>NC_051333.1:10486175-10797872 GCF_015220235.1 Choloepus didactylus | reverse complement strand
AATTCCCTGAAACCTGTCCCAACCACCTGTAGTTCTCAGACCTTGGGCTGGTGGCATCTGCCCCAAGACCCACTCCCTTTCTCCATCCTACCTCAGTCTGAGAGTTTTCTACTTTCTGCCACAGGGTGACCTGTTACCTGGCTCCCTCCGGGGGAAACCAGGAAAATCCTCTGCCTTCCCCCTCTACTTGGTTTCTTTTCAGGAGACAGAGGGGGTGGGCAGCAGAGGGGAGAAGGTGGCAGTAAGACCACCTACAACCATTCATTCATTCCACAAACCTCCGAGTGCCTCCTGCACACCAGAGACTTCTATTTGTGCCTGGCCCCCTCCCAAGTGCCCGTTGGGCAGATGGGGAGGTTCCGAGGAGCAAGACCCCTGCCCCAAATCCCAAAGCATTAACCAGAACTCCCCTCACTCCCGGAGCTGCTTTCCAGGCCCTGGGCCTCCAGGGGAGACGGTTGCAGCCTTGACCTACCTTCTCTAGTCGCTGACGGCCTCTTTCTCCTTCCTCCCTCTCCTGGGTGACCTGGCCGAGCAGGAAACGGATCAACTGGAGGAAGAAAAGGCAGAGCTGGAGTCGGAGATCGCGGAACTCCAAAAGGAGAAGGAGCGTCTGGAGTTTGTGCTGGTGGCCCACAAACCGGGCTGCAAGATCCCCTTCGAAGAGGGGCCGGGGCCGGGCCCGCTGGCGGAGGTGAGAGATTTGCCGGGGTCAGCATCCGCTAAGGAAGACGGTTTCGGCTGGCTGCTGCCGCCCCCGCCACCACCGCCCCTGCCCTTCCAGACCAACCAGGACGCACCCCCCAACCTGACAGCTTCTCTCTTTACACACAGTGAAGTTCAAGTCCTCGGTGACCCCTTCCCCGTTGTTAACCCTTCGTACACTTCCTCGTTTGTCCTCACCTGCCCGGAGGTCTCCGCGTTCGCCGGCGCCCAACGCCCCAGCGGCAGCGACCAGCCTTCCGACCCCCTGAACTCGCCCTCCCTCCTTGCTCTGTGAACTCTTTAGACACACAAAACAAACAAACACACAAAGGAGAGCGATTTGGAAGAGGAGGAGGAGAGAGGGGAAGAGACAAAAGTGGGCGTGTGGCCTCCCTGACTCCCCTGTCGGACCCTCCGCCACCACTGCCGTCGGACAGGACCGCCTGCTTGTGTTTGGGGGCTGCCGCTTGTTTCTGTGCCCCGGCGAGGCCAGAGAGCTGGTGACTTTGGGGGCAGGGGGTGGGGAGGGGAGGGACACCCCCAGCTGCCTTTTGGCCCTCTCGTCTCAACCCAGCCTGGGGGGATGGGGGGGATGGGGGCTTGGGGGGGTGGGGTGATGTCCGCCCTCGGACTTGCTGTGCGGGGATGAGCGGAAAGGGGGAGGGGAGTGGGCTGGACTTGTCTCCAGACAGGCCCAACAAGGAAATGCCAGCCCCCACCCCAACCATCTCCCACCCCCACCCTTTACTTATTTATCCAACATTTCCACGTGGTTAGTCGTCCTTTGTCCTCCGTGGCAGACTTGAGCCGCCCCCTCCTTAGAGGGGAGTCCATGCCCCCTCTGATAACCTCCTTCTCCCCACCCCACTTACTCTGAAATGTGAACCTCCCTTTAGGCTGTCCAGCCACTCCCTCCCAGAAAAACTGGCTCTGAGCTGAATTTATGGCTTCCTAAAGATCGCCCCCCACCAGCTCAGCCTCTCTGATGACAGTGTTGCTCGGAGCCTCCCGCCCCTTCCTGCCTCCCCCTGGCCTTCCTTGTTGGGCCTCTCTGATTTCAGGCAGCAGGGGGCGCTGTGAAGCCTGCCCTGCTGGAGTGTTTATACTGTGAACCGAGTTGGCCAGATTCTGGGGTGGGACACGGGTGGGATAGACCCTGCCGGAGGGATCCTGGCCTCCCACCCCCACCCCGCTCCCCAAAGTCTTTTTTTGGTCTCCACTCTCCCCATCTGCCCTCTTTCTGCAACAGTGAGTTGAGTCAAGGGGGTGACAGAATCGAGAGGGGGTGACAGTTACCCGCAGGGCCTCTCTCGCCTCAGTACCCCCAGCCCTAAGCCCTGGCTTTTTTCTTAAAAGGCCTGTCACCCTTCCCCAGCCTAGGACGCCACCTTCTCCCTCTCCTTGCACCCCCACATCTCCTCTAGAAAAGGGAACAAGGGAAGGTCGCAAGGGGACTCGAATTTTTTTTTTTTCCGGAGAAGAGTTAAGGGCTGAGGCTTTAGCCCCCAAGCCCCAGAATTTTAGGACAGGCAAGCTCAATGGGGCTGGGCTCCCACGATCCCAGCTTCCGGCCCCTCAGTTCCCCGAGCTCCCTCCAGCCCCAGATCTTGGTTTTGGCTCTCCCACCCCGCCTTTCCTTGTGCTTCACCTTATGAGAATTTTATCATGAGGCAAATTTATATTTTTTAATACCGGGGGTGGGCCACACCACCCTCTGCTGCATGGAAACATTCCACGTGCCCCCCCTTCCGTGCGCCCCACCTGAACCCAGCCCCCTTCCCATAGCTATTTATCCCTTTCCTGGTTTCCGAAAGGCACTTATATCTATTATGTATAAATAAATATATTATATATGGGTGTGCGTGTGTGTGCGTGTGCGTGTGAGCGTGTGAGCGCTTCTGCGACCTCAGCCTCGGTCACGTTGGTACTCAAAAGCGGGCTGTTGAATTGCTTTGGGAAACTGAGTCAGCCTGTCTCTGGCTGTCTTTTTTTTTTCTGGCTGTCTCTATCTGACTGTCTTGTCCCTTTTCTGATCGTCACGGCCCTTTTGGTTGTTTCGGGCAGTCTCGGGCTCTTTTCTGAGTATCTCTCCCCACTTCTGTCTTTTCTCTGCCTGTTTTTATCTGACCATTTCTGCCTGTCTCCTTTCGGACTGTCCCTGACTCGCCAGCTGTCTTCTGACTCTGGGTTGGTTAGGGACATGAGATGTTATTTTTGTGAGACAACCTGAGGGATCGTAGATTTTAACAATCTGTGTCTTTGAGGATTCTGGGTGCAAGTGTGAGACCGTGAACAGGGCCTGCCCCTGCTGACCACAATGTATTGAATCTCGAACCCTGCTCCCTTCCATGCTATTTGTGATTCTATTTGTATTTTGCACCTGACCCCGGGGGCCAGGGCGGGCTGGCGCTGCGCTGCTCCCCTCCCCCTATGGTTCTTGCACTGTCGCCATGTTTCAACCCTCCAATAAAATGCCCTTAAAAATGCACCCATCACACCTCAGTGTCTCTTTTCTCCCAACGCCCATCACTTGGCTTCCTTTCAGCCTGAGGGAGTGAGGTTAGATTGCTGGGGAGACTATAAACACATACTTGCTGGTGCTCCTCCTAGGGAATCAGCCAACAGCAGGATGGAAGGAGGCTAGAGAGCCAGGAGGACTTCCCATGCACGCAGGTTGTGTGTACTACTAGAAAAAATAAGGAGGCAATGCTTATTGTAATGGTCCCTAGATTGTAAGCTCTTACAGCAGCCAAATCTATTTCTGAATTGTAATGGCAATCTCCAAACTCTGAAATGTTGATCCCTTGGTGTATAACCTGATTGGTCTCTGGAACATTGGGTATCTGTGTGACACCTGAAAACTCAGAACTGGAGCTTGGCAGATATGAATGTCAGTATTAACGTATACAGCAACTGTTTAAAAAAAAAAAAAAAAGCTGTAAAAGAGCCCAGACTTCAATTAGAGATATGAATGAAGCAGATCTGGTTAAGACTAGGGCAAATTGGGCCAAAAGGTAAAGGTTGAAACTGACTGTGTGTTAAAACTTCAACTTCCATGTGAGACCAAGGGAAGAAATGTTTATTTGGTGTAGGATCTATATTTTCTAAACAATATAACTTCTACAGTCAGTTTGTTCAAACACCACAATTACATGGAACTTTCAATAGGAAGTGAGATATGGTAGGTTTGTATAGGTTAGAGTGAAATAGCAACACATCTTAATGTAATTTGGGCAGAGAATAAAAACGTATATTCGGGTCCCCCCTGAGGAGCTGGGGCAGGATGCAGAGGTGTTGAACTTCCTCACCTGGATTGTTGCTGATGTTCTCACAAACATTGGGGACTGACTGCTTGACATGCTGAGCCCTCTGTCTTGGGACTTGCCCCTATGAAGCTTGTTACTGCAAAGGAGAGCCTGAACCTGCTTATAATTGTGCCTGAGAGCCTCCCCCTGAGTGCCTCTTTGTTGCTCAGATGTGGCCCTCTCTAGCTAAGCCACCTTAGCAGGTGATCTCACTGCCTTCCCCCCTATGTGGGACCTGACTCCCAGGGGTGTGAATCTCCCTGGCAACGCAGGATATGATTCCCGGGGATGAATCTGGACCCAGCATCGTGGGATTGAGAACATCTTCTTGACTAAAAGGGGGATGCAAAATGAAACGAAATAAAGCTTCAGCGGCTGAGATTTTAAATGGAGTCGAGAGGTCACTCTGGTAGACATTCTTACGCACTATATAGATAATACTTTTTAGGTTTTAATGTATTGGAATAGCTAGAAGTAAATACCTGAAACTACCAAACTCCAACCCTGTAGCCTTGATTCTTGAAGACGATTGTATAACAATGTAGCTTACAAGGGGTGACAGTGTGATTGTGAAAACCTGTGGATCACACTCCCTTTATCCAGTGTATGGATGGATGAGTAGAAAAATGGGGACAGGAACTGAATGAAAAATAGGGTGGGGTGGGGGGATGATTTGGGTGTTCTTTTTTATTTTCATTTTTTATTCTTATTCTGATTCTTTCTGGTATAAGGAAAATGTTCAAGGATAGATTGGGGTGATGAATCTATATGATATATATATAGCACAACTATATGATGTTACTGTGAACAGTTGATGATTGTATGGTATGTGAATATATCTCAATAAAACTGAATTAAAAAAAAAATTAAGGAGGCAGAATATTAGCTGTGAGGTGAGTGGTACAGATGTGCTGAAGGGTCGAAGTTGGGTCCTGTATGCTCTGGGGAAATGACTTGAGCAAAAGGTGTGGAGGTGGAGATTCATTATTAGACAGGTTTAAGGTCAAGAGATGATTGTTCTTTTCCCTCAGCACTAACTGTGGGAGAAGAGGGACAAGAGAGACAAAAGGTGTGGAGGCATCAAATGAGACGGAGGAGTTGTAAAGAAGTCAGGATTTAACAAATGACTGACTAGTGAATCACTATATAGATATTTCTTTTTAGTTTCTAGTGTACTTGAACAACCAGAAGGAAATACCTGAATTGTAGAACTGTAACCCATATTATATTCTGAAATTTGCTCTGTAACTACTTATTAAACTGTACTTTGAAATTTATCACATTTCTGCATATATGTTATATTTCACAATAAAAAATATTTAAAAAGATGCAGAGGTGGAAAAACAGCATTTCCACTTCCTCACGAGAAGATTAGACGTTTTAAGCTTGAACAACTTAACAAGTCCTAAATTTATATGCCAGACCACCACATTTTGGAAGGAAATAGTAACTTTTTATATGAATCACAGAATCTCAAATCATTTTTCAGTGAAGATATGTTTCCTTTTGCTTCCCATGTGGCCACTTCTGGGTTATAAACAAAGAAGGACAGATCCAACACTGACTCTAAACCAAAAATATTGCCATTTTGTCTTTCCCCAAACACAGCTGAGCCACCCTCATGCAAAATCTAAGCCATCCCTTATTTGCATAAGCAGCAAGCACTCTGGGGATATAAGTGAGGGTCCAGCGGTCATTCAGACATCTTAATGAATAGTGAATAATGAATAAATGAATAAACAGGGGGAGCAGTCAAGGTGGAATCAATTAATTCAATAATTAATTCAACAAAATTTGCTAAGCACCTACAGTGTGCCCAGTCCTGTGTGTGCGTGTGTGTGTGTGGGCAGTGTCAGGGACACTGCAGGAAATGACAGCCCTGGCCCTGCCCTCCTGGGGCTCACGACCTGTGGGGGAAGCAGTCCCGGCTCAATCAGGAATCAGCCAAGGGGGCAGGGCCGGGTTGGGAAAGCCCAGCGGCACCTGACCTGGTTTGGAGTCGGAGAGGGCTTCCTGGAGAAGGGGAAGAGCTGAGCTGAGTCCTAGATGATGTGTAGAGGGAATAGAAGGGACTAGAAGAAAACGCGAAAAGGATTCGAGGCCGAGGAAATAGTGAGCGCCAAGATCTGTTGGTGGGGAGAGAGGTGGGTACATCCAGGGAGCTGGAGGTTCATGGTGGCAGGAACAAAAGGTGTGGAGAGAGGTTAGCAGGGACCAGATTCTCCAGACACTCCAGGCTAAGGAGTTTAGATCTTTGTTTGTAGGCACTGGGGAGCCATAGCAGGTTCTGAGCAGCAAAGGGGCAGGGGCAGGTTTGTGCTTTGGGGAGATCTATCTAGGTCCCTGGTTGATGGTGCCTGGGAGGGAGAGAGGGAGAGCCTGGGGCAGGAGATGGGGGAGGAGGTTGTGGTTGAGACCCCGGGGTGGGAGGAGCCTGGACCAGGGTTGAGCGTGGAGATAGAAAGGAGGGGGATTCTAGAGACATCCAGGAGACAGAGGACACTGGACTTGGTGAGTAGCCAGCTTAGGAAGGACAGTATAGGTCGTGGTAAAGAGCACCGGCTGGATGGTTGGAGAGCCGGGAGCTCAGGGTCTACCAAGGCTGAGGGACCTTGGACAAGCGACTTCACCTCCCTGAGCCTCGGTTTCCTTACCTACAGAATGGGGCTGTTGTGAGGAGTCTGTGAGTTCCCGCATGCCAGCGCCGACACGACCCATCCCGCTGCCCCCACCGGGCACCATTTCTCCCTTCTGCTGCCTAAGCCCCTCTCAGCCTTCTGCTCTCTGCTCAAAGTCGCCCTGATCAGGTCTCCTTATCGATGGCCTGATATGCGCGGTACTTATCATTCCCAGCAGTTGTTAATTAGTTGTTAATTAGCTGTGTAAATTACTCACCGGACTGGGAGCCCCAAGAGGCCGGGGTCGGGGTGTCTCCAGCACCGCCCAGGACAGGACCAGGCACAGAGCAGCCACTCGGGGAGTACTTGTTGAAGGAGTGAACGGACGAATGAATAACCGTTTGGCTGATTAATACATGCACGTGTGATTAATACATGAGTGAGCAAATGACTGAGCGGGTGAATAAGCGAGCGAGGGGGAGAAATCCAGGATAATTTCCAGACTTCGGAACTGAAGAGTGTAGATGAGTTGTTCTTCGCTTTTCAGAGTCATCTTCGATGATCTTCGGTAAGAAATGCAATCTCAGGGGAGATTTTCCGGAGACCCCCGGACAGAAAGTTCGGAGACACTTTCTCAGAATGTCGAAGTTGCAGCGACCTCTGCTGGCGCTGGAAAAGATTCAGCTCTCTTAAGATCCAATGCGAAGAAGAAGGAAAATAGGGAAACCGGCCGCCCGAAAGGTGGAATTGAACCACTCTGTCGCTAGACAGCTACAGGTTTGAAGCCTGCACCCCAGACCACTGAGGATCATCCGGGCAAGACAGCGCTTAGCCTCACAACTATATAAACCATGCCAAATAAATACTTTTTACATTTACGGTCAGGTACTTTGGTGGCGTGAGATAGTCAATTTCACTATCTAAAAATCCTTTCTAGCCATTTTCTACGGCAAATAGCCTTGGAAAATGTTGTCTGTACTTCAGAAGATATGAATCATCCTCGCTCAGAAAACCCTTCATTTGCATAGCGCTGCGCACTCTGGGAAGCGGTTTCCCGGGATTTGGCCCAGCTGTTAAAGGGCCAGGAGCCCCTTTTTTCCTAAGTAATAAATCAGTTTTTTAAGAGAACTGACTCATAATTCGGCACTCAGAAACCCCTTTCTTGAACAATCTGAGTTCTGCGGAGGGGTGAAAGGGTTTCTGTTGAGTATCCAGATCTGATTTAGCCCAACCCCGGTATAGACCACTTCTCCGGAGACTCTGAGCAGGCAACGATGTGACTGGGGCGACACCTGCCCGCCTTTTTGTGGAACTGCAGGGATCTGCACGTTTATTGAGTGCCCATTGCGTCGCAGACACTGTCCCAGGTGCTGGGAATGTGAAGTGGCCAAAACGACAGAAATCCTTGTCCCGACACTAGACCGCGTCAATCTCTACACCGGCATTTTATGGCCAGGGAAAACGAGGCTCAGAAACGGAGAGTACAGTACCCCAGTTCACACAGCTTATCCACCTGGGGTAATCGAATATCATCCATAATTACCATCAGCATTATTTTGACCAAAAGAGGGATCCTTTAAAAATCGAAGTCAGTCATGCTTTGCAAACAAAATCACTGGCATGAAATCATTCTTAGCTTTCATCTCAGAATAAATGCAAAAGACCTCATCATTGTCTACAAATTCCTATAATCTGGCTCTTAGTCCATCTCCTCATCTTCCCTCACATGCTCTGCTTCCAGCCCACAGGTCTCCTGCTGAAGACACCAGACATGCTCCCTTCTCAGGGTCTTTGTCTTTGTGGGTTCCCCTGCCTGGATCTCCTTTTCCCCATATGTACACATGACTAGCTGCCTCCCTCCGCTCAGATATCACCACTCCGTGAAGCCTTCCTTGACCACCGTGTTTAAAAGAGCAAGCCGTGTCACCCTATCCCTTCACCCTGCTGGACCTTTCTCTGTCACACTGATCACCACCTGACCTGTTCTAGGTCTGTTTGCTTCTTGTCTGTCTGCTCCTGCTAAAATATCAGCTCCATGAAACCACGGACTTAGTTTTAGTTCCTTGTGGTGTCCCTAGTACATACAGAGTACTTGGCACATAGCAGATACTCAATAAATATTAGAGGGATAAATTACAGATTATCACTTTCCTTTTGTGAGATGCAGGTTCCCCATCTGTAAAATGGGACTAGTGCAATTGATCACCTGGGAGGCATTCAACGAAGACTGCTTCAAACTCCAACCTGTTCCCTGCCTCCAGAGAGGTTGCCAAAGCTGGGCCTGGAGGCTTTAGCCATTCCTGCCCAATAATAACAACATATTCTCCTTCCCCCATTCTCTGATATGGAAAAATGGACACTTTCTAACATAAAGTGTAGGTAAAAGTATCTTTAGGAAATTTTGCATTTTCTATTCAGAAATTTAAAGTAGTCTACCTGCTATGCAAATCCAGATTCAAGAGTAGCCCTTTCAGCCTTTTTTCTTTTAGTTACATGGCTGCTGCTAGGCCCTGCTATACTCAAATTCTGCAGCTGTTACTACGACATGCAACACCATTACCTATTACCTAAAATGTGCCATGCGTTGCTAGGGGCCAGTGAGAGGATTTTAGGTGATGCACGAACAAACATTTTAAATGTTAATAGTTTTGTGTTTATTTTTACTGTTATCTTCTATTTCTGGCTAGTGATCCTGGTTTCCTTTTAAGGTGATGAAGTAACATTTCTTTTTTTAAAAGGACATTGGTTTTATTTTTTAAAATAGCTCAATTCAAAGAAAAATATTAGGTAAACAACAGAAAGGTAGTGTAAATATCATGAAGTGGTGAGGGAGTGACTGAACTTTGGGAAACAATGTCATAGCTGATGATAACAGCTTCTTTGGACTGGGCATTTATTATGTGCCAGGCTTTGTGCCACAGGCTTTACACGTACATATGGTTGTATGTGTGTCAGCCATTTTCCTGTTGAGGAAACCAAGGCTTCGAGAGTTGAAGTCACTTGTCAAGGTTACAGAGCCAAGAGGTAGTGGAGCTAGGACTCAGACCCAAGTCAGTGCTACTTTAGATCTCAGTCTCCTCCTCCCCTACTTTACAGTCTGGGAAACTAAGGCCCAGAGAAGCCAGGAGGCCTTGAACTTGGTCCTGAGGCAACTGGGATGGAGAGAAGTGGATGGATGGGCCCGTGTGGGAGGTAGAAAGGACAAGTCTTGGTGATTCATTGAATGTGGGGAGTGAGAAGCACAGAGGGTAGTGGGGACGTCCTTGGTTTGGGGATCAGGCAAGATGAAGAGGTGGTTTGGATATGGCAAGGGTAGTCATCCAGAAGGCCTTGGGGCTGGGGCTCAGGTGAGAAGACTGCCTGTGGGGATGGATTAGTGATATCTGCCGCCGCCAGCACAAGCAGGGAAAGCGGCTACCCAGGCTGAGAGCCCCGGGATGGGTGGTCTCTCTCGGCGTCCTCTCCTCCCTCATTTCACAGTCTTAACAGACGGTGAAGGGGCTTCTCCCGCAGGGATGAGGAACATTCCTCCTTGAGTATGACTGAAGTGCTTTTCAGTGCAGGAAGGTGAAAGCTGAAGAAGACTGGAAGCACAGAAGGCCTTCGGTTTTCCACAGGAGTCTTTATTACAGTGTAGATCAAAGCTCAGCCTCCTCTGGGCACCATGCAAAGCCCCGGCGCCTGGAGCCCCCGCGGCGTCCAGGAGACACCAACCCCTCACGGCGCCTCCAGCGGCGAGGTCGCGGAAGTGCAGGACGGGTGCCCTGTCTAGGGAACTACGAGTCCCAGCAGGCCTCGCGGCCAAGATACCTCGCCTTTCCTGGACTCCTAGAGCAGAGCCTCTTGGGAAACGTAGTCCGGTCTGCTCAGGGAATCCGCGCAAACTCCCTGGAGTGAGGGATCCTGACACCCACCGGGAAATGGCTGGGGCCTGGGGCGGACAGAGTGGGGACCGGAGGGGGCTGGGGGAGGGGGCGCTGAGGGCTGCTGAGGGTGGGGCAAGCGGCCGGTGGGCAGACACAGCCTCTCATTCAGCTTTGGCTTTGGATCCGGAGACTGCTGCTGCAGCGGAGGCAAGGGCTCCTGCCCCTGGGATCTTAGCTCGAATCCTGACAGAGAAACGGACGGGTGATGAGGTGGGGCAAGACAAGGGGTAAGCATCTGAGAACTCAGGGAGGGTGGGATGGGGGTAGCTAGCCGAGGGCCCCAAACCCTGCCCTCCACTTAAAGACCTGCTTGGAACTGCCTCTCATCTTTCTCTGAGAAGGGGGCATTCAGCCCCAGGGACTCTGGAGACAGGGAGTGTCGAAAGAAAAAGTTCCCAAGCTCCCCCTCCCATCCATTTCCTCCCCATGCCCTTACTTAGCTTTGATGTGGCTCAACTGATTCGTCACCAACCCCACATACTGGTCGATCTGGGCCTGGGGAGAAAGAGGAGTGAAAGGAGGGATGGGGGGTGGGGAGAGGCGGGAAGGGTGGGGGGTGGGGGTGGGGGTGGTTTCTCCCTAATTCATTCAGGAGCTGCATCCCTCTCACCTCCAAATCACCACCTTCAACCCTAAATCTACTAAACTATCCTTGGAATTCAGAGATTCAAGCTGTAGGGTTGGTTGACTGGGTACCCACTCTGTGGGAGTCTGTCCTGCACACAACTGTAAATATGTGTGTGGGTGCATTTAGGGGTGGAGGGCATTGGTGTTGGCTGGCAACTCCCACTCCCAGGGTGGATTGATTTGCATTCCTGCTTGGTTCACGGGGTTAGCTGACATTGTGAGTCTCGGTGATTCCAGCAGGTTAGGACTGTCTCTTTGGTGGGGACATGCATGGGTCAGCTCACAGTTGTGCTGGAGAAGCGAGAGCCAGCCAATCTGCCCAGTTTCTGGACAGCATTCAGTGGCAACAGCCACCCCCAACCTGATTCTGGTTGAGATGGGAGTCAGCCCCTGGCTGTTTCAGGGAGTGAGGGCCTGTGTTGTCTGGGATGGGTGTCAGTCAGGTCCAGGATATGTTTAGGAACAGATGGCGTCAGCCTGTGTGTCCATCTCCAAGTGGATAGATATGAGTTTGTCAGTCCCTGGTGGCCTCAGCAGGAAAGGGCATTAACTGCTCTGCCCGTTCCCATCTAAGATGAGTGTTGTTCAGTCTCTAGTGGTGACATGTCAGGCCCGCTAGTTCTGGCCAGGACATGACAGTTGGACCTCGGATTCCCCAAGTGGGGGCATCCTATAGTCCACCTCCCTTGGGTAGGGGCATGTTAGTCGTATCCCGGCTCTGTCAGGGGTGGGAATACCAGGTGGCCCTCCTGACTCTGGCTGGGACAGGAGGGGGACAGTCAGACCACCATGTGTGGCTGGGATACCGGTGCCTGCAGCCCTCTCATACTCACCTGGTGCTGCCGGTACAGCAGAGGGACAGTGAATAGGCTGATCACTCCTGCGGGCACAGAGAGGGGGTCAGGGCTCTGCTGGAAGGTTAATGGTTCCATCTAGGCCCTCGGTTCCCTTCCACCAAACCCCAATGATGACCCACCTCCCCACCTGTCCCCCACAGCCTTGCCAGCTCACCCAGAATGAGCAGAGTCAAACCATTGAAGACGGCGCCCACGAAGGTCAAGATGTAGAAGAGGAAGGCCAGCTGGGGGTGAAGGTCAGGGTCACCAGTCTACAGGGCACTCTGCAGGCTGTGAACTTACCAGCAGTGGCCCTCCCGCCCCACCAGGAGCAGGGAGGTGAGGGTTGGGGACCCAGGAGCAGGATGGGACTTGGAGCACCTTGAGGGAGTCCACGAGGTCTTCGACCAGGAAGAAATGCCGCAGCTGCGTGGCCGCAGAGACCACGCAGGAGGCAATTTGCTGGGACAGACGTTCGGTCTGCTCCCGGGTCAGGGTCAGGTCCACATCCAGGTAGGCTCTGAGGGGACAAAGGGGAATAGGGCAGTTTAGGGGGTGGACAGGGCTCAGGTTAGGGGGGTGGCTGGGACAGGGGTAAAAAGGGGGTTTAGGGCAAACCAGAGTCAAGATACAGAGACAAGGCAAAGGAATCAGGTGTGAAGTGCTGGGGTCAAGATCGGGGTCAGGGAGAGGGATCAAGGATTAAGGGTCAGAGGGTAGGATCAGAGGTCGGGGCTGGGGGTCAGGGGTGTGACAAGCCTGGTTTAAGTCAGGTTCAGGGTCAGGTTAGAATCAGCAAAAGGATGAGGATGGGCCAGGGTCAGGGTGAGAGCTGAGTGCCTGATTTGAGCCCATGGGTCATGACTGAGGGTGACCGTCAGGGTGTGGACAGGGGTTAGGGTCAGAGGTCGGGGATGCTCACTGGAAGGGGTTGGTGCCGTCCCCCCGGTGCACGGCCTGCAGCACTTTGCGGTAAACCCTGAGAGAGATGGTGCCGCAGAGCAGCAAAAGGGCCACGTGGGCGGCCACAGACACAATGCTAAAGTGCAGGAGGCAGAGGAGGGAGACCATGAGACCCGTGAAGACCACTCCTGACGTCCTCGTGTCCTTCCAATATAGCAGGTCCGCCACTGTGGAGGGGGGTCGGCATCAGGCCAGAGCTCGGACCCAGGCCTGGCTGACCTCTTGGCCTGCACCTCCCCTTTCCAAGTCCCAGTGTAGAATCAACCCCTTGACCCTCCTGTCTGAGCTGTAAACCAATTCCAAATTCTCAGTGTCCTCATTTTGTTTCATGCTTGCCTCCCCTCTCTTCCCCCTAGAAAACCCAAGTTTTACCACCTAGCCAGTCCCCTACCCATGCAACTATGTGTGAATGCATGTATACCTACTCATGCTTTTTGATCACTGTTTATGAAAAATAGAATCATATACACACTTTTCTGCATCATGCTCATCTCAGTCCACTTTTCCTCATAGAAATCCCTCTTAGTCAACCGAAATAGCTCCTAATTCATTCTTTTTAAGGGAGGCGTGATAGTCTGCCGTGTGGCTATAGCATCTTCTACTCAACCATGTACCTATTGGCTGAATCATTTATTCTGTTTGCTCCTACCTCACCTCCTCCAAAAAGTGCTGCAAGCAATATCTTTCCATAGATATTCTTACTTCCTGGAGCTTCTATTTCTGAGACAGAATCTCAGGCGTGGAAGCACTGGGGTGGACTGGTTATATATTTCTAAATGTCATCAGTGTTGCTGTGTTGCTGACTAGTGAGATTGTAACCATTTTCATTTCCCCAAACAACATGGGAGAGTGCTCTCTCCCCAACATCCTGCCCAGGAATGGCTGTTACTGCTCTTTCTAATTTCTGCTCCCCTGAAGGTATTAAGTGAGACCTCATCGATGCAGTATTAAATGTATTTGTTGCACCACCCTCCTTTCCAAAGGCTAACTCACATTTCCCACCCCTTTCTGAGACCCTGAACTCATCTCCCAAACTACCTGAGCTCCTGACTCCAAAGTTTCACCTCACTCATCAAAACTTTAACAGCCCGTCTAATAATATGCTCCCATTAGAACTCAAAACCCGGATCCTCAGTCCTCTTAGGCTTCCTTCCAGACGCTCTCAAGCTTTCCATCCTCACTGAGCCCCTCACTTCGGTATGTTCCCTATAGAAATCCGTCCATCTACCTCCAAACAGGGTAGCTCGCCTCGCTCTCCCAGAACGCAGGGCCCTCCCCCCGCCCCGCAAACTCCCCAAGGCCCGCGCCAGTGGGTGGGGGAGGGGCCGGGTCGCCCGAGGCGGGGGCTAAGTTTAGGCACGCTGGGGGGAGGGGGCCGCGCCCGCAGCTGTGCTGGCCCGTCCAGCCCCTGAGTGACAGCATCGCCTGGGCCCAGACGCTGGGGGAGGGGGGATCCCTGCTCCTGCGCCCCAGGGCCGCGGCTCGGCGGGAGAGGCGACCCCACGCCCCGTCCGCTTCCTCCCTAGCCGTACCAATTCCCCCCAGTCCCCAGCCCCAGCCTGCAACTCTGGGGAATCTAGGGACCAAGAGTAAACATTCCCCCATATTTGGGGGGGAGGGGATGAAGGTAAATTCTGGTTCCCTTCCCGCCGTCCTCCAGCCCCCCTCCCAGCCCGTGCCGCAAGCCCACCTTTACTCCCCATCTCCGTTCCGAGTGAGAGGCTGCGGACGCTGCTGCTTCTCCGGGATGTTGCCCACTTCGGTGGAACCCGAGCAAGGAGTAGGGGGGCGGGGCCCCTTTGTACACAGCCAATGGCTGTTCATAGAGGTGGGGACGATTCCAAAAAGGGGTGGGCTCTCTTTGTAAACAGACAAAAGCCTTGATATCTATAACCAACCCATAGCTATTCTAGGGAGCGGAGCATATTTTAAAGGCGGGGTGCGGTCAGGAAAGAAGAGTTTTAAAAAGGCGTAGAGATTACTTGTAAATAGCCAATGACCACAAACAGAAGAGAGCCTTTTTTTTTTTTTTTTTCAGGGAATTTGGCCTATCCAAAATCATCCTATAGGGGGAGCATTCCCAAACAGGGCGTATTATTTTTTTTTAACAATCAGCCAATCCCAATGCTCGAAGGCGGGCTAACTTCTCTAGTGGGCCGGGAATTATATTTAAAAAGCCAGTGGCAACTCCCAGATGAAGGCAAATTTTTGAAGGGGCGGAGTTTATAATGTCTAGCCAATAGCAATACTTCCTCACTTCTCAACCATCCTCCCTACCTTAGGTAGGTTGGTCGCTTTAAAGACCAATCTTACCACCGCTTGCCTCCAGGTTGTCCAATGGAGCTTTTCCACCCACGCCGCTTACCTAGGTGTGGTTCCAATATGAATCCTGATTGGTCCGTGCTAACGAGGCACTGCCCCTTGATTGGCTCCCGCTCCAGCTGCCCCCACGGTTCTTCTTCCTTCTGGTCCAGCAGGGGCTCATCAGGCCAAGAGTTCGAATCCCGAGATCGGGATGGGGATGGGGTGCCGGCCTGGGGGGTCCCAGGGCCCGGGCTGGACTGGGAAGTCAAGACCTCGGGCAGACAGGACTGAGCCAGACGGATTTGTAGATCCAGTTCTGGTGCGGTAGGGAGAGAGAGGTCGTGAGCTTTCTCTTCGAGGGTGCCCAGAGAAGAGACCACCCCACCCCTCTTGACCTCCGGACTTCTCACCTTCCGCAGACTCTCCCGCCTCGGTTCCGTCGGGCTCCTCGTCTTCCAGCGGGGTGGAGCTGCTGGTGGCAGAGTCCTCCACGGATCCCGCTCCTCCCCCCGCCGACCAGCCCAGCTGGTCCAGACGGAGCCGCAGATCCTCCAGGGGGTGCTCAGCAGGAGGGGCGGCGTCGAGGGCTCCGCGGCGTCCGGGCTCCGGGGATTGGCTCAGGCTGGGGATGCTCTCCAAGCTGTCGCCCAGGCCAGGCTGAGGGGGCGGGTCTCGCGGCTCTGAGACGGAGCGGCCCTGGGGACGCGGGCGACGTGCAGCCGAGTCCCGACGGCCCCCGGAGCCCACCGCGCCGTCGAAGGCGATGTAGGAGAAGGTCAGCTCCCGAGGGGTGCCCCAGTCCTGCGATGTCGTCTCCTCTTCGTCGTCCTCCGAGAATTCCCGGGCTGTGTGCAGCTCCCGGAAATCCGAGTCGTCGTTTCCTCCTACAGTGGACAGGAGGGCCATTAGCTTCGGTCAACAGGACCCTGGAAAACTCTCCCCAAGCCCTCTACCCAGCTATGAACATCCTTCAGGCCCCCACCCCTCATCCACACACCCCTCTTACCCTCGGTGGAATCAGGGGTAGAGGAGGCTGTAGACGGAGCTTCTTCTAAGAAAGGGAAAGAATCAAAGACTCTTAGAAGCTGGGACTGTCCAAATCACAGGGTGTGCCAGTCCTGGAATCAAGGATGGTCCAATTAAGGGATCTTAGAATGTTTGAGTCACAGCACCCTTAGAACATTCTGCCTACAGACTAAAATTCTAGGGTCACTAGAATCTCAGGTTCTTAGAAGTTCAAATCCAGAAATTTTAACCTTAGAGTTTTCAAATTAGGAATCTTGAAAGGTTTCAATCCATTCATTCTTTCAAAAATAATTTATTGAGCATCTACTATGCACCAGACACTTTTCTAGGCCCCAGGGGTACAGCTGTGAACAAAACAGACAAAAATTTCTGCCCTCATAAAGCCTACATTCTATGGGGGAGGCAGTAAACAAGTAGACATACGATGTTGGGTGCTGATATGTGCATGGAGAAAAAATAAAGCAGGGCAAGGTGTGAGAAAGTGAGGGGGGGTGTTGTTTAAGACAGAGGAGGCAGGGAGGTTTCTCTGATAAGATAACGTTTGAGCAGAGACCTGAATGAAGTGAGGAAGCCATGCCGATATCTAGGAAAGAGTGTTCCAGGCAGATAGTACAGCTAGTGCAAAGGTCCTGAGGCAAGTACTATTCTTGGAGTATTTGAGGAAAAGAGGTGTGACTGGCACAGAGAGACAGAGGGGAAGAGATGGGAGCTGAAGGCAGAAGGGAAAGGGGGGAAGATGTTAGAAAGTTGGGTGGTAATCTAGAAATTTTTAGATATTTGGCATCCGGACTCTCAGGACACAGGAGTGGCTGTGTCTGAGACTTTTGGAATCCCCAGGTATCAGAACCACAGGGTGTGGGACAGAGAATGTTCGACATGGATTGTTAGAGCCAAGGGCTCAGGTCATGAGGAACGGACAAGGCGTTTTCCTTTTGGAATCCAGCCCTTCAAAACTGGCTCCGGGCTTTGCATTCAGGAGGTGCTCAATACTGAAATCGGACGCCCCCGCCCCTACCTCCCTTCATCAGAGGCCGGGAGCGGCGTGGACCTGCCGCAGGGTTACCGTTAATCAGTGGTAAAGTCCTCTAAGGACCTAGTGGTTCTAACCCAGGGATGGTTGCGGCTTGTGGACAGGGGTTTCGACTGTTAGAGGATTTGGACGATTTGATCCGGGTTGTCTCCGAGTCTGGGCCCAAAAGGTGGGGTGGGATGCGAAGACGGGTGGTGGGGAGCTGATCCCTCTCTTCCATCCTGGCTCTACCGCTCCACTCAACACCGTTTTCCCGCTGGCTACCGCCAGCACCAGGGAGAGGGGACAGCTCCCCGGGCTCGTCCTCAAGCCCCGGAAGGGCCCGGCCGCACATCCCAGCGCCCAGCGCGCCCCACACCAGCTTTTCAGTTCCCCCACCTCCGCCCCGTCTCACCCAGGTCCTCCGGGTCAGGCCGCCCCCGCCGCCGCCAGAGCGCGGGGGGAGGGGAGAGCTTCCTTTGTCTCCTTCGCCTCCTCCCCCCATCCCAGCTCTCCCGCGGCCTGGCGCGGAGGGGATACCGAGGAGGCCCCACCCGGGCCTCGGGGCTCCACAGCAGGCCCGAGCCTCACTCTACTCACTGCAGTGGGCGAAGACCGGCAGGACCTGCCCCATGGCCCTCCTCGGGCCTGCATCGGGACCCCCGCCCACTCCGGCCGCGCCGCCCTGGGCCCGGGGCCGCGAGCGCTCATCTCCGCCGCGCCCACGCCGCAGCCCCCATCCTTCTCCTCCTCTTGGACCGCTCCAGCCGCCGCCGCCGCTGCCGCCGCCGCCGCCCTCTGCTCGGCGCGGCCGGGGCGGGCGGGGCCGTGGAGGGGAAGGCACTGCAGCGCGAGGCCGGGGGCGGGGCCAGAGGACAGGCGGGGCGGAGCCGATGGGCGGGCGAGGGGGCGGGGACACTGAAGTACGCAAGGATTGGGGGCGTGGCTAGGAGGGCAGGCGAGGGGGTCGGGGAAAGAGCGGGAGGGGGCGGGTGCAGGGCGGTGTCTAGACCTCAGGGGGCGTGGCCTTCGGGGAGAATGAATGGGGAAGGAGTCCAGGAGAAGAGAATGGGGGAGTGAATCTCAGAGCGGGCTGGGGCAGAGCTAGGGGTAACATTCAGGAATTGAAGGAAAGGTACTCTGAGGTAGGGTCCGAACCTAGATTCGCAGAGGGCATGGGGCCAGGAAAAGGGGGAGGTAAGAAACTACTCAGAAAGTTTCGGGACAAAGGGAGGAACTCAGAGATAGGTGGGGCTAAATCATTTAGAATATTCCGATAAGTGGGCGGGGCCATCCACAAGTGAGCAGAGCTAGAGGCGGGCTGAGAGGGATTAGGAAAGAAAAGGGAGGGGAGGGGGATCCCGAAGGTGGACTTAATCTGGAGAGAGGAGGACAGATGTAACTAGCCAGAGTATGGGAGCCGGGCCTGGAGTTAAGAGGCGGAGCTAGAGGGGGGCTGGCATCGCAAAATTAGAAGGGTCTATGGCGGTGGGCTTGAATGGACGGACTAGACTGGAGAGAAGCAACAGAAGCCCAGAGGGGAGGGATCAAACCAAAAAAATCAAGGACTTTCGAAGCTGGTGGCGGGATCACTAAGGTGGGCGGAGTTTGGATAGAACAGGACCGGGGATCAGAAGCCAAGAATGCTGTGGTTAAGAACACAAATTCTAGAGTTCGATTCCCGGTAACACCAATTACTAGCTATGGGTTGATATTTCTCTATGACTCCTTTTTTTTTCTTCCTCTCTAAATTGGAGACAATGATGTAAAATAGCGTGTGGCACATCGTTTTTTATTATTATGGTTTTCCCTGACCCAGATCCCAAAACCCGCTTTGAAGATGCAGAAGAGAGGAGTCCCTGCAAGCGACTCGACTTGAAGTGCAGGTCAGGGGCAGAGGAAGGGGATTTAGGTGGTTTAAAATCTTACAGCAGAGCGGATTAATGGGGAGTGAGGTGGGGACAGGTGTAGAGGACGATCCCAGGGGGGAAGGATGGCGGCCGTCTCCCGCCTGCTGGAGCGTCTCCTCTGGCCAGCTCCCAAGGAAGAGGAGGAGGCGGAGCGCGGGCACCCTGGCGGGCCTCAGTCTCTCCTGGACGCGCCGCGCTGCGCCCAGCGGCTACACCGGGGTGCGGCGGCCGCGTGGGGCCTGAGCTTCGGGGTGAGCTCTGTGCAGGGCTGGCGCGCGCGCATGGAGGACGCGCACTGCGCTTGGCTAGCGTTGCCGGGGCTGCCTCCTGGCTGGGCCTTCTTCGCTGTCCTGGACGGCCACAGCGGGGCGCGAGCCGCCCGCTTTGGCGCGCGCCACCTGCCGGGCCACGTGCTGGAGGCGCTGGGCCCGGCGCCCCGGGAGCCAGAGGATGTGCTCGGGGCCCTGCGCCGCGCCTTCCTGAGCGCCGACGCGCGCCTGCGCGCGCTCTGGCCTCGCGGCGAGCCCGGCGGCTCCACCGCCCTAGCGCTGCTCGTCTCCCCGCGCTTCCTGTACCTGGCGCACTGCGGTGACTCCCGCGCGGTGCTGAGCCGCGCCGGCGCCATGGCCTTCAGCACGGAGGACCACCGGCCCATGCGGCCCCGGGAGCGCGAGCGCATCCACGACGCGGGAGGCACCATCCGCCGCTGGCGCCTGGAAGGCTCTCTTGCCGTGTCGCGGGCGCTGGGCGACTTTGCCTACAAGGAGGTTCCAGGGAGGCCTCCCGAACTGCAGCTCGTGTCCGCGGAGCCGGAGGTGGCCGCCCTGGCCCGCCAGGTCGAGGACGAGTTCATGCTTTTGGCCTCCGATGGCGTGTGGGACGCTATGTCTGGGAGCGCCCTGGCAAGACTGGTGGCCTCGCGCCTCCGTTTGGGTCTGGCCCCCGAGCTTCTCTGCGCGCAGCTGTTGGACACGTGTCTGTGCAAGGTCCTGGGGGTGGAGTGTGGAGGGGGCGGGGTTTGGGATAACTGGGGCTTGGCGCAGGGAGGAGGGACTTTGACAGCGAGTGGAGCTTCACAAGGGGGCGTGGCCTGCTGGAAAGGGGCAGGGCGAAGTTACGGAGACTGGGTGAGGGATGCCTTGCGATTGGATGGGAGAGTAGTAGTGCTTAGATTGGTTAGTAAGAGGGATTTAAGAGTAAGCGTCTTTTGGAAGGGGGAGGGGCTAGGTTGTAGGGGCGGGGCCTAAGGAATGATCAGTGCCTGATGAAGAGCAGTTGGACTGCAAAGTGGGTGGGGCTCCAGGGGAAGGGCCTGGCCCTCTGGAATAGGGTGGGGCTAGGACGTTGAGAAGGTGCTGCGAGGTTTTGGTGGAAAGAGACCCGCAGATGGGCGGGACTTCAGTAAAATGGGGATAAGGGATTCCGGGACAGGATCTAGAACACCAGGATTGTTGGAAAGGGGGGCTTCCAAGAACTTGGAGCCCCAGCCCGGAGCCTTCAACCCTGTCCGCCGGGCTCTCTTTTATTCTCCACCCTCGCCAGGGCAGCCTGGACAACATGACCTGCATCCTGGTCTGCTTTCCGGGGGTGCCTGGGCCTTGTGAGGAGGCGATCCGGAGGGAGCTAGAGCTGGACACAGCCCTGGGACAGAGGGTCGCCGGTGAGCTGGAGCCGGGAGCCCAATGGGAGGGACGGTCGACAAGCAGGGGTTCCCCTATGACCCTCGCCTCCTTCTCAGAGCTGTGCACCTCTGCCCAGGAGACCCCCAGCCTGAACACGATTTTCAGGACTCTGGCCTCGGAGGACATCCCAGGATTACCACCGGGAGGAGGGCTGGACTGCAAGTGAGTGGAGGTGGGTTGAGGAAGGATGAGGGAGGGATGCTAGGAGGGGTCCTCTCCTGAGGGCCTCCCTCTGCTCCCCAGGGCCACCATCATCGCTGAAGCATATGGTCACCATTGTCAGGTCTCAGAAGAGTGCTGGGAGGTAAGGCCCCTGTCTGTGTTTTTGAATGTTTCTCTTAGCCCCCCTCGCCCCTTCAGAGATGGGGAAATTGAGGACAGAGAGGAAAAGAAACATGCCTACTCTACTAGTAAATTCCTAGTCCTGGCCCAGAACACTTTGCTACACATGACAAGGAGATGCAGAAGCGAAGGAACTGGGCTTCCCTTCCAAAAAACGTACCCCTTGCAAATGCTCTGTAAAGCCCCATGGTCTCAAGCACAACCCCCTCCATCCAGGAATAAGACAGAAAATTCTGGAATGTTAATGAGGACCTCAACCTTGGTGCCCTGCAGAAACTGTCAGGACAACATCCTGAGGAGGGAAGGTCAAGTGTTCCATGACCTGAGGAGAGATGGCTGGTGGAGAAGCATAACTAAAGCACAGGGGAGGGGCATCAGGGTGGAAGCTGGAGAGGGAGAGCTGGAATCACATCCTGGAGGGCTTTGCATGGCTGGGGGAGGGGGGGTCAGGGAATCTGCTTATTATCCTTTGGATGAGGGGGGATTGTTGATAGCTTTTTAGCAGCTGAAGGAGGTACTGGTCAGGATTGTTTGAATTGTGAGTGACAGAAACCCAATTTGACCTGGGAAAGCAAAACAGGGAATTTACTGGGTCATGTAACTGGAGAGTTCAGGGACTGAAGGTAAAGCTGGATCTGTTCCTCAGATGATGTCATCAGAGACCCATCTCTTAGCTCTCTGTTCTCTGAGGTACTAGAGAGCTGCAGCACATTCCGCCAGCTTTCTGTCCCCCAGTGGAGGAAGTAGGCCAGTTTCCCAGAAGCCCCAGCAATCCTCCCAGAGCTGGTTCTCATTGGCCAAACTGGGTCACATGCCTGACTAGTTGCTGTGTCTCTGATTGGCTAGTCTGGACTCACGTGCCCACCTTGGCACTGGAGGTTGGGGTCTTCTCCACCCAAGCCTGATGGATTGAGAGATGGGGAAGGGTGGTCCATCAAAGGAAAATCAGGGTGCTGCTTCTAGAAGATAGGGAAGTGGAGGCTGAGAGGGCAGGAAGGGTTCCTGTTCACTGTCTCCCACATTTTGCATTACAGAAAGGGCAGAGTAGGGCTGGGAAGCCCACCAGCACCCATTCAAACTCTGCATTGGGTTTGGAAGCCTGACAGCTGTCATCCTTTGGGGAACCTCCACCCAGCTGGGGCCCCAACAGAACTAAGGAAGAAAACTGCTCCCTGCCCCAGCTACGTGGACCAGCGGAAGGAAGACAGGCTGATGGAGGAACCCCAGAATGTTTATTTCCCTCTTTCTTAGTTCCCTCTCACCGAAAAGTCAGTTCAATAACCTTCCCTTCCCTTCCCATTTTTCACAAGGTTTTTGAGGGGGAAGTAGGAGAGTGTTTTTTCTTATTAAATTTTAATTACATAGATAATTCAAAATACATTTTTCTTGCAGAAAACAGACAAACAGCATTTACCCAGTCAGCTGGCAAATATGTATTGGACACACAGGCCTTGCTCACAGCCATGAAGCAGGCAGATCCACCGAGATCCCTGCCCCTTGGGGACCCCTAATAGGGGGAGACAACAAACAAGAGTACCAATAAATAAAGTCATTGCAGAGACTGATGAGTGTCATGAGGAAAATAAAACACAGTGGTGTGATAAAAAGTTTAGGGAAGCTACTTTGTTTTTTAAAATTGTTATTCACCTCTTTCTTCAATGGGTAATACATTCACGTGGTTTGAAATTCAAAAGGTACAGAATGGCATAGAATGAAAGTCTTTCTCCATTCTGTGGCCATGCAAACAGCCCGGGGAACAGTGTCCCAAGGTGCAGGGAACAGCCAGTGCTAAGGTTGGCATTTGCAAGATGAGGCTTCAGATCTTTTTGACCACCAGGGACCCCACAATCCCACTCCCATTCCCATGGGTAACCACAGCCATGAATTGGGAGTGGATTTTTCCAAATTTTTCCTTCTGCCTGTAAACATATGTATATGTACCTCTAGCAAATATACGGTACCTTTAACATTTCTCTGATAAGTTTCAGACTGTATGTATCACTTGGCAACTTGTTTTTCCCACTTGACAATATGTCGGAGACTTCTTCCATGCCATTGCACTCCTCATTCTGATGTGTAATGGTTTAGCCATCTGTCTTCCTCTTGATGGACATTTAGGCTATTTCTGATTTTTGCCCTGTCAGTGTAGCTGCCACAAAGATCCTTGATCATGCTCCTTGTGTATTTAAGCAAAGATTTCTCTAGTGCAGGGGTCTTGCTACCCGTTTTGTATGGCACTCGAGCTAAGAATACTTTTTATATTTCTACAGGGTTGTTTGAAAAAATAATAATATGTAAAAGAGATCCATTGTGGGCCACAAAGCCTCAAATATCTACTATTTGGACCTTTATAGATAAAGTTTACTGACCCAGGAAGTGCCATCCTTCCCATTTCACAGATGGGAAAGTTGAACCCAGAGAAAGGACTTGTTCAAGGTCACACAGAACCGGGGTTTTCATTTAGTTGGATAAATGTTTGTTAACTCCTGCTTGGCACTTGCTGGGCTGGGTGAGGCCCAGAAGTCAATCAAGCCTACAACTGCCCCGAAAGAACTCACAGCCCGAGAGATACACAATTACAACCTAGGCGCTTCAAGGCCCAAGGTCTCCCAGGGAGAGGTGGAGAAGAATTCTTTCAGAGAAGAATTAATGTAATAGCTTTGTCTAAAAGGATGAGGGGCTCTCGGGTGAAGGAGGACCCGACTGCACCCAAGCAGAGGACCAGGTTTGGACAAGGGCTAGGAAGGCTCATTCCCTCGCCTGCTCTGCTGGGCCCTGAGAATTTTGGTTTCACAGTCACACCTCGGCTTTCGAGGTTCTGAGGGCTCAGGAAAGAGGGCCATAATCCAGATTTGTTCCCTGCCTCCGAGCCTCAGTTTACCCGTTTGTAAAGGTCGAGCTCTTGATTTCCCAGGCGCCAGCCGCTCCGCTAACGCACTTCACACAGGCCGGGTGGCGTTCGCCGGGAGGGGCGTGGTCACATGGTGACGTCACTAGGGGCGGGGCCTGGGGGACCGGTTGCGGAAGCCTAGGACAGCGTCTGGAGCCTTAAGCCGGCGCTTGGGAGAGGGAGGTCTCGGGAGCCGGCACCAGGGAGGGTCTCTCGGCCTCTGGGCCTTCCCGATTGCTGGGATGATCCCTCCGTCATCCGCGGGCGAAACTGAGTCACGGTGGGGTGGGCTTGGGGAAGGGGCCAAGGGCTTTATTTATACAGAAACCCGGAGTCCCGTTCCGACCCAGGGCCAGCTTGGCCCCCACCCCACCCCCGCCCCCTTGCCAACCTTCAACTCTACCCCCAACCCCCGACCCTGCGGCTGTGAGTCAGCGACCGGCCGGCCCCCTAGGCCCACTTCCTCCTCATCTTCCCCCTGCGGGAGAGGCGGGCAGGGGGCGGTGAGAGGGGTGGGGCTCTACTCACCCATACCCTTCCTGTGCGAGGAAGGGGGGGACACCCCTTAGAAAACCCCTTATAAATTGGCAGAGAAGACAGAGATGTTGAGGGTCCCAAGGTGGGATTTTGGACAAAAATTTGAGGAAATCCGTGCTTAACCAGAGGGTTCCGCTGCCCTCCCCCCCAAATTGAGCATAAGTTAAAGAAATGGAGAAGTCGATGGTGGGGAGGGTGAGAAGGAAGACAGTGTGCCCCCATTTAGATCCCCCTAAGAATGCCTATACTGGGGGAGAACTAGGGATCAAGAAAGGATCCCTTCCCCTCCACCAAGCACCCCCCCCCCAATTTGGAGTGCCCCTAAGTGCATCCCTGTGTAATAACGTTGGGACAGAGGGAAATAGCGGAAGTGGCGGGTTCTGCGTTGCCCTTTTAAGCGCCCTCCACCCCCTCTCCGCCTCGAGACTGCCGCGTCCCCTTTAAGGCGCGGGGCATTGTGGGTGCGGGGAGTGGAATTTTGGAACGAAATGTAGCGAAGAGAAGTACAGTAGTAAGAGTAACGCTGTAGCCGCTGCCGGCCGAGGGGGCGCGCCGGGGAGGGGACGCCGCACCCCCTATCTGCCTCAGGGACCCCCATCAAACCCCCAAGGGAAGGAGGCGCCCGAGGACCCGCCCCAGTCCCGTCCACGTTCCCCCCAGGAAGCCGGACTCTATGGGGCGGGACCCTGGGGGAGACTGAGCAGAACCTGGAGCCAGCCCCGAACCCCTGAACCTCCAGCCAGGGGCGCCCCGTGAGCCCCCAGCCGGTGGGCGCGCCGCCCGCCCGCCGAGCAGCCATGAGGTGAGCCGCGAACTGCTTCCGACCTTCCCCGCCCTGCGCGGGCTCCCCGCCCCGCCTTTGTCCCCCCTCCCCCAGCTCTCTCCGGGCTGGAGTTTGGGGACCAGGCACTGGGAACCTCGAATTTGGGGCCGAATCCCCTTGGGCGAGCGCCAAGTTATAACCAGCTCCCCATGACTTCCAAGGCTCGGGGTGGTGTCCGTGAGGTTCTCCTAGAAGCTCTTAGTTTGGGGGGCTCTCCGAATTTTAGACTTCCTCCGGGGACCTCCCAGTTGGCAGATTGTCCCTACAGGGATGCCAGGATTTAGGCAGGACTCAAGAGTCCCCCAAACGTCAACTCGGGAGTCTGGGAGGGGTTGTGGGGGGCCGAGTCGGGGAACCTGAGTCGTGGAAGAGAGACTGAGACACAGACCCCGGTTACCGGGGTTCCTCTTTACTTAGTGGTGGAAAAAGTCTCCCCAAGTGGAACCGCGCCCCCCAACTTCGGGGTACTTCTTAACCCCCTAAATTTGGGGGCACATTCAGAATCTCCGGTGGAGATCGGTGCGGACGGACGGACCCGGATGCGGCCTCGAGGATCTGGTTGGGTTGGGACCCCCCTTCCCCGTCCCTCTCCACCCGGAATCTTTCCGTGCCTAGGACGGAGCGAGTGCGGAGGGCGGCTCCCCGGCCTGGGGCCAGAAGGGCGGTCCGTCTTCCCCCACCTGCGCGGCCCTGGGGAGGGAGGGGGCGAGGCAGCTGGGGGACGGGGGCCTTTGTCTTCCTGACTCACCTGTCGAGACAGCTGGTATGGGGGGCGGGCGAGGAGCGCCTTGGGCCGGCTGCTCTCCCCACCCCGGCCCCTCCCCCTTCACCCCCAACTCTCTTCCTGCCAGGCCCTCGGGAGCTATTGGGTTGGAGGAGGGGGTGCAAGAAACCTTCAAGGTCATAGCCCTCTCCCCCTGGGACCCAGGCTTGCCAGATAGTTCCAGCTGTCTTCCCAGGAATTTAATCTTGGGGGGGGGTTCAAGGGACCCAGAGATTTTGTCTTACCAGGGCCCCCCAAAAAACTCCTAGGCTCACTTGAGGCTTAGCCAGGGGAGGAACTGGGGCTGGCTGAGCGGACTCGCCCTCCATTCTCTCCTCCCCTGGCCCCCCATCATCTTTCCCTTGGGGCCGGAGCCTGACAATACTTTATCTTCCTTCCTCCACTCTCTCCAGGACTTCCTGCCCCAAAGCCCCCCGCCTGAGGGGGAGGCCCCTGGGGACGGCTGGGGGGTTATCCCCCGGGTGCCCACATCCTCCCATTTCCCCCACACTCCCCACCCTCCTGCCCTCTGACATCGGGGTGGTTTTCCTTTTTCTGTCCATTAGAGATCTGCTCCTCCAGTTTGTTCTTTTGATGGGAAAGGGATGGTTGGAAAATTTGGAGCCAGGGGGCACCCACAGACACCCTCAAGGCTTCCTGCCTACCCTTTCCCCCGTGACTTCTACGTCCCTTCTAGGGCTGCCCTGTTGAGGGGGGCAGTTTGCAGAAGCGAGGCTCCCTTCCTTCACCCTCTTCCCCCGGGACTCCCCTCTCCCACCGCCCCCCAGCCCCCCCGCCGCGTTTCCGGTCCCAGGCACGGAGGCCGGCGGATGGCGGATGTCCGAGTTAGTTAGTGCTGCCTCACTCGCTGAGACCGTAAAAGGGCAGGAGCGGGAGCAGCAGCAACGCCGGGCCGGGCGCCTGCCCTCCCCCACCCCCCTGGCCCTCCCAAAGGGGCCCCCTCCTGCTGTGGCCCTGGGCCCCGCCTGCTGGGGGGGTGGGTTAGGCAGAAGTTGAAGGGGGTCACTCCCACTTGCTGAGGGGTCCCCCCTGCGGGGGACTACACCCACCTTCCTGGGCTGTGCCCCTTCTCCAGGTGCACCTGGGATTCAGTTTCCCCACTGGGGAAATTGAGGTTCAGAGAGAAAGCCCTGGTGCAAGGTCACTCAGCAAATCCTAGGCAATTTGGGGGGGGCGGGGGCCTGGGGAGGGGTGCTAGGATCCATTCCTCAGATTTCTAGCTGGTTTGCCTGGGGACACTCTTGGGGGCAATTGGAAGAGTGGATGTTAAAATGGAAAATTACAAGATAAATTTCTTTTTCTCCCAGTTTGACAAATATTTGTCCAATGTCGGCTGTGTATGGGACTCTGAGCTGGGATTCCGGGAGGGCCGGGAAGAGGGGACAGAGGTCTAAGAGTCTCGGGCAGAAGGAACTCAGGAAGAAATTGCCTCCATTTCTTTCCTTTTCCAATATTAGTAATTATTCTTATTGTTATTAATGGAAAGGAAGAAACTTTGATCACACATCTGCTTTGTGCTAGGCACACTGCACTCGGTGCCTGATTCAGCTTAATCCTTACAAAAATCCTAAGAGCTTGATACTATTTGGTCCTCTCTCCCCAGTTTATAGATGGGAAAACTGAGACACTGAGAAGCTAAGCAAATTGCTTGTGAAAGTTTGGAGGGGGTCAAGCCCGAGTTTGAATCCAGGGCTGTCTGTCTCAACTATTATGTTATTAAAGAAAGGGGAAATTAAAACCTTTTATGGTTGTTTTTTTTTTTAAGTACAAGTAACACACTTTCACTGTAGAACACTTAAAATAATGCAGATAAGTAAAAAGAAACTTGAGCAGGAAACTTTACCTTCCTTTCACTTGTGGGAAACTGAGGCCCATGGGAGAGGAGGGACTAGAATGAGGACACAGAAGCCCCACAGGCAGGCCTGGGACTCCCGATCTGGTTCCCAGCCCCAGACTGCTTCAACTCCAGGAAGATTTGTGGTTTGGGAAGGTTGTATGTATTGGGGAGGGAGAGCAGGGGATGTCACAAGTTTTATGGCATAAGGAGACTATGTAGTAAGTCTTGGTGGGGGGAGTGGTGAAGGAAAGAGCAAAACTCTAGTTTGGAAAGTTTGAGTAAACCTGAGTCACTGTGCTTGATTCCCTCCAATGATAGGAAGCTTTCTCCCTCCTGTTCCAACTCCCGGTTCTCATGCACAGAGAGTATGCTGTGTTCCAGGTTGTGTGTTTCGGGTTTTTTTGTTCATTATCCCTGTTAATCCTTGCAACAAACCCAGTGAGATATAGTTTCTGGGGCGGGAAACTGAGGCGCAGGGAGTGAGTCGAGGGGTCTGAGATCCCCAGAGACCACTGGAACCAGGTGGACCCTGCTTCAGTCTGACTCCCCCACTTCTATTTTGACTTCTATTTTCAATTTTCTATTTTGACTTCTTCCCAGTTTATACAGTTTTAGCATTTTCAACTAAAGTAATGACTTACTTTTATACAGGTAATACCAGCCCAAGGTATAACAGAGAAAAGCATAACAATCAAGCAGTTCAAAAGGGTAAAGGGTGCAAAATGCCCATTTCCTCCCCACCCTAGTGCCCCAGGTCCCTCCTGGGAAGGAAGCCACTGTCTTCCATTCTCCTGCCCGGCAGCTTCTGCATATATCACCACTCTGTGCGGAAGGGTATTTATATCTTCCCACCTTCCTTTTTTTTAAACCTCTGATGCACACCACTTTGTACCTTGCCTTTTAAAAATTTTAACTTGGCTATTTCCTCAGCTATAAATGAGGTTAAGAACTTGGGCAGACCTGCGTTCAAATCCGAGCCCCCACCCCCACAACATGCTTACTTGCTGTGTGGTCTGGGGGAAGTGTCTTCACTTCTCTGTGCCCTCATTATCTCATCTGTCAAAAGGGAACAGCCTCAGAGTTGAGCTTCTCAGGTGGTGGTGAGGTTCCGTGGGAAATCAGTGCCCCGTGTCTAGAACAGTGTCTGGGGCCCAGGCGAACCGAAAAATGGCAGCCGCCAACCCACTGTTAAGAGCTCTTCCTTTTTTTACAGACGTTTATTTAACCACTCCTGAGCACCCACTAGGTGCTACACACCATTCTAGGTTCTGGGGCACAGCAGTGCACAAAACGGACAAACATGTAAGATGTTCTGGTGAGGGAGAGAGATAAATAAGCAGAAAACACTGCCTCAAAGAAGGATGGCGGCTATGAAGAAATGTACAGCAGAGGGTGAGAGGGGCAGAGCCATTCTAGACAGGGTGGTGACCGAGGGCTTCTCGGAGGAGGCACTAAACAGAAACCCGAAGGAGTGGGGAGAATCCAGGCTGGAGGAAGAGCAATCCACAGGTCCCGGGGCAGGAGTGCATCTGGCATGTTAGAGCAGCGCAGACGCCGGTGGGGCTCGACTTGAGCAAGCGGGGTGGGGGTGGGGGGGTCAAAGAGATATGGGGGTGGTATTGGGGGGACAGATCACACAGGCAGTAGTTTGACTCTGCGGGAGCCAGGAGCCCATCATGGGCACTTCTGAGAAGAGGAGGGATGCGATGGGATTTGTGTTTTAACAGGATCCCTCTGAGCTGACGGGGACACAGTAACCTGGAGAGGACAGGAGCAGCCCCAGGGTCCCGCGGCAGGCACCCAGCTCTCTGGCCAGACCAGAGACTCAGCAGGGCAGGGCCGCCTGGGAGAGCAAAGTGCAGTCAGGGTGGGGCAGCGACAGCAGCCCTGGGCGTCTGGCCAGAGTCTGCCCTGGGCGTGGGTGGCAGGTGTGGGTGAGCCCTTAGCCCTGCCAGGGGCATTGCAGGAATGGCCCCCTGAGGCTGTGCTTGTCTGGAGGCAGCACCTGGTGGGTGGATGGGTGGGTAGGACTCCTGCAGTTCCTAGTGGTTTATAGACTGGACCTGAAAACACAGTGGCCTGGGTTCAAATCCTCCTTCTGCACTCACTAGCTGTGTGACCTTGGGCAAGTCGCTCCACCTCTCTGGGCTCCAGTTTGCAGTCCTCACCTGCAAAATGGGGATGAAATAATAGTGCGCACCTCACAGGGCTGCAGTGAGAATAACTGGGTAAAGGGTTTAGGAGCTTGAAGCACCTGAGAAAGTAGAAGCTGCCACAATGACATAAACTTGGAATGCTGGGCTCAGCCACCTGACCAAATGACCTGCTTCTACTGAGGGTCTTCCCTGCCCTGAGAGTGGGGTGGGAGGCCTTTCACAGCCACGGCACCCAGCCCACCGCCCCCCAGACAAAGCCATTACTGGGTATATAATTTCTCTCCCCAGAAACCTCTAACCACCAACTTCCTCTTTTCAGGAAAAAAGCCCGGTGGGGGCAGGATGGGGAGCAGAGCTTCCCCTTGGTCTGTGTGTGACTTTGAGCAAGTCACTTCCCCAGTGAATTTCCTCATTGGGGGAGGGGAGGATTGAACCTCCCTGCGGGGACTGGTGGGGGGTCCCAGGGATGCGGGTGCCTGCCCAGGGGGGCCAACCGTTAGGGAGCACTCCGTAGGTGCCAGGAGTGACACCCCCACCCCGTCCCTGGGAGCGGGACTGTCGCCTCCCTGGTGTGCAGGCAAGGAGGATGCGTTCCAGATGGGATGGTCACCTGCCTGAGTCACAGGGAAGAGGTGGCTCCGTAGAGGTTTGAACTCAGATCTAGTGGACATCAGATCCTGAACTCTGAACCACTGGCAGTTTACTCACCCCTCCCTGTGAGGCCGGGTCAGACACTGCCTTGTCCAGGGAGCCCTCCCTGACTCCCAGGCTGGGACAGCCGCCACCTTTGGGGTCCCCAGGCTCCCCCAGACTCCCCAGTCTTAGCCCTGGGATGTCCCTGTCTGACAGCTCTGTCCCCCACACTGGACTGTGAGCCCTGAGAGGGCAGGGCCAGGGCCATGTTGGTCATTGCCTTGTCATCCCCAGCATGGGGAGTGTCTGCTGAATGGCTGTTAGTGCCCCGGGGGGCCCTGTGGGTGGCAGGGGGGGCAGTAGGAGTCCAACTTCCTCTGGGGGAGACCAAGTGGAAAAATCTGGGGTCAGGGATCTTCCCTGCCTGCAGCAGGACCCCCATCAGCCTCGGCTTCCTCCTCTGATGAATGAAGAGGGGGCGCAAGGAGGGGCCGAGCACCCCTGCAGCGACAGGGAAACTGAGGTCCCAAGTGCTGCCCAGGGCTCCTGCCCCATTATCCACCCCCCTTGCCAACACGCTTTCTCTGTCCATCCTGTTTTCTCCCATCTCTCCCCCGTCCGTCTGTCTTTCAATCTCTCTCTTCTGACCGTCTCTCACCTCTCTCTCTCTGTCTGTCTCTTCCTCACCATCTGTCTGTCCAACCTGTTTTGTGTGTCTCTGTCTCTCTGTCCCTCCTGTTTTCCTCTCCCAGTCTCTGTCTGTCTCTGGGTCTGCCAGTGGCTGTGTGAGTTCCCCTGGCCCATCCCGCCTGCTCTCCCTCCCACACCAGGGAGGCCCAGAGGGAGACGGGGAGTGGCCCCTTGGCTAAGCGGCCCCTCTCCCCACCCTCTTCCCAACAGCGAGACGGTCATCTGCTCCAGCCGGGCCACGGTGATGCTTTACGATGACAGCAACAAGCGATGGCTGCCTGCCGGCACGGGCCCCCAGGCCTTCAGCCGCGTCCAGATCTACCACAACCCCACGGCCAATTCCTTCCGTGTTGTCGGCCGAAAGATGCAGCCAGACCAGCAGGTGACTCCTCCTTCCTGTCCCCACCCCGGCGGACACCCCACCCCCACCCCCGCCACCCCCCTCACTGTCCCTTCCCCTCCTGCCAGGTGGTCATCAACTGCGCCATCGTCCGGGGCGTCAAGTATAACCAGGCCACCCCCAACTTCCATCAGTGGCGTGACGCCCGCCAAGTCTGGGGTCTCAACTTCGGGAGCAAGGAGGATGCGGCCCAGTTTGCCTCAGGCATGGCCAGTGCCTTAGAGGCACTGGAAGGTTAGAAACAGCCGTGGGCAGGGGGCGGGCAGAGGGGGCCTGCCGTGGGGCCTGGGGCTGCCGTTTCACCTCTCTGGGCCTCCGTTTCTCGCTTGGAATGGGGCTAATCCACCGTTCCCATGGAGAGTTGTAAGGATCTGTGGGCCCTGGGTGCCCCCAAGTATAAGGGACATGATTCCTAAGGCTACAGCCCGATGAACTTCTCCACGTGCACCCCGCTGAGTGGTGCCTCCCAGATCAAGAGAACATTCCAGCGCCCGGGGCTCTCCGGGGCCCCTTCTCAGCCCTCAGATGTTGCTGTGCCAACAGCATCATCCTCATCAATTAGTTTTCAGGGATCGATGCATATATTTTTAAATCTCTCCAGCTGGTGTTTCTTAAACTTTAATGCGCAGGGATCTGGTTAAAATGCAGAGTCTGGTTCAGTGGGGCTGGGGTGGGGCCCAAGACTTGGCATCTCTGACAAAACTCCCCAGTGATGCAGAGGCTGCTGGCCCATGGGGGATCATCTGCAGGGCGAGGCTTTCAGTGGTTCTGCTATGCATCTAGGGTCTGGCATCTTTTCTCTAGAACTGCAAGGTCACCAAATGGCAAGGGTGTCCGCCTCACGGGGCCTGCTTGTCTGGGGCCACAGGGAAATAACTAATGGACAGAGAAGGCCAGAGAGCCTGAGGGTGGGTGGGGAAGAGACTTCTAGTTCTCTCCGGAGCCCTCAGGCTGGGGGTCTGCAAGCAACTGTAATAGAAGTTAAAAGCCTGGACACTGGAGTTGGCCCGAAACCATGTCTTGTTCTGGCAAGTTCCTGGCTGTGAGACATTGGGCAAGTGTCTGCCTCTGGGCCTTTGCTGTCCCCACCACTCCGTCGTCATGACAACCCCCACCTCATCGCAGCTTGGTCAAGGGGAGCTGATGCTGGCCCTCAGCCCCTTTGGGCACCCAGGTGCCTGCACCTTAGCCCGCAGTGTCCCGGGCCTGGGGGAAGAAGGAAGTGAGCCCCTCTGGGCAGGATTCCTGGGAGGCCAGGGGAGCGCAGGGAAAGTGCCAAGAGGTGGAGCAGAGATCAGTGCTGACTCATCGCCCTTGCTTTCCACTCTCACCTTCCAGGAGGTGGGCCGCCTCCCCCCGCAGCGCCTCCCGCCTGGTCGGTCCAGAACGGCCCCTCCCCGGAGGAGCTGGAGCAGCAGAAAAGGTGGGGCCGTGCCTGGGCGGAGAACCCTGTCATTCCCAGAGTTCTAGAATGTTGAAACCCCTGGCTCCTAGAGTTCAGCACTCTCCAGCTTCCAGGTTCCGGAATGTTTCAATGCCCAGAGGACTAGAGATTCACATATTTCAGAAACCCCCACCTCTTGGCATTCCAGAAACTCCTGGCTTCTGGTGATCCAGACACCCCTGAGGCTCAGAGGTGCCTGACCTCCTGCACTCCCAGATTCCCAGAGTCCAGAATCTTACTGTTTAAAGGATCTTGGCATTTTGTGATTTAGGTGTTCTCAAAAGTGTGATGACTAGCATGCTAGCATCTTGGTCTCTTCATGTCCCTGCCCCCACCCCATTCCCCTCAGAACCCCTTCCTGGGCCTCTGGGGAAGGAAGGCCTAGGTGGGAATTAGGAGCCAGCTTTGCTGATCCTGGGCTGGCTGGAGCCTCTGAGAGCAGGTGGGAAGGCTCCCTGGCTATCCATGGGGCCCTGAGTGATCACTATCCCCTCTTCCCCATATCCCCAGGCAGCAGCTGGGCCAGCAGGAGCACGTGGAGCGCGAGCGCCGGGTCTCCAATGCAGGTGACTGTTCAATGGCTGTGAGAGTCAGGGAGACCTCCCCAGAGGTGGGGGCCAGCCAGCCTGACAGTGAAAGACGGGGCTTCTCTCTCAGCACCCCTCTTTGTGTGTGTGTGTCTGTGTTGTTTCAGGAGGCCCACCTGCTCCTCCAGCTGGGGGTCCGCCCCCACCTCCAATACCACCCCCGCCTCCAGGTCCCCCGCCACCCCCTGGTCTGCCCGCCTCGGGGGTCTCGGCTGCAGGGCATGGAGCTGGGGGAGGCCCACCCCCTCCACCCCCTCTCCCTGCTGCACAGGGCTCCAGTGGTGGAGGGGCCGGCGCCCCTGGTCTGGCCGCAGCCCTTGCTGGAGCCAAACTCAAGAAAGTCAGCAAGGTGAGGGGCCAGGAGCAACAGGATGTGGGGTGACTGGGGACCCAGGAGGAGTCATGGGGAGAGGCTGGGGTCTCATAAAGCCTTATTCCCTATTTAATTTCTCTTGCAGGAGGAGGCCTCAGGGGGGGCCCCAGCCCCCAAAGCCGAGAGTGGGAGGAGCACAGGTGGGGGGCTCATGGAGGAGATGAATGCCATGCTGGCCCGGAGGTGAGCCCGAGTACCCAGCCCAGACCCCACGGTCCCCTGGGAAAAGCTCCACAGAAAACCCCAACGATCAGCAGTTCCTAAACCAGCTCTGCCGCAGAATCACCTGGAGATGAAACCCACCCCTGAAAATTCTCATTCAGTAGGGCCAGGTCAGGAGAGGAGCCAGCTTCCTGTTTTGTTTGTTTCTTTTGGTGAAAGTTCTCCCTTTGAGAGCCAAGTTTGGAATATAATGCAGGGGGTTACAGTCGCTTGCGATGTCTCAGGTTTGCAACCAACGAATTAGCCTCTAGAATGTTCTAAAACCCAGAATTCTAGAACGTTAAGAGTTCCTGCCCCAGAATTCTGGAAACTCGGACTTTCAGAATCTCAGCATTGTAAAATAGAGCCCCCACAAACACGCCTTAGATTGGGTGGTTTGCAGATGTGAGAATCGGAGACACCCTCCATTCTAGAATAGCATTTACTCTCTTTGACTCTAAAACTAGGGTCTCCTCAGCCTTCACAAATGCGAGTAACACTAGAAATCAGCATTTCTAGAACTTTGGGAAGGGGGGCTGTTGAATGGCTGAGGGAGAACAGAATCTGTTTTTCCTTGTCCTCCTACAGAAGGAAAGCCACACTGGTTGGAGAGAAACCCCCCAAGGATGAATCTGCCAATGTGAGTTAGGGGCTCTTCCTGTCCCACACACCTTGGGCTGTGCCATAGGGGAGGGTTATTGGGTAGGGGCTTCTGATAGGGATGGGCTGGCTTTGAACCTGGAGGAAGAATTAGAAGTGGGACGGGGGCTGGCTCATGACATTTTATTTCCCACCAGCAGGAGGAGCCAGAGGCCAGAGTCCCGGCCCAGAGTGGTAAGAGCCCAGCCTGGCCACAGGAACTACAAATCCCAGGAGGCCCTGTTCTCATATCTCTCTCACCGGAGATGGTTCTTTTGAGTGGGGACTGATGAGGGAGGCTGGGGGTTTCAGAAAGAATGAAGGTGGGGGCATTCCTTGACCTTGCTCTGATTGTTACCTGGCCCTCAGAACCGGTGCGAAGACCCTGGGAGAAGAACAGCACAACCTTGCCAAGGTGGGCAGGCAAATTGGACTTGTCTGGTTTATAGGGAGGAACAAAACATGACCTCTGGAGTGGGAAGCAGGGAAGGCAGGTCCTCTCTCTAGCCTCATTCCTGTCCCAAACCACACTGTCTCTCCCAGGATGAAGTCGTCTTCCTCAGTGACCACTTCCGAGGCCCAGCCCTCTGCACCAAGCTCCAGTGACGAGTCAGACCTGGAGAGGGTGAAACAGGTAGCTTGGGGAGGGGGCTGGGGATGAGGCCGGAGGTTTAAAAGGGGCCATACAAAGATAAAAGATCTGGGTCCAGACCCTGCCACTGACGTGCCGTGTGACTCTAGAAATGTCCTTGGGAACCTCAGTTTTCTGGTCTGAGAAATGAAGAGACTGTAAAGGTCAAGGATGACAGAAGTTACAACTTCGTTTTCTAGTGCCTGTGGCAGACCTTACTAATCCATCACTGCACCAGTTATCAGTGAGTTCCCAGAATCCTTTACAGCATACTGCCCCAGACATCCACCAGGGAGTTGGCAGGAGACTGGAACATATTTGCCAACCCTGGTACTGGATATTCTCCAGTACGTTCCTTCTGGCTCCAAGGATCCAGAATTTTCCCCTAGAATTCTCCAGTCACTCTGTGACCTTGTCAGCAATGTCATGGGTGGGGTGGGTCTTGACCCTCCTCCCTGTAGCCTTTCAGTCAGTGAGAAAGGGGGGAGTTCATTTCTGTAATTCCACGCACCCCTCCTGATTGACTACACCTCCTTATTTCCAGGAGCTTCTGGAAGAGGTGAGGAAGGAACTGCAGAAAGTGAAAGAGGAAATAATTGAAGGTGAGGTGTTTGGTTTTTTGTTTTAACACTTATTTTGGAGGCAACATACCCCTTGGAAAGAGCTCTGTTTTGGAAGGGAAGGGGGAAGAGGCTCTGCTCCTGACTTAATGCTTCTTGTTTCCTTCCAGCCTTTGTCCAGGAGCTGAGGAAACGGGGTTCTCCCTGACCCCAGGGACCCAGAAGATCCTGCTTCTCCTTTCTGCACACCCTGCCTGTCACCCTGCTTTCCCTGCCTCAACTTGACTTGGAATAGGCTGAAGACTACACAGGAATGCGTCTTCCCCACTCCCCAACTCACTTGGAAAATTCCAAGGCGGGGCGGCTTCCCTGGCACCACGCCCATACCTGTATCGGCTGCTGATTGGCTGGGGAGGTCCCCACCCTTTGCTCCCTTTGGTCCTTCCCCTCTGCCATCCCCTTGGGGCTGGTGCCTCTGCTGGGGATGTACCAATTAGCCCCACAGTCTGGGGGAAGGAAAGAGGGAATTTCACATTCCCTGGTTCTAGATTCACTTTAAAGCTTAATGCCTTTGAGTTTTTGTTTTTTTAAGAAAATAAATATATATATATATTTGGGTTTTTTGGAAGGGGGAAGGGAAATTTTTTTTCTCTTTGTTTTTTGATAAAATGGGGTGTGGGGAGTTTTTAAATGCTATAGCCCCAGGCTTGCCCCATTTGGGACAGCTACTTAAGGGGGGAGAATGTCCCACCCCGCTAGGGGCTCCTCTCCCTACCCCAGGGACCCCATCTGCCTTTTCCTCTGGTTCCTTCCCCTTTTATATGAGGAATTAAGATGCTGTAACTTTTTTGGAACCTCAGTTTTTTTTGGGTTTTTTTATTTGGGTAGGTTTTGGGGTCCAGGCCATTTTTACCCCCTGGGGAAAATTAAGATGGGGGAGAAAGGAAAAGGGGAGGAAACCTCTCTTCTCCCACCTTCACCTTTAGCTTCTTGAAAATGGGCCCCTGCGGAATAAATCTGCCAGTTTTTATAAATGCTAAGATCTCTGGTGTGGTTTGAAGGGCTGCTCTGATAAGGATGGGGGTGCTGCTTCTATTCTCTCCATGAGACCCCCCAGTAAGCTGCCTTCCCCTCACCTTCTTCCTTGCTACCCTGTACCTGCTCCAGGATAGCCTGAGCCCGTCTTGGCCTTCCTCCCCCTACCTCAACCACTGCACCAAGTCCCTTTGCTGCCCCACCTGGGAGAAGACTTATGGGGTGACTGCCCCCTCTCTGCGGCACCCCTCCCAGCCCCGCTCCCACATCATGGTTCTCAAACACATTCTTAAAGATGACTTCTTCTCCTCACCACTCCTTTAATTATAAAACACTTACATTCTTTAAAAGTAGAATTCAGAAGTCACAGGGCCCAGACGCCCACCCCCTTCAGCAGCTGGGTAGGTTGGCGGGGTGGGGTGGAGTGGGGGGTGGGGACCCCGGGGCTCGGGGCCAAGTAGTCCCACTGGCAAATGGGGTTGCAGGGAGGCAGGGGAAGGGTGGGCTGTGGGAGGGAGGAGTCATCCAAGGCAGGAAGGATGGATCCCAGAGTATCGAGGAATGGATTTTGATGGAAGATGGGGAAATGACAGTCTGAGCCAGGTAGTAAGGGGCAGGTGGGTTCTTAGGAGACCACCATGGAGGACAGGTGGAAAAGGACCTGGCAGAACTAGGTCTAGGGACTTTGGGAGCTCAGATGGGAAGGATGGATTAACCCTAGTCAGGATCAATTTTTCCACCCCGAAGTAAATTCTACTGGAAAAGGCCAGGGAACGAGGGGATTGGGAATTGCGCGGGGAGACCTGGAGCAGTGATCCTAGTGCTTCCTCCCAGAGACCAAAGGATTAATCCACCTAAGAGGGGAGGATCCCTGTGGGAGGTCCCATTTAAAGGGCCACTAAAGGCAGGAGCCTCAGGGTGGCTCCTTGGCGCTCACGCAGCCCAAGACCCACTCCCCACCCCCGCATCCAAAAGGGAGGTAGAGGGCAGGTGCCGCGTAGGAAAGTCCCTGGGAAGTTTCCTCATTTGCATTACAGTGGGTTCCACGGACAAAAAGGTGTTCCGGAGTAATAGAAGGGGGGGGGGGTGCTCCCGGGTGAATGGATGTGAGTGATAGAAAGAGGTTGAGTAAGTCCGTGTGCAGGATCCAATTTCATTTAGGCAAAAGGAGACTGTCCTGCTGGCCCACCTTGAAGTGGGGTCCATCGGAAGCCACAGCCTTCCCACTCCAGCGGGCTGAACCCACAGGCTAGTAGGGGGGTAGGTGGGGGGTCACTGTGGGAACGTTCCGCCAGCGAGATGGGGGGGGGGGGGCTGCCTCTTAGTGAAAGGTCCCGCTGGGCAGGTTGGTAGGGAGGTGAACCAACGCCGAGTGGTGGTGTCACCTGAGCCGGTCCAGGCTGGGGCACTGCAGAGAGACGTCGCATTCCGGGCAACAGTCACTTCTAGGACCAGGACCCTGCAGCCTTCTATTCCGCGGGCCCTGCTTGGGGCGCAGGCGGCGGGTCCCGGGCACCGAGCTGGGCGCGGACCTCCTGCAGCTGCGCCCGCAGCTCCTCCAGGGCGCCCTGCGAAGGCGCCGCCTGCACCCGCGCCTGCAGCGCCTCGAGCGCCAGCGCCAGGTGGCCCACCTCGTCCCGCAGCGCGTCCCAGGCGGCGCGCTGCTCCCCGTCCTTGAGCCGCTGGTTGGCCTGGTGGCGCGAGTACTCGAGCACCAGGCAGCCGCCGGCCAAGGCGAAGATGGTGGCCTCGCCCAGCAGCTCCGCGCCCAGCTCGGCGGCCGCCTCCTCGTTCAGCGGCTTGATGGCCGTGCCCCGGAAGCCCATGATGCGCATCTTGGTCCGCATCTCCACCCAGTGGTACACTGCGGGGGGAGAGAGGGGTCAGGCCAAGCTCGGGAGCCCCCCGCGAGCCCCACCCGGCGCCTCGCGGTCTCCGTCGGAGCTAAGCCCTTTAAACAAAAGCCCCCCGCGGTGTGGTGGCCCCGAGGATTCTAGCGAGCAGCCAGGGGAGAGACCCTGCCCTGGAGGGGCGGTCCTCAGACTGGAGGCCACGCCCCTGGGGTACAGGGGTGTCCCCAGGAGCCCCTACAGCGCAAAGCCCACGCAAGGTGCAAAGCTCACCGCCTTTGTCCCTCCCACAACCCACCCCTGGCAGCCAGGCGCCCGCCTTCCTCCCCTGAGGTGGAGGTGACAACTTTGCAGGTACCTGGGAAGTAGCTGCTCCAAGGAAAACTTCCCCACCTAACCCCTTACGCATGCGTACAAGGATTCTCAGCTTTTGTATCATTACAACTCAAATAGGAGTAGTGTTGATTCTGAACTCCGACTCACTCCCTGCAATAATTTATATCCGTCCTTGCGCACATGGGCTGACTGGGGGACAGTTCCCCATCTAGCCCATCAGGAGTGAAATTCTGAGAACACTATATTTTGCACTCTCTAATCATCCTCCACAGTAGCCAAGTTGATCTTCTCAAGTAATTACTTTTTTTTTTCCATATAGTTAAAAGAATGATATTTGCCTAGAGAGGAAATTATCTAGACTACATAGAAGGGGGGTAAACTGAAAAGCAGGTGTCTGCCTGCCCGCCTCCAGTTTTAGTCCTACTCCCCAAAGGTTAACCACTTTTGACCTTTTCTGTATTTCTTTCTTTTACTTTAACCCTATGATGCCAAATAATAAGTTTAGACCTCTATTTCTTGATGTATTAAAATGGCTTTTGAAAAATATTTGTGACTTGATTTTCCAATGATCACGTACTTTATCTCCTTCCTCCCCACTTCCCAATGTTTGCATGTGTTTTATTTATTTTTTACTGTTTATTGGTGTCCTTTGTGATTCTGAATAATATGCCAGTTGCCTCAACTTTCTGACACCTGCCCTACCCTGTCCCTGCTCTCTTCCTCCTCCTTCATCTCCCACACTCTGTCTGCTGTACTATTACTTTTACGTTATCAAGTTTCTTTCTGAGGTTTTAAGACTTTAGTGTTTTGTCCATAGGCTGGGACTGAAAATGAAAATACAGAGTATGTATAATATTAAGATTATGTAAATACTTAACTACTGTGGATCCATATCCAAAATGTGCTTTTACTTCAGCAACCTAGTGCCATTTGAACCTTATCATTAAATGGTGGCTCTAAACATTCATTAGTTGCTCCTTTACATCACGCCACATTTTAGTTTTCTCATATTTAGATGCTGATTTTTACTGTATGAAGGTTTTAGTTTTCCAGAGAGCAGTGGTTCTCAAACTGCCAGATATGCCCCATAAATGCTTCACTCGCTGTGTCACCAAAATCATCCAGTGTGTTGCTCCTATTCTGTTTAATAAAGTCAGTTGTGGACACATCGTCTGGCCTCTGGACTGCTGTAGGCTGTCCTCCCAGGATGTTTTTATGCTGCCTTTCTTCAGACTGTTGCTCTTCTTTCTGGAAACCTCTGTCTACCTGTTGAGTTCCATTCCACTTTTGCTGAAGTATCCCTAAGTACCTTTTTCATAAAGGGTGCTTGGTAGGTAAGCATTTTGAATCCTTGCATGTTTGAAATGTCCTTTTCCACCACCTTCACACTAGACTAGATAATTTCTAGGCTCAGAACTACTGGTTCAAAATAATATTCTCTTGGCAGTTTGGAGAATGGTTTTTCTTCATCACAATGGCACTGACATCGCATCAGGCTGAGTCTATGACACTCTTCTAGCTGAATCCTTTTTCTCTTTTTAGTTCTGGGATTTTTCTTGTCTTATGCATTGCCTTCTTTCTGTTTTCTCTTTACACTACTCTGGAACACTTCCTGGTCAACAGCTGGCTGCCCCACACTGATCCAGGATATCTCTTGACTTTTCTCTCCTCTTTGCTCCACATTCTGGGAGCTTTCATTCCAGCAGTGGCACTTGAGGGTACGGGGCAGGCCCCACCTGGCCAATGCCAAAATCCAGGCAGGACCAAAACTGGGGACTAACTTCCAGGAAGCGTCTCTCCTGGGCACTGCAGCTCCCTCCTCTCTCTCCCCCAGCCCCTCCTGGGTCTGGCCTTCTCCTCTCTCACCCAGCTCTTGCTCCAGCCACCTTCCTGGTCTCCTTGCCTGTCTTGCCTGCTCTGATCCAGCCCCTGCACAGCAGCCAGAGGGGTCTTTCTAAAGCACAAATCTGACCCTGACCTTCCCCTGCTCAGAACCTGCCAAGGCTCACAGTGGCCTCCAGATAAAGGCCAAAATCCTTAGCGTGATTTTTAAGGCCCCTGCACATCTCTCCAGGGTGATCTTTGGAATGAACTCCCCACTGCCCCAGCCTCTGCTGTTTTCATGAAGACTGCTTTATCGTCTGCAATTTGTTTTTAAATGACTTGGCAGACACCTTGTGATAGAGACCTGGGTTGGTCTCTTTTACCCTACACCTTTGGGTCAGGGTCTTGAGCCTTAGCAGGACCCTGATATAGAAGACTTGCAGGGGAGTTCAGCCAACTTTGGGAAGACACGGGTGAGAAGTCTGCATTCCAGGGCAGGCCAGGACGGGCTTCTGTGAGGATGCGGGATGTGAAACCATTCCAGTATCTGGTGGGAGGGGCCCTGCTGGCTGCCGGGATGCATGGGGTCAAGGTAAAAATCCTGGGCCTGGTTTCACAACAAAGCAGCTGGATGCCAAGGTCTCAGGCAGGATCAGGCTCCTCCCTGAGGGAAGGCATCAGTTTTGCTTTAAAGTCATCCAGGAAGGAGTGGGTGGGCGAGTATATGAAAAATATCTGGTAACCACTGAAAGTAGATGATGGGTACAAGACAGTTCATTACGCTTTTCCCTCTATTTTTGTATATGTTTGAATTGCCAAATGAAAAGCTAAAATATGAAAATAAATAAATTTTAAAAATTAAAAAAAATTAAAAAATAAGAAGGCATCAGGCAGATCCCCTGCTCTGACCTTGGCCTGCTGACAAGTCGAACTCAATCTGGGTGAATTTTAGAATCAAAATTTACACACACACATACACATACATACATAGAGCTTCTAGGATATAATTGAGATTTACCTCGAATCTGTAAATAAGTTTGGGAGGATGTGACAACTTTACAACATCAAATCTTCCAATCCATGAACATGGTATTCCTCCTCAGTTAGGTCTTTTAAATTTTATCTCAATAATCTTTTTGAGTTTCCAGAGTCTTGCCTATATTTAGTTAAATTTATTTCTAGGTATTAGATTTTTTTATGCTATTTTAAATGGCATCATTTTAGGAAGTTCATTTTCTATTTGTTGCTAGTACTGACTATAGGAGTAAATTGATTTCTGTATATTGACCAGTGATCTTGCTAAATTAATTCTTATTCTTATTAAGAATAAATCTTATTCTTATAGTTTGTGCATAAATTCTTTTAATTGTACATGTTCAAGCTACTTATCTTCAAACAAGAACTGTTTGTTTTCTTCCATTCCAATTCTTTGGACATAAATTTATTCTGTGGCTCCTTTTTTATAGCAGGGAAAAAATGATGTTTGCTGTAGACTTTTATCAGATTAAGAAAATCCCCTTCTATGCCTAGTTTGCTGAGAGTTCTATTGAAAAAAAGGTGTCTATTTTCATCAACTTCTTATTCTGTGCCTATCTAAATGATAAGTTATTTTTTCTTCTTTTCACCCTGTAAACATGGTGAATTACACAAACAGATTCTTTTTTTAATGTTAAATCACACTTGGATTTCCCAAATGCTGTGATGTATGTTCCTTTTTATATATTATTGGATTTGATTTGCTAAAATTTTGTTGAAGATATTTGTGTCTATGTTCACGAAAGCATCTCACTGTAACTTTCTGTTTTTGCAAAGTCCTTGTCAGGTTTGGGTGTCAAGGTGACACTGGCTTCATAAAATAGGCCGGCCAGTATTGCTAATTTTCGTAGTCTCTTCAGGAAAGACTGTAGTAGATTGGATTCATTTATATTGTAAAAATATCAACTCTCCCTAAATTCATTCATAGATTCAATGAAATCCCAATCAAAGTCTGAGCAGGTTCCGTTATGGAAATTAACAAGCTGATTTATAAATGTATATGGAAATGCAAAGGGCCAAAAATAGCAATATGGAAGAAAAACAATGCTGGAGAACATACACTACCAGATATAAAGCTATTCCAAAGCAAGAATCATCAAAACGGGGTGGCATCGGTGTGTGAACAGACAGGACAATGGACCAGAACAGAGAACCTAGAAACAGATTCCCACAGGTACGGTCACCTGGCTTGGGGGAAGGTGACACTGTAGTACAGTGGGGACAGGATGGTCTTTTCAAAGCATGCTGTTGGGACATCTACCTCACATGGCACACAAAAACCAATTCCATAGGGATTATAGATCAAAACATGAAAGGCACAAAAATAGTACTTTTAGAAACAACATGATTTTCATAACTTGGGGTTGGGCAATATTTGTCATTATTTGTTTAAGAGAACATTAAAAGCACTGATCATGAAGAAAAAGATGCTTTGCACTACATTAAATCGAAGAACTTCTGTTCCTCAAGACACCACTAAGAGAGTGAAAAGGCAAGTCACAGACTGGGAGAAGACATTTGCAGCACACCTGTCTGACAAATCAGATTCAGCACATGCAAAGATCTCCTGCAGATCAGTAAGAGAAAGGTAGACAACCCAGTAGAGAAGGGCTCGAATCACATAAGAGGCTATCTAAATGGTCAATATCCAGATGCTGAACTCCATCACACATCATGAAAACACGAACTGAAAGCACTACATACACACCAGTTTGGCCAAATTGAAACACCCAGACATCTTGAGTGCTAGCAAGGATATAGTGCAGTCAAGCCTGGAACCTACCGTGGAAAACTGGTTGGCAGCGTCTACTAAAACTCCACATTCAAACATCCTGTGACCCAGCAATTCCACTCTTGGGTGTGTACAAATGTTCTCCTAAAGGCATGCACCAGAACGTCACGGCCGTACAATGCATTAAAGACAGGAAACAGCCCAATGCCCAATATCTCAGCATGGATAAAAACGCACACAATGGAACTCTCTAGAACAATGAGAACAAATGAACAATTACACACAACTTGTATAAATCTCACCAATCTCACCAACATAAGTTGAGTGAAAGAAGCTGGACATAAACGAGTGCACACTGTGTGATTCCATTTATGTAAAGTCCCTGTATTAGTTAGGGTTCTCTAGGGAAACAAAATCAATGAGAGCTATCTATGACTATAAAATTTATAAAAGTGGCTCATGCAGCTGTGGGTATGCACGAGTCCAAATTCTGTAGAGCAGTCAGCAAACTGTCAACTCCAAGAAAGATGTCCGATGAACTCCTCAGGAAACGAACCGGCAACTTCGATGAATCCTCAGGAAACGCTTCGCTGGGCAGCCGAAGAAGAAGTGAAGGTCCTCTATCTGTCTCGCTTATAAGTCTTCAACTGATTAATTGGATTAAATCCAGCCAATTGCATTCTCTCATTGAGGAAGACACGCCCTTTGGTGAGTCATCAGTCACAGCTGCAGTCAATTGACTGATGATTTAATAAACCAGCCTGTTGGTTTATTAACCAGCCACAAACGTCCTTGCAGCAACAGTTAGGCCAGTGTTGCTTCACCAGACAGCTGGGTACTATCACCTGGCCAAGTTGACACACGAACCTAACCATCACAGTCCCCAAACAGGAAAACTTAATCCATGGGGTTAGAAGTCAAGATGATACTTACCCTTGGAGGGGGTGGGATAGCACAGTGATCGGAAGAAGGGTATGGCGGGTTTTCTAAGGTGTTTGTTGTTCGGAAATATCCATGGAAGTATTAAGTTTTCAAGGAGCAAGATGTTTACAACCTACTCTCAGATGTTTAGAAAACAGATAAATAAATAAATAGATGCAGCTAGACAGACAAATAGATGGAATGATACGGCAAATGTGGCAAAATGCTCAGAGTTGGTGGATCTGGGTGTGGCATATGCTGGCGTTCTCTGTTTGGGGTCTGCGTTATTTTCGCAACTGTCCTGTGAGTTCGAAATTATTTCAAAATAAAAAGTTGAAAGAAAAAAAAACCCACACACACAGACACACTGGCCACTGAGTACGGATAGCAGTAATTCATTCTCTTTGCAATGACCTTCTGAAGATAAAGATAAGGGCTTGTATTTGTAGCAATGAAAGATAACTTGGTAACAAGAGACATTAGCTGAAGTGCTAAGGAAGATGCTTCTGTCTAGCGGGCAGTAATTAGCAGGCACAGAATTGGCTCACCCAGGGCTGTGGCTGCCATGACGTGCCCCAGGCAGGCTCTGAGCTTTGCGTGGGGAAGTGAGCGGTCCCTGTAGGCCGGGGTCCAGAGCCGGTGCCAGCACCATCCGGGGGTCCCGACGACTCCTCGTCTTCTCAGGTAGGAGCTCCCACGACCCCCACCTCTACCCCAGGACCCAGGCTCGCCCTCACACCTCTCTCCCTGCAGGAAGGTGAGCCTGGGGCGTGGGGGTGTCCAGGCAGCAGTGAGGGGCAGAGGACCGGAGTCTGGGGAAGCCTGGGAGGCAAATGTCACATGTGCGCCAGGGCAATTGAGACATTTCCAGGTGACCTGGAAGCTCTGGGAAGGGATTAAAGGGTTCTGGCTCCTGCAGAAGCACCGGTCATACCCTCCATTGGAAAGCCATGTCTGCAGAGGCCCCTGGACCACAGATAAAGATCCAGGTGATCAAAGTTCGCAAGCTCCCCGGGCAGCAAACGCCAGCAGTCAGTCACAGAGGTGGCAGGGGACAGGGTTAGACCCTAGGGGACTTCATACGCCTAAAACAGAAACCACCAAGGCAGGGAGTCCCTGGGACAGAGCTGACATTTGGGGAATGTCACCCCTCAGCCCACGGGGCCAGTGGAGGGAGGACAACTGGCCCTGGGGGTCTGGGCTAAGTTCTGGGCTGCAGCCTTGTGGGTGTCCCCCACTGCAGAGCCCAGAGAGGGATGGTGTGGGGGTGTCTTCCAGCAGGGGGAGCGGAACCTCCACCCACAGGCTCCTGCTCAGAGGAACTTCAGCCTCAGGCCAGAATTCTGACCACCTCCCACCCCTCCTGTTGGAAGTGTGCCCTGGGGCAGGGAGGGCTTGGCCCTAGGGAGCTGAACAGGCCCAGCTGGCAGATCCTTTCTATTAAAATTCGTTTATTTCAACCCCTCCTGCTACCCACTGCCTGACAGACACTTTCAATCTGAGCCACACCTTGAGGCAAAAAACCCAACCTCAGAGATGGGAAAAGTGTGGCTCAGAGAGGTAAAGCTAATTGCCTGAGGCTGCACAGCAGGAGAGTGGAGAACGGGACCTGATCTCTGGCCAGGCTGACCTCCCCAGCCACTGCCGGGTCCTCCCTCTCCTCTCCTAAGGAGTCCTAGCAGGAGCCCTTTCCTGCCAGGTCTACAGTTAGGGACCCTACATTGTAACCAGGAGACCTAAGTGCGTGACGGTGCCAACGGAGCAGTTTCTTTCTTGTTCCTACTGCAGTCCTAGGCATGGGCGGTGAGGGGGTGAACAGGGGCCATAAAAGCAGAAAAAAACAGAAGCAATTTCCTGTCGGAGGTGAGGGGTGAGGGACGGAAGGGATGTGTGGGAGACAGCTGAGAAGTGAAGGTGGCGGCTGGACCAGGAGTCACCTGGATGCCTCAGCCACTGGTGGTGCACCAGCCGCAAATCCCGGGACTCTCGGGGTGGGCACTGGATGATGCTGAGCCGCCCCGCGGACAGGTGTGGGGAAGGAGGAGTGGGGCAGGGGCCAGCGCCTCCTTGCGCCAGGAGCTCGCGAGCCAGCCCTGGGGAGGTTCTGGGTTCTGCCTGTTGAGTGCTGACCTCGCGCCCAGCCCCAGCCGACCCTCCCTCCATGGCAACTGGGGGCGCTGGCTCCCCACGCCGCCCTCAGCCCCCTGCCCAGCATCAGCATGGTCATGTGGGCCAGTCTGAAGGGTGGACAGGGCCACCTCGCCACCCCGTTCTCATTCACCGGAGTGAGGTCAGCATCCTTTTGTACATCTGCAGGCTCTCTGCCCTGCCTTTGACCTGGGCATACAAGTGAGTGACCAGAGACCCTGCCCCCGAGGTCAGGGGCCCACTGAGAGCCTGAGATCTCAGCTCAGTCAGAAGAGCGAGCCCCACCCCCTAGGAAGAAGGTGGCTGAGACAGGAGGCACCCAGAGGAAAGGGGGCCGGACGGCGCTGCAGACAGGAGTCATGGGTGCTGGATATAAGATGAGGGGGTGCAGAGAAATGCAACTCAAAACCACACTGAGCGACCACGTCACACCAGCTAGGATGCCCACAGTCATCGGAACCCTCATACACAGCCGCTGAGGACAACAGCCTGGTGGGTCCCTCAAAGGTTAAACATAAAGTGACAGCATGGCCCCGCAACTCCACTCCAAGAGATATGAAAACACCCGCTTACATAAAAACTCGTACACAAATGTTTCTAGCAGTGTTATTCCCAATAGCTGCAAGTAAAAATAACCCAAATGCCCACCAAGGGATGGACAAATAAACAAAATGTAGTATAGTCATACAACGGAAGAGTATTTGGTCATAAAAAGGAATGCAGTTCTGGGGCATGCTGTAACAAAGATGAACCTTGAAAACAGGAAGCTAATTGAAGGAAGCCGGACACAAAAGGTTATGTATTATATGATCCCATTTATAAGAAATGTCCAGAAGTGCCAAATCTGCGGAAACAGAAAGAAGAGGAGTGGTTGCTTAGGGCTGGGGGTTGGGTGGGGTAGGGAGGTGATGCTAAGGGCTGTGGGGTTTCTTTTGGGGGTGAAGAAAATTTCTCAATTTGCAGAGATGACTGCACAACTCTATGCACATCCTAAAAACCACTGGACTGTGCACTTTAAAGGGGTGAATTGTATGGTATGTGAATTATAGCTCAATAAAGCTGTTACACACACACAGGATGGATGGATGCAGGAGGAATAAGAAATGGGGGAGAGGTAGAGGCCCTGACCCCGGGACCTCCTGCTGCAGGCTGAGCTGTTTCTGGCTGTTTCCGGTGAGGTGCCAGTGGTCAGAAATGAGGGCTGGCAGCTGTGCGGCAGTATGGCCCTGTCCCCCCGGGACCCCCAGTGGGGCTGCTGCAGAGCTCTCTACCCCAGAGGTGCTGCCAAACCTGGAGAAGACCAGTGTCATCCCCAGACACCCGAAGAAGCCAGAGGCTGAAGACTGCAGGACGTGGATCCGGGAACTCTAGGTTGGTCCCGACCCCGCTGGCAGCCCTCCACTTCCGAGCCACCTGCTCTCTGGAGCTCAGGGAGACCCCTCCCTCTCTCCCTCCTAACCGGGAGTGCTGCCCTCCGTGGAGGGGCCTGTCAGCCACTGGACATGGGGATAGTCAGTGATGGCCCCATCTGTCCAGAAGATTCAGAGCTGGGTCCCAGCTTCCCACTGTGTGACCTCGGTCAGTTGCCCTGCCCTCTCTGGGCCCAGTCTACCTGTTACCAGGTAGAGAGTCAGCGGAATTTCTCTTCCAAACAGAAGGGGATGAGGCTCAGGGTCCCTTCCCGCAGCTCCCACAGTGTCACGTTCTCTGTGTTTACAGGTCACCAGGGGCAGCTCCCCGCTCCTCTGAGCAAGCCCCAGACCCCACATGTGCTTGACGGAAAGCTCCCTGGGCGTCCCTCAGAACCTCGAGTCCGCACATCCAGGGGTGTGGGGGTGTGGGGCAAAGAAAAGAGGCTAATTTCATGGTTGTTGCAGGTCCCGACCAGGCGGAAATCACCTGAGAGTCACGAAAGTTTCTTCCAAGGTTGGGTGACGCCCTGCCCCTGAGCCTGGGCCGGCTGTGACAGGGGCCGCGGTCCACGCGGGCTTGGCACCTCCTTCTTGATGCACCACAAATAAAACAAAAACGGATTATGCTGACCTGTGTGAGTTCACAGGCACACTTGTCTTTGATGGAATAAGCCCCTAAAGGGCACAAGTTGCAGTCTGTTTTTTTTTTTTTTTTTTTTTTATAATTTATTTTAGTTGTGGTAAAAATAGTACATAAAAATCATTTTAACTATTTTAAGTGGACAGGTCTCTGACATTAAATACATTGACAAGACTGTGTCACTCACCATTATTTATTTCCAGATTATTTACTCATCCCAAACCAAAACTCATCCTCATTTAGCAATAACTCCCCATTCCCTGTTCCCCTCACCCCTGGTAACCGCTCTATAAATTTGCCTATTCTAAGTATTTCCTATAAAACCCTTATCAGATACATGGTTTCCAAATATTTTCTCCCATTCTATAGATTGTCTTTTCACTTTCTTGATAATGTCCTTTGATGCACAAAAGTTTTTCATTTTGATGAAGTCCCACTTATCTATTTTGTTGTTGTTGCTTGTGCTTTTGGTGTAAAACTAAAGATCCATTGCCTACTACAAGGTCCTGAAGATATTTCCCTAGGTTTTCTTGTAAGAGTTTTATAGTATTAGCTCTTATGTGTAGGTCTTTGGTCCATTTTGAATTAGTTTTGTGTGAGAGAGTGAGGGGTCCACTTCATTCTTTTGCATGTGGATTTCCAGGTGCCCCAGGGCCACTGGCTGAAGAGACTATTCTTTCCCCACTGAATGGACTCGGCACTTTTGTCAAAAATCAAATTAACAGGCCATGGATGTGTGGATTTATCTCCGGTCTCTCAGTTCTATTCCATTGGTCAAATGTTTATCTTTGTCAGCGACTGCACTGTAGCTTTCTAATAAGTTTTGAAACCAGGAACTGTGAGTCCTCCAACTCTGTTCTTTTTCAAGGTTGTTTTGGCTCTTCAGGGCTCCTACTGATTCCATATGAATTTGAGGATCAGTTTTTTCATTTCTGCAAAATATGGTCTGTTTTTCGAGGAAAAGCAAATCACATTATTAACATGCTTAAAGCTGGAGGACTTTCTTCTTTCTTCCTTTCCTACTGGCTGATTATATTTTAAACAGGCAGGTGTTATAAAAGCAGGAACAAACAAAAGCGATCTCCTTTCCAAGAAACAGGTCACGTCGATGAGTCCAAAAGGGAACCCTGGTTCCACCTGCCTGTGGGAGAGGACCCAGGCGTCCCCGTTAACTCACAGTCACCAGGCGCATTCCATGGGCATCCCATCCGGGGGCTGTCTCAGGGGCTCACCTGGGGTGGGAGGCAGAAACCCTGGAAACAATCCTGTGCTGGGAAGGTGACTGCCCCAGCCGCAGACCTCAGCTCCCCGAGCCCTTGTGTCCCCGACACTCTGCAGAATGGACTGTGGGACCTGATAAGAGTGTTTGTACGCCTGAGGCCCTGGGTATTAACCTCTGGGGGCCTGGAGACTGAGTAGCTAAGGTCAGGCACCCAGGAGCTGCATGCCCATGCATCCGAGCCCAATAAAAACCCTGAACACCGAGGATCAGGTTAGCTTCTCTGGTTGGCAACATTTTGCACATATTCTCACACATTGTTACTGGGAAAATTAACTGCTGTGCACAGAACTCTACTGGGTGAAGACAACTGGAAGCCCAGGCCTGGTCTCCCCAGGACCCTGCCCTCTGCCCCTTTTTCCTTTGCTGGCTTTAATTTGTATCCTTTCACTGTAATAAACTTTAACAATGAGCGAAGCAGCTTTTCTGAATCCTGTGAGTCCTTCTACCAAATCAGTGAGCCTGAGGGGAGTTTGGGGGATCCCGACGCGGAGAGCTGCAAGGATTCCAAGATGTGTTTCATGTAAACTGCTTCACACAGGGAAGAAATGGGAGAGAGACATTTCTCTGTGTCTCAGTTTCCTCCCTGCAAAATGGGATCATAATCACCCTGTGCCTTCAGGATGGGGGTGCTTACAACTTGGGGTGACGAAGTCCTCCCCAAACAAGGCAGGAAATGTAAGAGCCACAAAGGAAAAGGTGGAAAAAATCTAATTCATTAAAACTGAAAAACTTTTGTAGGACAAAGGACAACATAAAGAAATATTCAGTACAAGTGAAATAGGCATTTCTCACAAGAAATTTAAAAGACCAATAAAGGACTGAAAATAATCTTGACTCTCTAAGGAGCATCAGAGAAGTGCAGTCCATATCCCCCACGGCCACGCCCTCACCCAAGACTCCAAAAAGAGGTTTGTCAGAAAGTAACCCCCTCGAACCAAGGGGAAGTATGGAGAGTATATGGAGAATGACCACAAATCCCTAGGAAAAAGACCAAACAGCCTAATAAAACATGGATGTGGTAGGCTAGATAATGGCCCCCAAATACCTCCACAACCGAGTCCCTGGAATCTGTGACTGTGACTTTATATGGCAAAGGACTTTGCAGACGGGATGGAGTTAAGGATTTTGGGACAGACGATCCTGCATTATCCAGGTGGGCCCCAAGTCCAAGGGTAAACATTCTTATAAGAGACAGAAGAGGAGAAGACATGGACACAGGGGAGGAGGCCGCAAGGAGGCAGAGACTGGGGTGACACAGCCATAGGCCCAGGATGGCCTGGGGCCCCGAGACGCTGGAAGAGGCCAGAAGGCTCCTCCCCTGGAGCCTCCGGAGGGAGCACGGCCCTGTGGAAACCTTGATCTCAGCCCAGTGGAATGGATACTGGACTTCTGGCCTACAGAACTGCAGGAGAATAAGTGTGAATTGTTTCATGTCACCAAGTTTGGGTTAACTTGTTATAGCAGTTATTCTGGTTTGCTAAAGCTGCCATTATGCAAAATGCCATGAATGGATTGGCTTTTATAAAGGGGATTTATTGGGTTACAAAATTTACAGTTCTAAGGCCTTAAAAATGTCCAAACTAAGGCATCAGCAAGGGGATAAAGGCCGATGACGTCCGGAACACCTGTTAGCTGGGAAGGCACATGGCTGGCACCTGCTGGTCTTTTGCTCCCGGGCTGAGTTGCTTTCAGCTTCTGATTCCAGTAGCTTTCTCCTTAAGCATCTGTGGGTTCTCACTTAGCTTCTCCGGGGCAAACTCTGGGCTTCATCTTTTAGCTTAGTCTCTTCAAATGTCTTTCTATCTGCATGCCCAAGCTTCTGGGTCTGTGTTGGCTCTGATTTCATCAGCTGTCTCCAAAATGTCTCTGGGTGTTTTCTCTCTAAGCATCTCTGAGCTCTCTTCAAGATGTCTCTGCCTTTTATCCTCTCATAGAGGATACCAGTGAACTAATTAAGACCCACCTTGAATGAGTGGGGTTACATCTCCACAGAAACAATCTAATCAAAAGGTCCCACCCTCAATAAGCCTGCACCCACAAGACTGGGTCAAAAGAACATGGCTCTTCTGGGGTACATAATAGATTCAAACCAGCACAGCAGCTATAGGAAATCAATGCAATGGACAGAAGACTTGGATACCTCAAAAAAAGAAGATTAAAAAAAATGGCCAACAAGCACATAAAAATTTGCTCAACATCATTACTCATAAGAGAAAGACAAACTAAAACCACAATAAAATACCACCACAACCCTACCAGAATGGTTAAAATTAAAAAAGAAAGAAGACTGAAAGAAAAGAGAAAAATCTGCGTGGCAGAAGCAGTGATGTGGGGCTTCTGGAACTTTCATACATTGGTTGGGGGAGGGGTGCAGAGCAGGGAGGAGAATGTCAAATGCCACAGTCACTTAAAAGTAGCTGTCAGTTTCTCCTAAGGGTAAACATATGCCTGCTTTATGACCCAGAAGTTCCAATCCTAGCTATTTCCAAGATAAAATGAGTGCTATGTCCACCAAAGACTCGTTTCACAGTGCTCATTGCAGCTTTGTTCATAATGGGCAAAGCTTGAAGACAACTCATGCACCTTTCAGCGGGTGGATGGGTAAACAAAGTGTGGTAGATTCAACTGCAGAATACCACTCAGCAACAAAAAAGAACAATACTGCCACACGCGACGATACAGAGGCATCTCACAGACATTACGTTGTCTGGAATAGGCAATCCTAATCTACAGTGACTGGTTTCAGAATAGCAATTACATCTGGGGAAGAGGTGTGACTTGAAAGAGGCAGGAAGGAGCCTTCTGGTGTCCTGGTAATGTTCTTTATCTTGACCTGGGTGCTCGTTATATGAATATACTCATTTGTACAAATTAATGGAGTTGCATGCTTGTGCAGTTTACACACTTCACTGTATGTATGTTTTATTCCAATTTGAAGAGTTAGAAGAAGGGAGACATCCAACAAGAAAAAATGACCAAAGGATAGAAGCAGAGCTCTGTCAATTTGGAGGCAGTAAACATCATGATAAATTGAGCTAGTAAAGATATTAAAGGTATGATTGCTACGGAGACGTATTCTATTAAAACATGCTATCAAAATATGGTAGCCATGACAGACCCAGCAGAAAGCATGAGAAGCGTGAAAATCCAGATCCTCAATATCTCTGTCAACTCTGGGTGGGGTTGTTCTTACTTGCACTGAGGAGTCAGAACTACTCAAGATGAACCTTCAGGGATGGACTGTAGGGATGGATTAGTTTGCTGTTTCTCATCAGAAATCATGTAGGCAAGAAGATACTGGGATGAAATATTTGAAGTGCTGAAAGAAAACAATTACCAGCCAAGAAGTTTTTTTATGTGGTGTATCTTTCTTTCAAAAATGAGGGGAAAAGCTCAGCTCCATGCCTGGCACTGTCCAGGGATTTTCCTGGGGCACTGAGGCTGGAGGTTCTGGATGAGGCTCCTGCCATGGGCAGACACTAGGTGCATCTGTGTCAAAGTGATTTTAAAGTGAAGATTTTCCCTGTGCTAGACACTCATCAAGTTAGGTTGGCCTCATAAAATGACATGAGCAGAGAAAGTGTGAAGATGGTGGATTAGGAGAGGCAGAGCAAAATTCTCCTCCATGAAAGGAACTAGAGAAGGGGCAGAGGGCACCCAGAACAGTGGTTCCAGGGTGTGACCAGCTGGAGAGGAAACTCTACAATGCATAGTGGGGACTTGGATGGAGAGGCAGAGGGACTGCGTCTGAAAGGATGGGTGAGTGTGTTCAATCTGGACTGCTACCTGGGACTGGCGGCTGGAGCCGGATGCCAAACATGGGAGGGAGCATGCTCCATGCACCCATTTCAGTAGTTGGAAGGGGAGATAACTCTTCACAGCCCCATGGCCAGGAGCTCCTGTGAGGGAACTCGGGATTCAGCAGACTTGTGACCACATTTACTCTTCCTCCATGGAAGCCTGCAGTGTGCAAGGGCGAGAGGCAGGGACAGGCAAGGGCAATGCATGGAAGCACCAGGAGCCCTTCCCCAAACCCAGAGGCTCATGGGCGTGCAGCAGACAGGGTCTGGGGCACATTTGAGCTATGGGGTGAGATGTGCAGCTCTGCAGCTCCAGAGTGGTCCACTCAGAGGCCCAGGAATTGCCAGACTCACTGTGCCTTTATGCAGACTCTTTGCCAAGCTTCCCAGGACTTACCTCCCACCCAGGGCTGGAAGTCCCCAGTGCAAATGGAGAACTGGTGCACTGATTGGATTTCCACCTGGTTTGGACCTTGCACAGGGCATGGGTGAAGTTGAGGGAAAGCTGTCTTGAGAGTAAGAGGTGGCTGAAGAGCGCCATCTGCTGGGAGGACAGGGAAAGTGCAATTCAGGAAGCTGTGGTTCCTGCCAAAGTATATATAAATGCTCAAATAATTCTGCATATCTCAAAATAACCTTATCAAGATAAGCAAATGATAATCACAAGAAAACAGATAATCACAAAGCATATGAAGACCCAAGCTGAAGACAAACCAAACAACCAAATTAAAAAGCCCAGAGGAGACACAGAATCTGGAGCAATTAATTAAAGAAATACATACAAATCTGCAAAACAACTTCAATGGTTGACATCAAGAAGACTCTAGAAGAGCATAAAAAAGAAGTTGAAAGAGTAAATAAAAAAATAGAAGATCTTATGGAAATAAAGGGTACTGTAGATCAAATTAAAAATATACTAGAGACACACAACAGCAGATTTGAAGAGGCAGAAGAAAGAATAAGTGAATTAGAGGACAAAGCAATTGAATGAAAACAAACAAAAGAAGTAATGGTAAAAAAAAAAACTGAAAAATTTGAACTCGATCTCAGGGAAATGAAGGACAACATGAAGCATGCAAATATAAGAATCACTGGTGTCCCAGAAGGAGAAGAGAAGAGTAAAGGGCTAGGAAGAGTATTTGAGGACATAGTTGAGGAAAACTTGCCAAGCCTTCTAAACAACAAATATGCAAATCAAAGAAGCCCAACAAACTCCAAATCGAATAAATATAAATAGACCCACTTGGAGACATATACTAACCAGATTGTCAAATGCTGAAGAGAAGGAGAAAGTCCTGAAAGTAGCAAGAGAGAAGCCATTCATCCACCACATACAAGGGAAACCACATAACTCTAAGTACTGACTACTCAGGGGACACCATGGAGGTGAGAAGGCAGTGGTATGATATATTTAAGTTTCTAAAGGAGAAAAATTGTCAGCAAAGAATTCTTTATCCAGCAAAGCTCTCCTTCAAAATTGAGGAAGAGTTTAAAATTTTATAGACCAACAAATGCTGAATTTGTTAACAAGAGACCTGTCCTGCAAGAAATACTAAAGGAAGTGCTACAGGCTGAGAAAAAAAGAAAGGAGAGAGAGGTCTGGAGAAGGACATAAAGCTGCAGAACATTAGCAAGGGTAACTTAAAGGGAAAAAAGAGAGAGGTGGGTAGAAATAGATCTGACAATTAAAAACCAAAGGATAAGATGGCTGGTTCAAGAACTGACTTCACAGTAATAACTTTGAATGTGAATCAATTATACTCTCCAATTAAAAGATACAGACTAGTAGAATGGATTAAAAAGTATGACCCATCAATATGCTGTTTACAAGAGACTCATTTAGACCCTATGACACAGAGACTGAAAGTGAAAACATGGAAAAAAAAAATATTCCATGCAAGCCACAACCAAAAGAAAGCAGGGGTAGCTATACTATATCAGACAAAATAGACTTTAAATACAAAGATGTCATAAGAGACAAAGTAGGACACTATATATTAATAAAAGGGACAATTCACCAAGAAGAAGTAACAACCATAAATGTTTATGCACCCAATCAAGGAACTCCAAAGTACATGCGACAAACATTGGCTAAACTGAAGGGAGCAGTAGACACTTCTACAATAATAGTGGGAGACTTCAATACACCACTCTCTTCTATAGAAAGAACAACTAGACAGAGGACCAATAAGAAAATTAGAATCTAAACAATGTAATAAAGGAATTGACTTAACAGACATACACAGATATCTCATTACATCCCAAAGTACCAGGATATACATTCTTCTCTAGTGCTCATGGAATGTCCTCCAGGATAGAGCATATGCTGGGGCACAAAAAAATCTTAATAAATTTAAAAAGATTGAACTTATGCAAAGCACATTTTGGAAAGCAACTAGAAATAAATAACCACCAAAGAACCAGATCTTTCACAAATATGTGGAGATTAAACAATACACTCCTAACAACCAGTGGGTCAAAGAAGAAATTGCAGGAGAAATAGATAAATATCTAGAGATGAATGAAAATGAGAACACAACATACCAAAATCTATGGGATGCAGCAAAGGTGGTGCTGACAGGGAAATTTATAGCTCTAAATGCATACATCAAAAAGGAAGGAAGAACTAAAACCAAAGACTTAACTAAACAACTGAAGAGACTAGAGAAAGATCAGCAAACTAACCCTAAAGCAAAGGAGAAGAAAAGAAATAACAAAGGTTAAAGTAGAAAGAAATGATATGGAGAACAAAAAAACAATAGAGAGAATAAATAAAACAAAAAGTTGGTTCTTTGAGAAGATCAACAAGATCGACAAACCCTTAGCTAGACTGACAAAGTGAAAGACAGAGAACACCGAAATACACAAAATCAGAAAAAAGAGTTGGGTCACTGCTATGGATCCCGAAGAAATTTTAAAAATCATAAGAAGATACCATGAACAACTGTATGCCAACAAACTAGACAACCTAGAGGAAATGGACAAATTCCTGGAAACACATGAACAACCTAGACTGACCAGAAAAGACATAGAAGACCTCAACAAACCAATCACAAGCAAAGAAATCCAATCAGTCATCAAAAATCTACTATAAGTGAAAGCCCAGGGCCAGATGGCTTCACAGGGGAATTTTACCAAACTTTCCAAAAAGACCTGATACCATTTCTGCTCAAACTCTTTCAAAAAATTGAAGAAAAAGGAATATTACCTAACTCATTTTATGAAGCTAATATGACTCTAATACCAAAACCAGTTACAGATACTATGCAAAAGGAAAACTACAGGCCAATCTCCCTAATGAATATAGATACAAAAATCCTAAACCAAATAATTTCAAGTCAAATCCAAAGGCACCTTAAAAGGATTATACACCATGACCAAGTGGGGTTCATTCCTGGCATGCAAGGGTGGTTCAACATAATCAAATCAATCAATGTATTACAACACATTAACAAATTGAAAGGAAAAAATTCAAATGATCACCTTGACAGATGCTGAAAAAGCATTTGACAAAATTCAGCATTCCTTTTTCATAAAAACACATCAAAAGGTGGGAATTGAAGGAAACCTCCTCAATATGATAAAAAACCATAACTAGCATAGTACTCAATGGTAAGAGATTGAAACCCTTCCCTCTAAGATCAGGAACAAGACAAGGATGCCCACTGTCACCTCTATTATTCAACATTGGGCTAGAAGTTCTAGTCAGAGCAATTTGCCAAGACAAAGAAATAAAAGGTATCCATATTGGAAAGGAAGAAGTAAAACTGTCATTATTTGCAGATGATATGATCTTACATTTGGAAAATCCTGAGAAATCAACGACAAAGCTTCTTGAGACAATAAATTCAAAGAATAGTGGGATCCAAGACTAATGTGCATAAGTCAGTAATGTTTCTATACACTAGTAATGACCTAACTGAAGAGGCAATCAAGAAAATAATTACATTCACAACAGCAACTAAAAAAATCAAGTACCTAGAAATAACCTTAAACAAGGATGTAAAAGACCTCTACACAGAAAATTAAAAAATATTGCTAAAATAAATCAAAGGGGACTGTGCCAGTTTGAAGCTGTTATGGACCCCAGAAGAGCCATGATCTTTTAATCCAATCTTGTTGGGTAGAATCTTTTGATTGAGGGTTTCCATAGAGATGTGATTCACCCAATTGTGGGTGAGAACTTTGATTAAATTATTTCCATGGAGATGTGACCCCCACCCATTCTAGTGGGTCTTAATTAGATCACCGGAGTCCTTTAAGAGAGCTCAAGGACAAAAGGAGCTCAGAGAAGCTGAGAGAGACATTTTGGAGAGAAGCTACGATATGCAATCCAGAGTTTGCCCCTGGGAGAAGCTAACAGCTGACACAGACACAGATGCTTGGAGACACTTGGAGATGCAGACAAACATTAGGAGATGCTATGATGAAGCCCAGAGTTTATCCTGGAGAAGCTAACAGGGGAATCCCAGATGTGTCAAAAGAAACATCCTGGGAGAACAAGCAAGGATGCACAGGAGCTGAGAGAGAGAAGCTAAGAGAGACAGAAGCCCAGAGGCATTCTGGAAAAAGCCATTTTGAAACCAGAACCCGGGAGCAAAGGACCAGCAGATGCCAGCCATGTGTCTTCCCAGCTATCAGAGATGTTTTGGATACCATCAGCCTTTCCCCAGTGAAGGTTTCCTCTTGTTGATGCCTTAGTATGTACACTTTTAAGGCATTAGATTTGTAAATGTTTAACCTAATATATCCCCTATATAAAAGGCAATCCATTTCTGGTATTTTGCATTCCAGCAGTTTTAGCAAACTGGAACAGATTGTGGTACCAGAGAAGTGGGGTCCTGCTGAGTTTGCAAATGCCAGACATGTTGGAATGGCTTTTTAAATGGATATGGAAAAGGTTCTGGAAGAATTGTGAGGACCTTGATAGAAAAGGCCTAGAAGGCTTTGAAGAGACTGTTGGTAGAAATATGGACTCTAAAGATACTTCTGATGAGGCCTTGAGCAGAAATGAGGAATGTGTCATTGCCAACTGGAAGAAAGGTGATCCTTGTTTTAAAGTGACAGAGAATTTGGCAAAATTGAGTTCTGGTGTCAAATGGAAGGCAGAATTTGAAAGCAATGAACTGGGATACTTAGCTAAAGAGATCTCCAAACTAAATGTTAAAAATGCAGCCTGGCTTCTCCTTGCAGCTTATAGTAAAATGTGAGAGGAAAGAGATAAGCTGAGAACTGAACTCTCAGATACAAAGAAACCAGAAATTGATGGCCTGGAAAATTCTGGGCTTCCAGAAAGTGAGGTCCCAGAGGATAGTGCGCCACGTGAGAATTTAATGAAACCTGGAACCAGACAGCCATTTCAGTACAAGCTGGGATTGGAGATGGTATTATCCAGAAAGGATTTGTGGAAAATCCTATTGTCTGATGGTTTTGATCCCTGTATGCTGCATGCCAAGCCAATAAATCTTTTGTGAGATCTGTATAAATGGAATCACTGCCAGTCTGGACTAAAAGGGACAGAAAAAGGACAGAGTGAAGGAAAAATTTCATCAAAGGTGGAAGCATGGAAGCTAAAATCTTGAGACAAGAAATCTCAGGCCAGTAGAACAGACCTATCCATGCACATGGAAAGGGTGAGTCTGCTCTGGGAGCAGAAGGCAGACCTTCCAACTCAATGCTCAGAAAGATTGATGCCATCCCAGGCCTCAGAGAGAGTGGAGCACATTCCCTGGAGACTAGAGAGAGCCTGGCTACCATCCACTGTTCTGAAGGGGTTGAGGGTGTGCCCCAGAGATGGAAGAGAGTCCAGGTACCACACTGATGTTTGAGAAGGGTAGGGTAGAGAATAAAGTGGTCTCCCAAATGCATGGATATGTTGGAGCACTCATCCCAGCATTTGGAGAGAAAATGGCTGCCACCAATGCCCTTGGAAAGGTGGGACTGCCACTCTCTCAAGCCTTGCATTTTATAAATGACTCTTAGACTTTGAAATCTAATGAAATTTGCCCTGCAGGTTTTTGGAACTGTTTTGGTCTGGTGACCCATTCTCCTTCAAATTTCTCCCTAGGGCAATGAGAATGTTCATCCTATGACTGTACCTTCTGTGTATACTGGAAGCAGATAACTTGTTCTAAGTTGCACAGACAGAGGAGAATGTTGCCTTAGGACAAACCTTGCCTGTAACTGATCTTGATAAGACTTTGTACTTACGTATATTGAGATGGAATGAATGTATTTTTGTATTTGGAAAGAACATGTCTTTCTGGGGCCCAGGGGGTGGAATGTGCTGGTTTGAAGCTGTTATGGACCCCAGAAGACCCATGATCTTTTAATCCAATCTTGTTTGGGTAGAACCTTTTGATTAGCGTTTCCATGGAGATGTGACTCACCCAACTGTGGGTGAGACCTTTGATTAGATTATTTTCATGGAGATGTGACCCCACCCATTCTGGTGGGTCTTAATTAAATCACACTGGAGTCCTTTAGGAGAGTCCACGAACAGAAGGCCCTCAGAAAAGGTGAGAGAGACATTTTGGAGAGAAGCTAAGATATGTAATCCAGAGTTTGCCCCTGAGAGAAGCAAAGAGCTGACACAAATCCAGACACTTGGAGACACTTGGATATGCAGACAGAAAGATGTCTGGGGATGCTAAGCTAAAAGATGAAGCCCGGAGTTTGCCCTGGAGAAGCTAACAAAGGAACCCCAGCTGCTTAGACAGAAACATCCTGGGAGAACAATCAAAGATGTGCAGAAGCTGAGAAGAAGTTAAGAGAGACAGAAACCCAGAGACATTTTGGAGAAAGCCATTTTGAAACCAGAACCCAGGAGCAAAGGACCAGCAGACACCAGCCACATTCCTTCCCAGCTAACAGAGGTGTTCTGGACACAACTGGCCTTTCTCAGTGAAGGTATCCTCTTGTTGATGCCTTAGTTTGGACACATTTATGGCCTTAGAATTGTAAATCTGTAACCTAATAAATCCCCTATATAAAAGCAATCCATTTCTGGTTTTTGCATAACAGCAGCTATAGCAAACTGGAACAGGAATCTAATTGGTGGAAAGATATTCCATGCTCATGAGAAGGCTAAATGTTGTTAAGATGTCAATTCTACCCAAACTGGTCTACAGATTTAACGCAATTCCAATCAAAATTCCAATCAACCTAGTTTGCAGACTTGGACAAGCTAGTTATCAAATTTTTTTGGAAGGGAAAGGGGCCTCGAATTGCCAAAAAACATTCTAAAAAAGAATGAAGTGGAAGACTTACAGTTCCTGACTAGAGGAAGGGGTAGCAACAGACAAGACAGAATTTAACAAAGGATTACAAATACTGTATCGTTATATAATATTTTTTTTCCTGGTTGCTAGGGTATTAGAATAGCTAGAAGGAAAGAACTAAAATGGTGGAAGTGTAACCTATAACATTCTTTGAAATGTGCTCTCCAACTACTTGTTAAATCACAACTTTGAGAATTATCACTGTTATGTAAATATGTTATATTCCACAATTAAAAATGAAAAAAAAAAAGGGAGAGTTTAAGACATTCCCAGAGAAACAAAAGCTGAGGGAGTTCATCACCACTAGACCTATCCTATAAGCAATGCTAAAGGGAGTTCTTCAGACTAAAAAGGAAAGGACACGAGACAATGGATTGAAGAAGCATAAAAAGGACTCAGGTAAAGGTAATCAGATAGGTAATTATAAATGCTAGTATTATGGTATTAGATTTTTTGGTATGTACTCCACTTTTTACTTCTTACACATTCTACAATGTAAATGTATAAAAAGTAATAAGAATTCCATGGTTTTGGACAATGTATAAAGATATAATTTGTAACAAGTACACAAAAAGGTGGGGAGACAAAGGGTATAGGAACAGTGTGCATGTATGCCATTCAAGTTAAGGTGGTATCATATCAGATGCAATTGTTATAGAATTAGGAAGTGAAATTCAAGCCCCATGGTAACCACAAAGAAAATGTATGAAAAATATATACAGAAAGAAATCAGAGGGATCTCAAAATGGTAAATACAAAAAAAATCAGATAAATATGAAAGTAGGAATTAACAGAACTGAGGGACAAAAACAGGTATGAGACTTACAAAGACCAAATAGAAAAATGGCAGAAGAAAGTCCTGCATTATCAGTAGTTACTTTAAATGTAAATGGAATAAAATCTCCAGTCAAAAGGTAGAGATTGGCAAAATCCAAAAAGCATGATCCAACTATAAGCTGTTTACAAAAGACTCACCTTAAATTCAAGGACACAAGTAGGTTGAAAGTGAAAGGATAGACAAACATATAGTATGCAAGTAGCAACCCAAAGAGAGCTGGAGTAGCTATATTGATAGCACATAAAATAGACATTAAGTCAAAGGAGGTTACTATACACAGTTAAAAGGGTTAATTCCGAGTGGGCAATTAAACAAGATGACATAACAATTATAAGTATATATGCACCTAATGGCAGAGCCCCAAAATATAAGAAGCAATTTGAAGGGAGAAATAGATGGTTCTATATTAATAGTAGGAGACTTCAATACATAATTTTCAATAACAGATAGAACATCTAGACAGAAGATCAATATGGAAATAGAAGACTTGAACAAAACTCTAAACCAACTAGACCTAACAGATATACGCATATCACTTCACTCAACACCAGAGTAGACATTCTTCTCTAGTGTACATGGATCATTCTCTAGGATAGACCATATGTTAAGACATAAAACAAGTTTCAATAAATTAAAAAATAATGAAACCATACAATGCATCTTCTCCGACTACAATGGAATGAAGCCAAAAATCAGTATCAGAGGGAGAACTGGAAAACTCACAAATAAGTGGAAATTAACAATGCACTCAAACAACAAATTGGTCCAAGAAGAAATCACAAGAGAAATTAGGAAATAACTTGGGGCAAATTAAAATGAAAACTCAAGCAAAGGCAAAACTTACAAGGAAATTTATAACATAATGCTTATGTTAAAGAAAAACAAAAAAGAAATATCTCAAATCAGAGACATAACCTCACAAATGGAGGATCTAGAAAAAGAAGAGCAAGCTAAACCCAAAGTGAACAGAAGGAAGAAAATAACAAAGATTAGACTAGAAATAAATTAAATATAGAATTAAAAAACAATAGAATGAATGACACCAAAAGTTGGCTCTTTGAGAAGATTGATAAAATTGACAAAACTTTAGGTAGACTGACAAAGAAAAAAAAAAAGAGAGAAGACCCAATAACTAAAATCAGAAATGAAAGGGGGGACATTACTACCAACCCCACAGAAATAAAGATAATAAAAGGACACAATGAACAACCGTATGCCAACAGGTTAGATAACCTAGATGAAATGGACAAATTCCTATACTGACTCAAAAAGAAAAGGAAGATCTCAACAGACCAATAATATGTGAAGAGATTGAATCAGTGAATACAAACCTCCCAACAAAGAAAAGCCCAAGACCAGATGACTTCACTGGTGAATTTTATAAAACATTCCAAAAAGAATTAACAACATTCCTGTTCAAAGTCTTCCAAAAAATTAAAGAGGGGGGAACACTCGCTAACTCATTCTAAGGGGCCAACATCAACCTAATACCAAAGCCAGATTAAGATGCCACAAGAAAAGTACAGACCAATATCCCTTATGAATACAGATGCAAAGAGCCTCAACAAAATATTAGCAAAGTGAATCCAATGGCAAAAAAAGAATTATAACCATGATCAAGTAGAATTTATTCCAGGTTGCAAGGATGGTTCAACATAAGAAAGTCAACTGATGTAATAGACTACATTAACAGAATGAAGGAAAAAAATACATGATTATCTCAATTGAGGCAGAAAAGGCATTTGACAAAATTCAGCACACCTTCTTGGTTTAAAAAAAAATTCAGAAAACGAGGAATAGAAGGAAACTTCTTCAACGTGATAAAGGCCATATGTGGAAAACCCACAGCTAACATCATACTCAGTGGTGAAAGACTGGAAGCTTTCCCTCTAAGATCAGGAACAAGACAAGGATGCCCAATGTCACTACTATAATTCAACATTGTACTGGAAGTTCTATCCAGAGAGAAGGGTCCCTGCCCTTCTAAGTGCACAGAATGACAACCTTCAAGTCATCAGGGAGGTGCATTTTCCTCTCACTCCCCACATCCCATTGTTCAGTTTATCTGCTCCACCTTTGAAATATTAATACACTCATGAGCCCACTTCTCCCCAATTCCACTCTCTCCACCCTGGTCCAGCCACCTGGACTACTCGAGTCTCCTCCTCTCTGGGCTCCTGGCTGCCACCCTGCCCTCCTACCATGGTCTGTTCACCCCGCAGCTGTCAGAGGGATTCTCTTAGACTCGGTCACAGCCTGTCCAACTCTCCCTAGGAGGCTCGTGTGCCCCCAGCCTCACCCAGGGTAAAAGCCAACACCCTCCCCACGACCCACAGTAGCCCACGGTCTGTACGCATAATCCACACCATGTGTCTGCTTTTCTTTATGAAACAGAATAAAAGGGAATAGAAAGTAACAGAGAGTGCACTACACATGGACAAGCAATTATTTGTTTAGCATACCCTTTGTTTCAGCAAGATATATAATATCAGTGTATGACAGTATCATATAACACATGCAATATAACACACATAATGGGTTTTATGTTTATAACATTATAGGTGTATAATACATACATATATAGCTGTAGTTTTTCATGAAATGCAAAAAATAGGAGATAGCACTGCATATATTAAGGATAATTATTTAATGAAACTTTCATTCTAATTACATATATACACACAAACAAAACATATATATTGTTATGTTACATATTATACACTACATATATATATATATTTTTTTTTTCCAAATTGTAACCATAAGTCTTTGAGTAAAATATTTTTAAAAAATGTTTATCATAGAAACACATATACAATATAATGAGCAAATTGTTTTTGGAAGGAAAAACCAGAGGCACATATACAGATGTCTTCTCTTTGCACTCTGATGAAGCCAACCAGGTAGGTATACTATTCATGGTGATATCTTTATTCTCTTAAAAGTTACACATCTTAAATATGTTCATACAACAGCAGATGTCTGAAGCAAGCATTACATCATTTATTTTTAAAGGAATCATTTTTTTTTTCTGTCTAGATATATGTAGAACATTTTCAGGAATTTGGCTAATTTCTGTCTAAATATAGGTATCTCTTCACTTTTTTTTTTTTTTTTCATTAGAGAAGTTGTGGGCTAATAGCAGAAGCATGCATAAAATACAGGGCTCCCATATATCACCCTAATATTAACACATTGTATTAGTATAGTACCTTTGTTAGAGTTGATGAAAGCATTGTAAAACTCCTAGAAGAAAAACGTAAGGAAGCATCTTCAGGACCTTGTGTCAGACAATGGTTTCTTAACACTTTTACACACAATGCTAAAGCAAGAAGAGAAAAAAATTGATAAATGGGACTCATCAAAATTAAAAACGTTTGTGTATCAAAGTACTTTATCATGAAAGTAAAATGACAGACTACACAATGGTAGAAGATATTTGGAAACCACATATTCAATAAGGGTTTAATATCCAGAAGGTGTATAGAAATCCTACAACTCAACAACAAAAAGACAACCCAATTTTAAAAATGGGCAAAAGAGCTGAAAAGATATTTCTCCAAAGAAGACACATAAATAGCCAAAAAGCACATGAAAAGATGTTCAACATTATTAGCCATTAGGGAAATGCAGGTCAAACCCACACTGAGATACCATTTCACACCCACTAGAATGGCTACTATTAAAAATAACAGAAAATTCCAAGCGTTGGAGAGGATGTGGAAAAACGAGGACATGCATTCATTGTTGGAGGGAATGTAAAATGTTGCAATGATTGTGGAAGACAGTTTAGCAGTTCCTCGGAGAGTTAAGCATAGAATATGGCCTGGCAATCCCACTTCTAGGTATATCCCCAAAAAACCTGAAATCAGGGATTCAAGCAGATATTTGCATGCCAACGTTGATAATGACATTATTCACAACTGTCAAAAGATGCAAGCAACCCAACTGTCCATCAACCAATGAATGGATAAAGAAAATGTGTTATATATAAACAATGGAATATTAATTCAGCCATAAAAAGGAATGAAGTTCTGATACATGCGACAACACAAACGAACCTTGAAGACATCATGTTGAGTGAGATAAGCCAGATGCAAAAGGACAAATACTGGAGGATCTCACTGATATGAAATAATTATAATAAGCAAAGTGAGAGTCAGAATCTAGAATCTAGGTTTACCAGGGGACGTGGTGGGCATAAGGAATAGGGAGTTAAGGCTTAAAATGTACAGTTTTAATTTGGGATGATCAAAAAGTTTTGGAAATGAATGGGGGTGATGGTAGCACAAGATTGTGAATATAATTAACAGCACTGAATTACATATTTCAATGTTGTTAAAAGGGGAAATTTTAGGTTGTATATATGTTACTAGAATAAAATTTTTAAAAAAAATCCACAGAACTGTATAACACAAACAGTGAACCCTAAGGTAAACCATGCACTACAGTCAACAGTATAATTGAACAATATATTTTCTATTCCATTATATACTATGCAATATAACACATGTATTATACAACATCTACAATCCATATATATCTGGTAACTGGTGACTTATCATATAAAGATGGGTATGGTGGATCATAGAACCTATATTTCTTATTGTGGCCTGTCACCATAGATCGAGGCCAAGACTCTGAGATCTGTGTGCACTGGGGTTTTGGGGAGCGCTCCTGGGAGTGCCTCCTGTTGGGGAGAAGGAGAAGCAGGACTGGGGGATGCTTCAGCAGCAGGAGAAGCTGAAGTGTCTCCATAGGCCTCAGCCACCCTGTGGGGTGCTCTGGAGCTGATATGGCCCTCCAGGTTGTGCCAACTGAGGCAAGGGGGCTGGGCCTTTGTACACCCATCAGTTTCTCCTCACTTAGCATCTTCCCTGGGTTGGTACTTTTTCTGTAAAGGGGCAGATGGTAAATATTTTTGGCTTTGCAGGCCAGAGGGTATGTTGCAACTTCTCAACTCTGCCGTTGTAGGGCAAATTGCCATAGAAAATATATGAGAGCATGGCAGTGTTCCAATCAAACTTTATTGACAAATACAGGCATGGGGGTTGGTGCAGCTGGCTGGCTTTGGCCCAAGGGCTGTCGTTCTAATCCTTGCTCTACCCTGGTAGCTGGGGCCCCTGGCTCCTCTGCCAGCCCTCCCCGACCACCTGATCTAAATCAGCCATTCCCATTACTCCTGCTTTAATTTTCTTCTCAGCACTTGTCACCCCGATTCTGGATTCTCTCTTTACTTCTTTATCATCCATCTCCAGCCCTAGGATGTCCGCTCCACGGTGGCAGGGACCTTGTCGTGTTCCGGGCCGACTCCCAGCCACCGGCGTGGGGCCGGGCGCGCAGCAGGCGCTCAGTGCAGGCTGCTCTGATGAGAGGTTGGGTGATCTGCACACACCTGTCCCTCCTTCTGTCCGTGCCGACTCCAGCCCCAAGCCCTTGGGGACGTGAGACCCAGGCCCCGCTGCTCAGCGTCACCGTGGATGGCTGGGCCAGGGAAACAGGCTGGGGCTTACATGCAGACCATTTTGTGGGGGGCAGCTCTCAGCCTCTGGGTTCTCTCCCAGCCGAGAGCAGGCAGCAGGGCCGCCAGCCGGGAGGTGGAGAGGGAGAGCCCTCGGGACCCCGCTGACGGGTTTTGTGAGCCCAGCTTTGCCAGTTCATTCTGCAGGACCCAGTTTGAACGGGTTCCTGTTCCTTATGGTGAAGTCCTGAGTCACTCAGGAAGGGAGAATCTGCACCCGGCTGGCCCCTTCTTCCCAAATAACTGGGAAGATGGTGAAAAGTGTCCCCAGAAAAGCAGCTCTGCATGTGCCCCCGTCTCTCCTCTGCACCCGGAGCCCCGGGAGAAGAGCTGGGGCTGTCTTGGCCAATCGTGGGACCCCAGCACCGGCCAGCACCCAGCCCGGCACCCAGTGGCCAACTCGGTGAGTTTGTTGAAAGAAAGAATAAACGAAGAACATTTTCCTAAGGTTAATAGGGATTTCTTAAAAATGAAAAAAGGCACAAACTTGAAGACAACCCACTTCGTTTACAAATTTATTCTAATCTCTCTCTCCAAATTACAAATGTGTACAAAAATTTAGCGAGTGTGAAACCAGAGCAATGAGCCATCCTCTTGCTTTGAGCGTTTTGAGGTAAATCGTTTCATGTCCACGCAGATTCCCTTCTCCCTCCCCCCTCAGTGGGTGGCGCTGGCAACTATCCAACAAGGCCTGACCACATTGAGGGACACATCCAAGGTCAGCTTTAATAAAGTCTCGGGGATGTGAGCACAGCGTTTCGCAGTGTGTGCTCCTGTGCAGACTGCCAGCCTTCCCATCCTACCTCAGCCTCGTTCCTGCCTGTGTGACCTGGGGCAAGTGACTCTCCCTCTCTGTGCCTCAGTTTCTTCATCAATGAAAGGGAGAAAATAATGTTGTAGGGATTACTTAGAGCACTTAGAACAGTGTCTGGAACCTACCAGGGCTCCATAAACAGGAGCTGTTCTGGGTGTGACTGCTATTTATTGAGGTGACTGGAAGGGGAAGGAGTCATAGTCCCTGGCCTGGAGGGACAGGGTAACTATGGGAACCAGGCACCGCCCACTCACCTGGCTCCCTGTCATCATTTAACACACTCAGGTCATTCCCAATTCTAAAGACACCCCCACCCGGGATCCACCTCCACAGCTCCCTCAACTCCAGCTTCTCCCCCTCTCTAGAGTGCATTCAGATGCTCTTTCATCTCCCCAGTTTCTGGGTTTTCCATTTGGGTAGGACTGGCACTTCAGATCATTTTTAACCCCCTCCCTACCCCAGGAAAGTGAAGTGAGGGCAGAAGAAAGAGGGGGAAACCCACTCCTCTCACCTTCACCGGTAGCGTCTTGGAAATAGGCTCTCGTGCAATGGTCTATCTGGTTTATGAAATGCTAAGCTCTGGGGTCTATCTGGTTTATGAAATGCTAAGCTCTGGGGTGCAATCTGGGGCCACTCTGATAGGCGACTGAGGTGCCCCATCTCTCAGTTCCGTCTCCCCGATGCCCTGGGCCTCTGTGTGGATAAGTGTCCCCTACCAACAACCTGCCTTTCCTCCTCCACCTCGTCACCCGGCACCAGCACCCTCTGGATCTTGAGGCACCCTGCACCCAGGATAAGCTGGGGCCCCTCCTGGCCTTCCTCTGTGCCCCTCACCGTGCCCCTACTTCACCACCCTGGAGGGGCCCAGGGTGGTCCCTCATCTGCTAATGGCCTCGGGCAGATCCCTCTGTGTCACCCAGGTTTGGAGGATGCATTCAGCTCCTGCCCAAGAACCCTCCCAGCTTCTCTCCCAGTTTTAATGAGCCTTATACCCATTTTGGAGAAGCATATCATGGTTCTCACACACAACCTTAAAATAACTTCTACCTGGGCTCCCTTATGGGAAACATTAGGAACAGCATCCAGACCGGTGGGCCTGAAGCCCTCCCGGCTGCAGTGGGGAGTCCTGGGAGGGAGCCAGTGGTAGAGGGGCAGACCCTGGGGGAGGGTCTGGAGGTCCCGGGCTTGGCAGGGGCAGGGGTCCTTCCTGAAGGCCTCAGAGTATTGCTGGGGTGAGGAAGTGTAGTGGGTTAATGGCAGTCCCCCCACCTAATCCTCAGAACCTGTGTGCATGACCTTATTTGGGAAAAGGGTCTTTGCAGGTATGATTAAGTTGAGGCTCTCAAAGGAGACCTTCCTGGTGTAGAGTGGGCCCTGAACCCCATGACAGGTTTCCTGCTAAGAAAGAGGCAGAGGGAGATGGTGACAGAGACACACGGAGAGACAGGAGTGACGCACCCACGTGAGCTTGTGAACACCTGGAGCCCCAAGAAGCAGGAAGAGGCAAGAGGGATTCTCCCCTTAGGTCTTCAGGAGGCGCAGGGCCCTTCAGACACTTTGATTTTGGACTTCCGGCCTCCAGGACTATGAGAGAATCCATGTTGTTTTATCCATCAAATTGGTAGTGACATGTTTCAGCAGCCCAAGGCAAGAGCCACCGGGGGGTATTCCAGTGGGATGGGGAGGGACTCGGGATGGGGAGGGACTCGGGGTCGGGAGGGCAGGAAAGGGGGGCCTGGGCCAGGTTGGAGCCCTGAGGAGAGGAAGGTGACGGCACATAGTGACAGATCTGGATGGCAGATACGGGGATGCAACAATCTAATCCATGTTGTAGGGTGTGCCCGGGAGGCCCCTGAAAGAGGCCATTTAAGAGGCCAGTCGGGGAAAGGACAGGACAGACAGCACAAGGTGCAGGGACGGTGGGACAGGTAGAAAAGGCTAGACTCAAAAGCAGGATGCATGAACCTCCACAGCTCAGTGAGGAGCATTTCTCCACCCCAAGGGACATGTCCTGGGAGAGGTCATGGAAGGGTATCTGGGAGGGGTAGGTTCAAGCTGGAAGACCCTGTAGCCGTTCCACTGAAAGTACCACGGTCGGGTTAAGGGAGAGATACAAAGAGTGGGTGGATATACCACAGGTCAGGATCCTTTTCCCCCTCAAGCAGAGAGGGTGACGGCCCAGCCAAAGCCGACTTCCCAAGGAAGGAAGTTGATGACAGGCACCACATGGCCTCGCAACCATCCCCACCCACGGACAAAAGAGGCGGATGTGTGTCCTAGGAAAAGGTAACCCCATAACCCCACCAGGTACACGGGGGTGTGGCAACACAATGACAGGTTGATACAGCTCAAGCCCAGTTCGGGTTTTTCTTCTGCCATTAGAGAGAGCGCGAGTTCCTGCTGGCCGGGACCCTGAGGGTCTGCGTGGGGTGGGGGTGGGGACAAAGAGCACCAAGGCCTGTACCATTAGCTGGAGGCTGGAAGGGCCACGTTGGACCATTCTGCCGGCTGGGAGAAGGGTCCCGGTGGCAGGTACCACTGGTCTCGTCAGTAGGGAGTTGACCAAATGCAAAATTGGCTCAGCCCCAATCCAAGATCCCGGCGGTCTGGCTGGGCCAGTGCAGTCAGGGACAGTGCGGGGAGACGGCCATGTCGGGGCCCCCACGGCCACGCCCACGTCCAGGCTCCCACCGCCTATTTCCCTGGCGCTGGCCCTGCCTGGGGCGCGGGCGGCGGGTCCGGGGTGCGGACCTCCTGCAGCTGCGCCCGCAGCTCCTCCAGGGCGCCCTGCGAAGGCGCCGCCTGCACCCGCGCCTGCAGCGCCTCGAGCGCCAGCGCCAGGTGGCCCACCTCGTCCCGCAGCGCGTCCCAGGCGGCGCGCTGCTCCTCCTCCTTGTGGCGCTGGTTGGCCTGGTGGCGCGAGTACTCGAACACCAGGCAGCCGCCGCCCACGATGAAGATGGTGGCCTCGCCCAGCAGCTCCGCGCCCAGCTCGGCGGCCGCCTCCTCGTTCAGCGGCTTGATGGCCGTTCCCCGGAAGCCCATGATGCGCATCTTGGTCCGCATCTCCACCCAGTGGTACACTGCGGGGGGGAGAGAGGGGTCAGGCCAAGCTCGGGAGCCCCCCGCGAGCCCCACCCGGCGCCTCCGGGTCTCCGTCGGAGTGATGGGGACCGGGTGGCCGGAATCTCCGCTCGGCCCCACCCAGGGCGGCTAAATCACCTAGCTGGGATGGCTCCGGGGCGTCTTTAAAAAGCGCCTTAGAAGATTCCAGCAAGAAGCCAGGGAAGAGAAACCCTGCCCTGGAGAGGAAGTCCTCAGACTGGAGGTTCTTCCCCTGGGGCGGGGGGTCCCAAGGAGCCCCTCCAGGGCCAAGTCCAGGGCAGGTGAGAAGGCTCTGCTGCCAGGAGCTCGGGCAGCCTCGGGTCCTCCCGCAAGCCACCCGCGGCCAGGCAGGGCGGCCATCTCCCCCGGCACCTCCCACCTCCCGAATCCTCCCAAAATGCAGGGTGGGGGCGGCGGTGGAAGGGGACCTCCTGGCTCCAAAGAAAGGGTAGCTGAAAAGTGGAAGTCAGTGTTGAGTGACTCTGAACATGGGATAACCAATTCTTTGGTAAGTCTGGCAACTCCAATCCTCAACTTTCACCGGCCCTGAAGGTGGAGCTAACGTCAGTGCGCACGGACCTTTGAAGGCGCTTAGGAGTTGAGGGGTGCTGCGGGGACCAAAGCGCCTTCCTTGCCTAGCCGCTGCTGTATTGTGACTCACTCCTGCAATAATTAATATTCGCCCAAGGATATGTGGCATTACTGGGAAGGGGGAGGGAGCCCTGCCTAGCTCATTTGGAGATTCATTTCCAGCATATCTGTGTGCATTTAATGTTTGACAGTTATCTATGGAAATGTATCATACAAGACCATACACAATATATTAAAGTTTTAAATTAATTTTGCACTAATAATAATTTCAAAGGTAACAATCCAGAAGAAAATATTCAGCATTTAGGGCCTTACGGTGACAGGAAATTCAAATTAAAATTACTTTTGTTGCCAATAAATAATTCATTAGACAAAATCTGTGGGGATGGGGACTGTAAATGGTAGTTCAAGGACAAAAGGAAACGTGTGGAATTTCTGACTGCAAAAGAAGAGCTTATTCTTTTTTTACTTTATTTTAGCTGGCATCAGAAGGCATCAACTCACTATTTAGACTGATTAGATAACGTTCAAAGGAAGGAGGCACCAGCTCTGCTTTAAAATGTCAATATTCATAACGCATAAGAAATCATATCCTCTGTAACTATTTAGACTTATAAAGAAAAGCTTTAGTTGTCAACTTAAAAATGCACGAGAGGGTTTAAAAAAAAATGCTTAAAGAGTGGGGCAGCAGACTTTGGTGAGCTCCACCCTGGGGGTCTGGGTAAGGCCCCAAGTGGCAGCACACCCAGGGCCCCTTGGGAACCAGGAGCTGCTGCAGCCACTGCTACTGGGGACTGGTGCTTGGGCTCTGGTGGTGTGGGGTTCCTGGGGTCTGGAGATCCAGACTCCAGTGTGAGGCCGATCTGTGCAGTGTCACCCAGCTTTGAGCCTCAGTTTCCTTCTCTGTGCTTGGGGAGAGGTGGCCAGAGAGAAGTGAGGAGGGACAAGCACCAGCTCCTGCTGCCATCCCTGAGCGACTGTCATCTCCGTGCAGTCAGCCTGTGGGGAGGCGTGTCGCAGGTGGGCCTGGGGGTGCAAATGGGTGTGGGCAGGTGTTGGAGGCACATACCCAGGACACAGGAAGGTAAGTTGAAGGCTGTGTGCGTGTGTTGAGGATTTTCAGAGCAGGGGCTGATGGCATCCCCCGCAGGCCGGGGGCCAGATTGGGGGTTCAGGAAACAAGGTCTGGGTGGGAAGGGAGGGTTGGGAAGAAGGGGTGGCTATGAGGAGCCAGGATGGGATAGGCCAGGGGATGGCAGCAGACCCGCGGGTCCAACAGGCCCCTGGACGCCTCCCTGACACCTCACACTTGCCACACCCCAGCTTGTTCTTCCTTGTGGGGCCACCCTGTCACCCAGCCCCTCCCCGGCCACCCTGTCACCCAGCCCTTCCCCCTCTCAGAAGCCAGATGTGGCCCATCCTGCCTCTCCAAGTTTTCTCCCACCCACCTTCTCTCTGCTGCTGCCTGGTCCAGCCTCCATCCCAGCCGTGACCAATGTCCCCTCCGTTCCTCTCCTCACCCTGTATATCCTTCTGGAGCACCTGTCACAACTGGCCATGACCGTATCTAGTCAACTCGTATGCTGTCCACTTCCTCACTGGACTGAGTGCCCCACGAGTGGGGCCCAGCACTGCCACTGTCGCTGCTGTGTCCCCAGCATTGTCCAGCCCAGGGCCGGGCACCCAGATGATGTACAGCATATCTTTTTTAATGAATAAACGGCTCCTGCCCCCACCTCCTCCCGAGATCTGCTGGCCCCAGTCTCACCCCTGCAACCAGAGGGAACCAGCTGGGGAAAAAAAAAAAAAAAGACCACCCTTCTCTTTCACTAATAAAAGCAACACATCACATGGGGGGGGAGCAGTCAGACAATAAAATGAAAAGTCCAAGCCACCCACCCTTGATCCTCACAGCCCCTCAGGCGTGTCCCCCAGCTACTGTCCCTGTCGGCCTTCCCCCAGTGTCACCTCCCTGATATCCAACAGGAGTGGGCACACTTCATCTCAGTATCTGAACTTTTCAACGGGAAGTCTGCTCATATTTACCCAATTATTTTTTGTCGATCTCCCAGCCCCACTATAAAAGACAAGTGCTTTGTCTCGTGCAGTTTGCCCTTTACCCACCCTGACTCCCCATTTTTACAGGTGACTTGTATAAATGAGTCCTCTCATTATAACCTTCTCATGGTCTCCCTCAGCTCCCACCACTGTCAGCCAGGGGGTGGGGTGTGTGTGTGTGTGTGTGTGTGAAAGCTGCAGCCCCCTCCCCTCCCCCCTCAGCCCCAGCCCCCCACAGCCTGCTCATCCTTTCACACTATGAAGCTTAACACCAGGCTGCTCTGGGGTAGAGTAAGGCCCCTTGTACTCCATGCAATCTATTGAGTAGAAAAAATGAAAATAAACAGTTACGTCCAAAGCAATGACTGCGGAGACACTGTTGAGCGTGCTGTGACTGGGCTACAGAGGAGTCCCTCTGTCATGCTGTGTCATGAAGGGGGCCCCTGGAGAAGGTTCTAAACTCCGAGGCCAGGGGGTTTCTCTAGCCTAACATCCCACCCAGGGGCTTGGCATTCGGCCCCGTGTCGGCGCGCTCTTATCTGGACAGACTGCTGTTCCAGCAAAGGGGTCTCTAACCCAGCAGGCTTTGGCCCACTGGTGGGTCAGGAAATAAATTTAGTACCTCGCAACAAGCGTTAAAAATACCAACGAGAAAAGAATAGTAAGTATGAAAGTCAAGGTTGCAGAGGCAGGGTCAGTATTGTTTCACAGAACTTTGGCTCTCGCTGTGTGTGTGTGTATCTGCATGTGTGTGTGTGTGTGTGCACGCACACCGGGTGGTGGTGAAGGTCTGAAAGCCACGGCCCTGGACTTTGTGGGCATTCCACCGCGTCCAGTCGAGTCTCTGGCTCCAAGAAATGTGGCACATCTCTCCATCTCCTGAGCCTTTGCTTTTCTCTGCAGTTTCCATCGTTTTCAGGGCACGGGTCTTGCACTCCTGTGGTTAGATTTATTCCTAGGTATTGACAGATTTTTTTTATGTTATTGTTAATGCTTTCTTTTATTTCATTTCTATTTGACTGTGGCTGGTATAGAGAAATACAATCGAGTGCTGTAAATAAGTTGGTATCCAGCAGCCTCGCTAAATTCCCTTATTCTTTCTTTTCCTTTTTATTGAAATTTAACTCACATAGAGTAAAGTGCACCGATACGAAACGTGGAGCACGACGGTTTTTCAATGTTACCATCACCTAGGTCAAGCTTCAGGACATTCCCGGCGCTCCAGGAGGCCTCGAGCCCTGGTGCAGCTGGGACCCCCACCCCTAGGACACCCCTCTTCTGGCCTCCCCACAGAGCCTCTGCCCCCTTCTCATCATAGCTGCCTGTTCTTTTCCGGGTCTGTCTCCTTGCTCGGCATCACACCTGTGACATCACCGTTTTGCTGCATGTCTCAGGAACTCGCTCCTTTTTTCTTTATTGCTATATATCTTTCATGGTATGTGGACACCACCAGTTTTGTCCGTCTGCCTCCTGCTGATGGACGTTTGAGTTTTTTATTTCCAGGAGTGAAACTGCTGGGTTACAGGGTGCCGCCCCATCCAACAGAGGGGAGGAACGCAGACACTGGTCTTGGGAGGGGGAGCTCTGCAGCCACAAGGGCAGGGTCCTCGGGCAGCAGCCACATCCCAGGAACTCACCCTGGGCTTCATTCACGCAGGGGACGCCCCAGGAGTGGGCCAGGGGCCCTACTGCTGCACTTCTGCTTGGGATCTGTAAATCTGCCACAGCTCAGGGCTCGTCTTCAGTCTTCAGGGAACTCCTTCGTTGCTCCTTCCCAGGTAAGTTCTAGAAGGCTCAGGGTGCTGCTCTTAGCAAGAGATGTGTGTGTGTGTGTGTGTGTGTGTGTGTGTGTGTGTGTGTTGTGTTTAACTTTTCAACTGAGGAATAATATTTAAAAAGTGCAATGATCTTAAGTGTTCAGCTCCATGACTTTATGTTTGTAAAAAGATGTGTATCTCAAATGAGAACAATTTGTTCCCCACTCCCCTGCCACTCGTTTAGCAATGTCTAGAGACATTTTTGGTGCTGAGAACTTGGGGGGTGGGGTGCCACTGGCATCTGGTGAGTCGAGGCCAGGTGCTGCTGAAGGCCCCCCAAAATCAGGACAGTGCCCAAGGCCTCCTACAGGGGAGAGACTCGCCCAGCACCAAACAAAGCTGAGCCAGGAACTCCAGATGCTCCCGGGGCCCCCTCCCAGACAATACCCCACCCCACCAAGTAACTGACCATCACTCTCACGTCTATCCCCACAGACAAAGTCATATAAATGGAATTACGCAGGGAAGAAGTAAAGCTTCTGCACTTAGGGTAGTGTTTTAGAGATCCACCCATGATGCCATGTTTCTCAGGAGTCCGTTCCCTTTTACTGCTGAGTAGTGGGGTCTGTTGTGTGCACACCACAGTTGGTCTATCCATTTTCCTGCAGATGGACATTTGGGTTATTTCCAGTTGGGGGCTATTATGAAGAAGGCTGCCATGAACATTTGTGGACTTGTCGTTGGTTGCATGAGCACTCACTTCTCCTGGGGCGCACCTAGGCGTGGGATTGCTGATGTACACGGTGATTAACTTTAGCAGATCTTGCCAAATGAAGGTGCACCGCGACTGTGCCGTCCACCCTCCCACCAGCAGCGTCTGACAGCTCCAGCTGCTCCATCTCCTCAAGACTCGGTGTTGTCAAACTTTTTTTTTTTAATTGTGGTAAAATATACACAACGTAAATATAATTTTAACCATTTTTAAGTGTGCTACTCTGTGCCATTAAGTACACTGGCAGTGCTGTATTTAACTTTCACCACTATCTATTTCCAGAAAATTTTTATCATCCCAAACAGAAACTCATATCCATTAAGCAACAACTCCCCTTTCCCCCTTTCCTCCAGCTCCTGGTAGCCTCTGTTCTGCCTTCTGTTTCTATGAATTTGCTTATTCTAAGTATTTCACATAAGAGAAATCATACAGTATTTGTTCTTCTATGTCTGGTTTATTTCATTCATCATGTCTGCAAGGTTCATCCATGTTGTGGCATGCACCTGCCCTTCACTCCTTCCATAGCTGAGCATTATCTCATGGCAGGCACCTACCACGCCTTGCTGCTCCATTCCTCTGCTGATGGATGCTTGGGGTGCTCCCACCTTTTAGCTATTTTGAATAATGTCGCTGTGAACATTGGGGTACAGATATCTGTCCGAGATCCTGCTCTCAATTCTTTTGGGTTTATGCCTGGGAGTAGGATTGCCGGGTCATATAGTAGTTCTGTGTTAAACTTTCTGAGGAACTGCCAAACTGTTCCCCCAATCTTTTTAATTGTAATGATTTTGATGGGTATGTAATGGTATCTCATCGTGGTTTTATTTTGTGTTTCCCTGATAACTAATGATGTTGAGCATGTCTTCATAGGCTTATTGGCCATTTAGATATTCCCTTTTGTGACATTCCTGTTTTCAAAAATGGATTTGTAGAAATAAATAAATAATACACACATGGATGTATACAAAAGTCCATCCGTCCATCCATCCATCCATCCCCACAGGATGAGTCCTTTGTGGGACACAGGCACTGTGACAACCTCTGGTCTGTGGCTGGTCTTTTTCTCCCTCTCAACTGTCAAGGTTTTAGATAGACAGAAATTATTAATTTTAACACAGCCCAATATATCAATTTTTTTTTAATGGATGGTACTTGTCTGTCCTTAAGTTTAAGAAATCCTTGCCTTTCTCAAAATCTTAAAGATATTCTCATTTCCTTTTATCTTTACTGCTTTAGCTTGTACATATAGGTCTACAATCTATCTTAAACTGATTTCTGTGTATGGTGTCAGGTAAGGTCAAGGTTCACTGTTTTCCACATGGCCAGCCAATCGCCCTATTTACTGAAACGACCATCCTCTGCCCACTGAAGTGCAGTGGTACCTCTGTTGTAAATAAACTGACCCTATGTGTATGGTTCTATCATAGTTCATTTTTTTTAATGGGTCTATTTATCTATCTGTGTGCTGATAATACACTGTATTAATTAATTACTTTAGCTTTATAATAAATCATGAAATCCAGCAGTGTAAATCTTCCTCCTTTAAATTTTTCTATTCCATATAAATTTTAGAAACAGCTTTTTCTTAACCCAAAAGAGCAACCAAAAAAATAAGAATTGCAATGACTGTGTAGCTCAATTTGGAAAGCCTTAATAACTTACACTATTGAGTTCTCCAAGTCATGAATAGGATAAATCTCTCCATATGTGTAAGTATTCTTTAATTTCTCTAAGTAATATTTTGTGGTTTTCAGGGTAGGATCCTTGCACATCTTTCATCAAATTTATTCCAAGATATTTGAGGGGTTTTGGTACTACTGTGAATGGTATTTTAAAAATCATTTCCCAAGTGTTTGCTCATAGTATATAGAAATATAATTGATTTCTGTATGTTGATCTTATATCCAGCAACCTTGCTAAAGTCATCTATTAATGTTGATTACTTGTTTTTACATTCTTTTGGCTTACTTATATACATAAGCAAGTCATCAGCCAATGATCAGTTTTATTTCTTTTTCAATCTTTGTGTCATTTGTTTATTCATTTGTCTATTCGTTCACTCATTAGTTAATTTATTTGCTTTACTGCCCTGGCTACAACCTCCACCACTATGTTGTCTAGAAAAGTTGGTGTTTTATTTCCAACATTGGAGGAGATTTAATTTTTTCAAAGTATAAATAATATGATGTTAGCTGAACTTATTTTGTAAGATACTCTTTGTCAGATTAAGGACCGTTCTTTTCTATTTCTATTTTTCAAAGAGTTTTTATCATGGACAGATGTTGAATTTTATCAATGACTTTCCTGAATAATATTATATGGCTTTTCTCTATTATACTATTTCTGTGGTAAATTACATTGACGGATTGTCAAATGCTATAAAAACCTTGCATAATTGGAATAAACCTCACTAGGTCATGATTTATAATGCCTTTTATGTATTCTGTTTGCTAATATTTTATTTAGGATAGTTGAATCCATGTTCGTGAGAGAATTTTGCCTGTAATTTTCCTTTCTTGTAATGAATTTTGTCAGGTTTTGGTATCAGTATTACGTTGGACACATAAAATGGACAAGGAAGTGTTCCCACTTTCTCTGCTATCTAGAAAGATATGGATAAGACCGGTATTATCTTTTTCTTAAATGTTTGGAAGAATTCCCTTGTGAAGCCATGTGGGTCTGCAGTTTTCTTTTTTTTAAATTTTATTTTGAAATAAATTCAAAGTTACGTGAATAGTTGCAAAAACAATACTAGCCCCATACTGCAGTTTTCTTTTAAGGGAAGGTTTTTAATTATGGCTTCAATGTCCTTAACAGTTATAGAACTATTCAGATTTTCTACTTCTGTGTTAACATTGATAACTCATGTTTTCCAAGAAAATTGTCCATTTTCTCTATGTTTTCAATGTATTAGCTAAACTAGTTATGATATTCTCTTATTATTTTTAAATTATTTAAAAATATATGTATATCTATGTTGAAGTCTCATTTTTAGTACCTGGTCATGGATATTTGTGGGGATTTTCCCCCCTCGATTAGTTCTTCTAGTTTTGTTGATTTTCTCTACCATACTCTGGGAAGAACTTCTTTAAGCCCCTCAAGGATGGGTTCCCTCAGCCCCCCTGCACCCCATCTGAGCCCTGTGGGGTCTCAGGTATCACGGTGACAGTCTGTCCTGGCCCTGGGCCTGAGCACTTGTGCTCACCCTTCCCTCTCATACCTGGATTAACCTTAGCCTAGAACACCCTCCCCCACTCCTCTTTTCCTGTTTGGGCCCAATTCATCTTTTAGGACTCAGCTGAAGTGCCCCCTCCTCCAAGAAGCCCTCCCTGACCTCTCAGCCAGGTCAGATCTACACTCTGGGGTCCCACAGCTCCCTAGGCTTTCCTCATCACAACGCTGTTTACTTTGGGGTTGAACTGTTTTGTTTTGTTTAATCTGGGCCTACAGTCTCCCTGTTTCTAAAATACGAAGGAGAGAGTAGTGAGGGGAAGGCCTGGGAATTGATTATAAAAATAGGTCCCTTCCCAGTAAAAAGGCTGATTTCATGGTTTTAAAGTTTATGTGGGCTTTTTGGCAAATTATTCCTCCCCTCTGAGTAAGTTTGGTGGCCGGTGACGGGACTGTGAGCTCTGGAAGGGGAGATTTCCAGAAATGCCCCTCTCAGGGCCTGCCATCAAGAAGGCACTCAAGGCAAAGAGATTTCAAATGGAGTCGAGAGGTCACTCTGGTGGACATTATTACACACTATATAGATAACACTTTTTAGGTTTTAATGTATTGGAATAGCTAGAAGTAAATACCTGAAACTGCCAAACTCTAATCCAGTAGCCTTGACTCTTGAAGATGACTGTATAGCAATGTAGCTTACAAGGGGTGACAGTGTGATTGTGAAAACCATGTGGATCACACTCGCTTTATCCAGTGTATGGATGGATGAGTAGAAAAATGGGGACAAAAACTAAATAAAAATAGGGTGGGATGGGGGGATAATTTGGGTGTTCTTTTTTAATTTTTTCTTATTCTGATTCTTTCTGGTATAAAGAAAATGTTCAAAAATGGACTGAGGTGATGAATGTACAACTATATGATGGTACTGTGAACAGCTGATTGTACACCATGGATAATTGTATGGTATGTGAATATATCTCAATAAAACTGAATTTTAAAAATTTTTTAAAAATCATGAAAAAAAAAAAAAGAAGGCACACAAAGTTTAATGAATGAATGAACGGCCCATATTTCATTTAGGTTTACTCAAATTTACTGTATTTAATGCAACTATCAGCATCCAAATTTCGTCAAAACATTGTCTGTTACGAACTTTATACCTTTGCTGTTTGATGTTGATCCTGCCTCTGAAGACTCAATGAACGCTGCTTTGCCCCAGGGGACAGTATTCAGTTCCCAGACACCAAGGAGAGGTTGCTTTAGTTTGTGGCAAGGGCAGTCCCAGCCTCCACCTGTTCACCCACCTGCTGTCACTCTGCTGCCACTTCCTGCATCGAGCCTTATCACATGCTGCGACTTTCATTTCTTGCTTGTGCACTGATGAGGAGCCACCCAGGCTGCTGTGGGCAAGCAACTTCTGCCCTCTGAGCCCCAGTTCCTCATCTGCAAAGCGGGGCCCCTCCCACTGCCTAAATGAAAGGCCTAAGTGAGGTCAAGCCAAAACCCCTCAGTTCAGCGCCAGGCTTAACAAATGGCAGCAAGGACTCTAGAGTCACACAGGCCTGGGGGCTCAGATCTTGGCTCTGTCACTTCCTGGATAGGCCACCTGAGCCTCGGTTTCCCTGTCAGTAAAATGGGGATCAAAGTAACCAACTGGTAGGACTGAGAGAATTGCAATGAAAGACTAGGAGAGAGAATGCTCAACTTAGTATATGTCAACCCAGCATCTTCTTCCTGACTCCTGGTAGGAATTTCGTTCCTGGAAATAAGTCCTACCCCTGGTCTGGGCTCTGCTCCTGAGCCACATCCAACAGGTCTCAGCCTCCTCTCTGGGCTCCTGCCTCCAGCCTCATTCCCACCCTCCGGGCCACAGCATTTCCTAAGTCTGGGGTCCCCTCCTCCGGGTCCCGCCCCAGCCCTGCACTCTGGGTCCTCACTGTGTGGGGGTGACTCTGGCCCCCACCAGACAGTTCCCTGGGGGAAAGACCAGGGCCCAACTCAGTCTCTGCTGTGTCCCCAGCACTGCCTGATAAGTTTGTTTTGTTTGGGTCAGGGAAATTTTCTATTAAGATGGAGGAACATTAGTCCTGTTTTGTAGCATGTAATATGAAGCTCAAGGGCTTTGTTCATTGGGATCTAGAAAGTATTTGGTCTAATTCTCACCAAATGGCACAAGACTCAGCTCATTTCCATTACCTATTCCACTCTCATTCTTGAGAAAATCCATAGATTCACTCCGGCAAAACTAATTTCCGGAATAAATCTTGAACATATCTGGCTCAACCTCTTAGACCTTTATTTTAAAAATTAATATCCTGCCAAAATTCCCTTTTCCCCCTGGCCCAGAATCACCACGGCTGAGGCCACCATGCCTCCAGGGCCAGGGATGACCGGGCAGAACTGGTAGAAACCCACTGGCTGTTTCACACACACGCGCGCACATACACACGCTCCCCCCCACACACGGCACATTCATATGCATGCACACACACACATTACACACATGCACACACACGTGCACTCCCATACAGATGCACACACACAGAGACACACGTGCACACACGCACACACCTAACACGTGTACCAGTACGTCTTGATCTGTGAATGTCTCTGGGACAAGCCCTGGGTCCCTAGCACCCAGCTCCACCTTTCACCCTTCTCTTTCTCTCCTAACACTTTTACCTCCTCTGCCCCCTAAAGAGAATATGGGAGATGTTTGCTTCTCCTGGTTCCAGGGCCCCCACCCCTCAGGCTGCCCCTTTCCTGTCCTGTCTCTAAAGCCCCCTCCTGTGCCTCAGTGGCTGCCTTCCCAGGGTACCACGGCCGAGGCCCTCTTCTCACACCACACTTGCATCCGCTTTCTGGGGCAACTCAAGCCCCAAAACTCATGTCCATTCTTTATCAGGTTTCTCTGAATTTCACAAGTACAGTTTTCTGATTCAGGTGACTGAGTTCATCCCCCATGTTAAGGGGGCTGATAAAATCAGCCTTCCAAAAGGTTCCAGAACAGCCCTCGTACTCTCCAGGTCACACTCACAGCCCCCAGGAGTCGTCCCGGAGGGGAGTGAAGGGCTCCCTCCACCCACCCTGTCAATCCGAGTGAGGTCCTTGGCCCCACCTGGTTGTACTGTACACGTGCCTTCCTGAACAAGGAGCTGCAGGTTGCTGAGGTGACTCCTCTGTGTGAACTGTGATGCTGGGACAAGGACGCCTCCCCCCCACACACACACCCTCCAGGAGGGGTCAGAGGGCTCAGCAGTTTCCGGACACAAGGCGGAACAGAGCCCCCCTCCCTGACAGCACAGCACGTCTGCACACTCACAGTGGCTGCTGCCTGGTGAAACAGGACACGCCACCCTCATCTGCCATCACTCAACTGTGAGCAACGGGGCAAGTCAGACTAACGCCACAGAGTGCTGATGTGACGGGCCACGGCGGGCACGGGACCCGGCAGCACGCGACAGCAGGGATTGCCAGCCACTGGCAGGAAGTCCCAGTTGGACATGATAAAGCCTTACTGTCCATATTGGGAAGACCCACGTGGGAAAAGTGGGCCCTAGGCGCTGAAGCCCCTCATCTAGAAATATGGGAGTAAATACCAAAAATCAGCCAGAAGAGCCAATGTGGTCACTGTGGGGAGCTGGAATTGAAAGGGAAAAGATGGTTGACTTTTTTTCTTTTTACTATAAATCACAGAAGCCTTTGACCCTTTAAACTAAGTACTTGTTCTCTGACATTAGCAATTAGGGTATTTTTAAAATCACGCAAACATGTTTTTAAAAACTGCCCCAGCCAGAAAGGTGAGCGTAGTTACCTCGGTTTCTGCCTCTGGCTGCCGCCGCCTCTTCCCTGATCCATGGGCCCAGCTCCTGCCCTGTCCCCATCCCCCTGGCAGCCCAGAAGGTGCCCGATCAAAATGAAAATGTAATCAAGGTCCTCTCCTACTTCAAATCCCTCAGTGGCTTCTACTGACTCTAGAATAAATTCAGGGGGGTAGGAGACGCCATAAAATGACCTAAAGGCCTTATCTGACCAGCACATCTTTTACAACCAATCCTCCATACATGTGTGATTCTTTTCAGTGTTCAAAGCATTTTGTACCCTCTTCATATATGTGTTCTCTCGGCCAAAGGGCTCAACTCAGTGGCCCCCTCCTCCAGGAAGCCTCCCTGACCGCTAGGCTGGGTCAGGTGCCCCCTTTGGGCTCCTCTGTCCCAGCTTTGGGTCATTGCTGTCTCGGGATGGGTCTGTCTCTCCCACTGGACTGCGAGCCCCAGGAGGACAGGATGGGGCTGCTCCGTCTCCGCTGGGCCCCAGGACAGGACTGGCCATGCAGAGGACACTCAGGGAGGGTTTGGTGAATGAAGGAATAAATAAAATAAACACACCAACTTTTGGTTACTAGTAAGCACTGGGATTTGGGGTGTTTATATATTTTTTATACGTACTTTTTTCCTATAATAAAGAGAGATTGCTCATCTATTTTTAAAAAAAAGAAAAAATGTTAACTGCATATATTTGGAATTTATCATCCTCTCCCCCAAAGGAAGTCAAAGATTTACAGAAAGATTGGGATACCAGAGGAATGTCCCCCTGCCCCCACACTGCTAGCCCATTTAGGGGGCGCTTCCTTCAACTTCCGGGCCAGGGAACCACGCTGCACTTAGCCCCCCAGTGTGAGTGGCCAGTGTGTGTGGATGATGCAATTTGGCAGCACCAAGATTTGGTGGCCACATGGCATGGTCACTTTGAATAATTCCCCTGGGGATCGCGGGATCTTGGGACGTTAACCAGGAGGTACCTAAGTTGGGATCTGAAGGGCCTCTGGATCATCCTCAAGGAATTTCGGCATAGAGCGAGTGTGTCGGTGGCCCAGAAAATCCCGCATGGGCAGTGGGCACTGCCAGCAGGTGGCGTAATGGGGCCAAGGGCAGGCCGTGGCACCACTCAGCTCCTCACCTCCTCAGGTAGCACCCCCGACCTTCACACAGGGCCCCCCGCTCTGCCCCCCCCCACACACACAGCCCTCTGCCTCCTGCCGCAGCCGTTCTCTGATGGAAAGCACATGCCTCCCACATCCTCCCAGAGCAAGAATCCAGGGGTGAGTGGGTGGGCTCCAGGGCAGGAGGTGTGAAGGCTGGGATATTCTGAGGGGAGGTGGGCAAGTTTGCTAGGTGGGGGCCTGACAGTCTTCCGAACAGGATTTGTTAAACTGCACGCTTATGATCACGAGTTGCAAAATCAACTACATGAAACTTGACCGAGCCTTTCTTTAAAAAAAAAAATAAATAAGTATATACTGTATGATTCTATTTCTTTCAAATTCTAGAAACTGCAAATGAATCTACAGCAGATCTTGGTTGCCTGGGGCTGGGGTAACCGGGAGGGAGGAGGGTGACGTCCACGGAGCCCGAGGAAGCCTTTGGGGAAAGGAGCAGCTCACTGCCCGACCGTGGGGCTGGCTGCCCAAGTGTACATGTCTGTTGAAACTTACCAAACTGTACACTTTTAAAGGCAGGCAGCTTATTGTGCATCCAAGTATACCTCAAAAAAGCTCTAGCAAATAAAAATAAAAGAAAATAAAATAAAACAGGGTAGAGTACAGCAGCAAAGAAGGAAAGTGAGCAAGCAGTAGTCAGGTGCGGCTCCTGAAAGGGAGAGAAGCTGAACTAGGGTGCGGTGCAGGAGGGGGTCCTGAAGCCCCAGGCTGGGAGCTGCCTTTGGGGTGCCCAGGCTGAGCTGCTTCCAGCCCCAAGAGGGGGTGTTGGTGATCAAAGCGGAGGCCTGGAAAGGCTGTGGCAGCGTGGCCTTGGGCCCCAAGGACGGCAAATGAGCTGCTGTGGGCTACTCTGCCCCTTCCATGGCAACGACCAGAGGTGCTGCTCAATCACGAATGAGAAGTTCTAAGTCATCCCCAAGGACAACACCAAGGAGAACCTTACAGACTGCGACGCAAGAAGAACCTGCCGGCCGCCCGAGGGCGTGCTCTCCTGCCCTGCCCCTTCTGTTGGGAGTCGGGAGTCCAAGCAGGGAGGCCCTTCCCTGACCTCCCCCCTCTCCCGAGCCTCCCCTTTCAGGACTCTGGAGGAACCCAGCAGCTGCTTCTTTCCAAGAATCTCAATGATGGGCCTCACATTCCCACAGAGGGACATTGGGTAAGTCACCTCCTGTTTCTGGGCTTTAGGCTCCTGTCTGCAAAACAGACCTAACCTGAGATGCTTCCAGCTCAGGTCAGGAGCTGGGGAGATGAGAGCCCAAACACCCCGGAAGATGAAGTCTATGTCTCTCGATGCCCTTATCCAGAACTCCTCCTGGGACCGTTGGGAGGTAGGGGTTGCTCTGTGTTAGCAAATGAACAGGCCAAGGGAAGGCCCAGCTTGCTGGCTCCATCCCAAAGTGGCACAGGAACCTCTGTCTGTCCCTTCCCCTTCCTGGCGGCTCTCCTGAGCCATTCCCCTCCCCTGGCTGGCCCTCTAGCTAGCACCTGGGAGGCAACAGGTCCAGGAGGGGAAAGACAGAGGGTGTTCAAGGACCATTTGGGCAGCGCGGTTTAGGTCGGGGACAAATGGGAAACCAAACAACTGCCCATCGGAGCCGGATCCCAGTTCATGCGTTCGATGGTCCTCATGACTGGGCCTCCCCGTACTAAAGGCCACGGAGCTCTGGATGGCACTGCCCCAGGAGCCTGCTACCGGCCCTGGATGCAAGTCAGGCTCTGCCAACAGGACACACCTCCAGGATTCGGAGGCGGAAGTGAGGGAGACAGGCCCCGTCCCCACCACAGCTTCAGCCAGGTTCTGCTGGCCAACGGGGCTGGAGACGCTGGGGTTTCCCCCAGCAGGGTTCCAGCATCCTGTCACAAACTTCTCGGGTGTCTTGGTTTCTCGGCCCCTGCTGGCATTAAATCAATGTGTGCTTCAAAGTGGGTGGGCAGCTCAGAGGCAGCACTTCCTGGGGGGAGCAGCTCCACAGTGCCATTCCTGCTGGCCCAGCACTAAAGACCTTTCTGCTTAATTTACTTTGAGTTGCACCAAAATTAGGATGGACTGACAGATGGATCGAGGATGCATCAAAACATGATAACACAAGTACAGTAAAATGCCAGTGGCGGGTATATGGGGATTCCCTGTGAAATTCTTTCAACTTTTTCGTATGTTTGGACATTTCCATAATAAAATGGGGGGTGGGGGTGGAGGACACTTTCCTTTTTAAAGGATCCAGAGTGTTTTCTCTTTCCTGCAGCTGAACCCTGATGATGAGTGTGGGCTTCAGAAAAGAGTAGAGCCTTCTATGATCAGATGTGGAAAGGGGCTTAATATAATAAGTGAAACGAACAGGCTCTGAATAGGATCTTATTTTAATTAAAATAAAGTATGATTATCAAGCAAAATAAATAAAAATATGAAATAAAATCACCCAATTTCACTGTGCTAAGATGTCACCGATTATAAGATACATCATTTAAGTCCACTAAGAAAAACACTACCAAAAAAGATGTGACACATCTTCTTAGAGATGTTAAAATTTTAAAATATGCACTGTAGGAACAATTAAATACAAATATATTTTATTTAAACACATATTTTAATATATATTTTTATATATTGTATATTAAAGGAGCAAAATGTTTTGGAGTTCTTTCTGGAAAGAGTTCTCTCTCATCTGATTTTTTTCTCCTACAATGAGTGTATATTATTTTTATAATTCAAAAACAAAAATGGTTTTCTTTCTGAGAAAAAAAAAAGTCCCTTGCATGGTTCAAGTCAAACCCATCATCTCCTCCCCGAACATGTTCCTGCCCCGGCAAAGCTGCCCCCACCCCCGCCCCACCACGGGGGCCACCGGGGACCACATCCTGCCCACACCCTCACTCCCCAGTCTCCTATCTCCAAACCTGATCCATCTGCCTCTTAGATCTTGCCCTTGAACCCAGACTCTTTTCTATCCCTCCAACAGACCTAACTGGGCCCTTCTTTCTCACCAAAGTGGCTGAAGAGGGACAGGGCTTTGAAATTATCCTCTTCTGCCCCAAATCCTCCGTCACTCCCCAGGTGAGAACCCAGGCTCTTTGCCACATCATCATAGCCTGCAGGTCTGCCCCCGGGTGACCTCTCCAAGCACAGCAGGGACAGACACTGCTGGATCCCCACACTACCACTCTCCGCTTCTACAGTAACAGGCCCATGACTGGACATGACAACCCAAAATAAAGACTATGTTTCCCAGCCTCCCCTGCAGCTAGGCACCATGGTTTTAAAATATGTAGACAAACTCCTTGATGCTCTTCCCTTCAAATCCCCTTCCTCTTGAATGTGGGCTGGACATAGTGATTTGCTACTAACAAATAGAATAAAGTGAAGTGACGGGGTGTGACTTCCGAGTCGAGGTCATAAGAGGGGCTGCGGCCTCCTCTTTGCTCACTCTCTTGCGTCACTCACTCAGGTGACGGCAGCTGCCGCACTGTAAGGATGCAAAGCAGCCCCGCGGAGAGGCCCGTGTGGGGAAGAACTGAGGCCGCCTGCCCACGGCCAGCGAGGGCACCATCCTGGAAGCTGGTCCTCCAGCTCCAGCAAAGTCTTCAGAAGCCCACAGCCCAGGCCAACAGCCCACCTGCCACCTCATGAGAGACCCTGAGCCAGGCCCACCCAGCTCAGCTGTTCCTGAATTCCTGACCTACAGAAACTATGAGATAACAAATGGGTGTCATTTTAAGCTGCTCAATTCTGGGGTAATTTGTTATGCAGCAATAAATCATTAATACACCCAGTGTGCTCACACGGCCAAGCTCTAGCCAAGGGGATGGGAGCAGAAGGGCTGTGTGCATGGTCTGGAGCCTGCCCCCCACCCCTCCCTAAAGGCTGCCATGAGGACACAGTGGGGAGCTGTCTGGGCCAGGCAGACAAGGCCACAGTCCGGTGAACACAGAACAACAATTCAGAAGGAACCTGGGTCTCTGCATGGCTCCCTGAAGCAAGAGCTATCAGAAACTACAGGAGAGAGAAAGAAAGTTCTGTGTTGTGTAAGTCATTGTTATTTTGGGTCTCAGGTACAGCACTTAGTGCATATCCTAAGACACTTCTGTCTCCCCTGTGACTCACTCCAGCCCCAAGGCTGCTCACCCTTCCTGCAACAGGCTGGTAACCCTCCACCTCTGTGCCTTCGCACATGCTGATCCCGCCTGGACGGCCCTGTCCTTGCCCTGCTCAGCTCTGACTCAAAGCTTCCATAGACGCCATTCCACCTCTCAGAGCAAGCTGCTCCCTCTTCTATGGTCCCACACTGCTAAGTTTTTTAAAAGGCACAAACAGTATTCTAGTAAGACTCCAAAGATAAAAAAAATTAAATGTTAAACATATATATCAGCACAGAAAAAAAGGACTGGAAGAATTTTTATTCAAAATGCTAATAGATGGGGTAGATTAGAGCAATTTTTATTTTCTCCTTTCCTCTTCTCTGTGTTTTCCAAGTTTTATGCACTGAGTATACATTACTTTTAAATATAAGAACAAATGTTCGTTAGCACACCAGTAGAAGGAATTAACCGACTTCTTTTCCAAGACAGGTTCATCTGTACCTGATGGCCCTTTGTGGGGTCCCCGGGGTCAATGCCAGGTCCCTTCCCCAGGGCCCCCAGGTTCTGCATGAGCCAGCTGCTGCCAAAGCCTCCAGCCTCAGCTCTCATGCCCTACTGCAAACTCTAAGCTTAAAGCGCAGGGAACTTCCTGTTTCCCAGACACACTGCGCTCTATCTAACCCTTTGGGACTTTTCACTCTCTCCTCCCTCAGCCTGGCCCATCCTTCCCCTCCCTCCTCTTTCCCCTGCAGCCCTCCTCCTCATCCTTTAGCTCTCAACTTCAATTTCCGCCTCCTCCAGGAAGGCCTTCTGGGTCAGGTGGAGTCAGACACACCCAATGGGCTCCCCCAGTCCCTGGGCTTCCCGAACCCCAACCCTGACTCATCTGGATCTGTGAGCCCCAGAAGGGCAAGTCAAGCTGTCTCGGCCTCTGGTGGGAGTCCACGAGGTGGAAGTCCACCAGAGTGGAGAAAGCTGGGGCTCCCGGGGGAATGGGGAGGGCTGTGTGCAATGCTGAGGAAAGGCTCCGGGATTGCAAGCCTTGAGAGTCCCTGGATCTTCGACCCCCATCATGGCCTGAGATGAAAGGGGGAGCAAGGTGCCCTGCCAGCTCCCTCAGACTCTCCTGGGCCTCCCCTTAACCTGCAGAGTAACAGTCAGCAATGTACAACCAGGGACCCCCAGGCTGGAGTCCTGACAGGCAGGTGACACTCCCACTCCGAGCTCCAGTTTCTTCCTCTATAAAATGGGGACGATGACAATCTCGATCCACAGGGCTGTTGTGAGAGTTAATGCGACTGTGCCTCATCCACCCCGAAGTTTCTGTAAAGAACAGCCACTGCTGTCGCAGCTCTAATTAGGCACGGGCTGGGGCCACTGGATCTCAAAACTGTAAGCTTTTATTGGTGGGGGGCGGGAGGGGAGAGAGGACAGGAAATACAAGGCGAGGCGCGGCCCCCATTAGCAATCCCTGAAGACTCCTCTTTCCTCCTGCCCCTGCCGCAGGAAGACGAGGAACCATAAACGCACACTGCTTTCTGCAAGCGGCCAGTCGGAAAGGAGACAGACTGCCTGCCCAGGATGGGGTGAGGGTGCTGAAGGGATGGAGCCCCTCACCCCTCAGACCTAAACCCTTTTCCCTGCTTCATTTTTCTCGCTAGAAATTATTACCGTCTAATCCACCAGATATTTTACTGTCTTATCTTGTTTACTGTCTGTCTCCTATCAGGAGAATCTGAACTCCAAGAGGGCAGGCAGGGGCAGCCATATTTCCAGGGGTACTTAGTAAATATTTCTTAAAGAACAAAGAAAAGGAAGGAAGAAAAGCAAGCTGGGGGACAGAGATGAGAAACTTATGCTTTTCACCATATTGTCTTTTACACTACCTGAATTTCTGATCATGTGCGTTATTACTTACCAGAAAAGAACTAAATTGGAAATCAACAATAAGGTATCTAGAAAAGTTCCCACATTTGTAACTTAAACAATGCACTTCTAAATAACTCATGGGTCAAAGGAGAAATCACAAGGGAAACCAGAAAATACTCAGAACTGAATCACAATGAAGAAGCAGCATGCCAAATTTTGTGGGATAGAGCCACAAAATTTATTTTTAATAAATTATTAAAATAATTTATTATTTTTTATTTAAATTATAAAGGGAAATTTATATTTAAATGCTATGTAAGAGAAGACAACAGGTTTAAAATCAATAATCTAAGATTCAACCTTATGAAGCTAGAAAAAGAACAAATTAAACCCACAGTAAACGGACACAAGGAAATAGTAAGGATATGATCGGAAGTCAATGAAATGGAAAACAGACAAATGAAAGGAAACCAACAAAGTCAAAAGGTAAGTCTTTGAAAAGATATACTGACAAACCACTAGCAGGACTTATCATGAAAAAAAGAAAGAAAATATAGATTACCAATATCAGAAATGAAAGAGATGACATCACTATAGATCTTACAAATATTAAAAAAGTATACCAGAGGAATATTATGAACAACTTTGTGCCAATAAACCCAGCAACCTATATGAAATGGCACATGGCTTGAAAAACATAATTTCTAAAAACTGACACTAGAAGAAATGGAAAATGTAAGAAGCTAGTAAGGAAACTGAATTTGTTATTAACAACCTTCCCTTAAAGAAAACTTCAAACCTAGATGGAGAATTAAGTCAAATATTTAAGGATGAAATAGCTTTAATCTTACACAAAATCTTGCAGAAAATGGAGGGTAAGGGAATTTTTCCCAACTTGTTTTTATGAGGTCAGCAAAACTGTGGTATGACAAACTTCTTGACCAAAAGGGGGAAGTGAAATGAAACAAAGTTTCAGTGGCTGAGAGATTTCAAAAGAAGTCCAGAGGTCATTCTGGAGGGTATTCTTATGAGCTATATAGATATCCCTTTGTAGTATTTAATGCATTCCAATAGCTAGAGGGAAATACCTGAAACCGTTGAACTGTAACCTAGTAGCCTTGGTTCTTGAAGATGACTGTATAATCATGTAGCTTACATGGTATGAATGTGTGATTGTGAAAACTTTGTGGCTCACATTCCCTTTATCCAGTGTATAGACAAATGAGTAGAAAAATGGGGACAAAAATTAATTTAAAAATAGGGTGGGGTGGGGGGATGGGATGTTTTAGGTGTTCTTTTTTACTTCTATTTTTACTCTTATTTTTATATTGGAGTAATGAAAATGTTCAAAAATTAATTGTGGTGATGAAGCACAACTATACGATGGTACTGTGAACAGCTGATTGTACACTGTGGATGACTGTATGGTATGTGAATATATCTTGATAAAACCGAATTTAAAAAAAAAAGAAGAAAAAACCTTGACAAAGACATTATGTGAAAATAAAATTACAGAACATATTCATGACCACAGAGGTGAAAATATTAGCAAATAAAATCTGGAAATATATAAAAAGGATAATACTTCATGATCAAGAGGAATTTATCCCAGAAGTACTAGGGTAGCTTAAGGTTCTAAAAAAATAATAATAGGAGGCGGGGCAAGATGGCAGACTGGTGAGCTGTATGTTTTAGTTACTCTTCCAGGAAAGTAGGTAGAAAGCCAGGAACTGCGTGGACTGGACACCACAGAGTAATCTGACTTTGGGCATACTTCATACAACACTCATGAAAATGTGGAACTGCTGAGATCAGCGAAATCTGTAAGTTTTTGTGGCCAGGGGACCCGCACCCCTCCCTGCCAGGCTCAGTCCCGTGGGAGGAGGGGCTGTCAGCTCCGGGAAGGAGAAGGGAGAACTGCAGTGGCAGCCCTTATTGGAAACTCATCCTACAGATCCAAACTCCAACCATAGATAGACTGAGACCAGACACCAGAGAATCTGAGAGCAGCCAGCCAAGCAGAGAGGAGACAGGAATAGAAAAAAACAGCACGAAAAACTCCAAAATAAAAGCGGAGGATTTTTGGAGTTCTGGTGAACATAGAAAGGGGAAGGGCAGAGCTCAGGCCCTCAGGCTCATATGCAAATCCCGAAGAAAAGCTGATCTCTCTGCCCTGTGGACCTTTCCTTAATGGCCCTAATTGCTTTGTCTCTTAGCATTTCAATAACCCATTAGATCTGTGAGGAGGGCCCTTTTTTTTTTTAAATCCTTTTTTCTTTTTCTAAAACAATTACTCTAAGAAGCCCAATACAGAAAGCCTCAAAGACTTGCAATTTGGGCAGGTCAAGATAAGAGCAGAACTAAGAGAGCTCTGAGACAAAAGGCAATAATCCAGTGGCTGAGAAAATCCACTAAACACCACAACTTCCCAAGAAAAGGGGGGTGTCCGCTCACAGCCATCATCCTGGTGGACAGGAAACACTCCTGCCCATCGCCAGCCTCATAGTCCAGAGCTGCCCCAGACAAACCAGTGTTTCAAATACCAGGCACACACCATAATACTGGGCGTGGACATTAGCCTTCCCTGCAACCTCAGCTGAATGTCCCAGAGCTGGGAAGGTGGAGCAGTGTGAATTAACAAAGCCCCATTCAGCCATCATTTCATCAGACTGGGAGCCTCCCTACACAGCCCAGCAGCCCAGAACCGCCCTGGGCACTCACCTGTGACATAGCACAGTCATCCCTCAACAGAGGACCAGGGGTGCACGGTCTGGAAGAGGGACCCACTCGCAAGTCTCAGGAGCCATATGCCAATACCAAGGACTTGTGGGTCAGTGGCAGAGACAAACTGTGGCAGGACTGAACTGAAGGATTAGACTATTGCAGCAGCTTTAAAACTCCAGGATCACCAGGGAGATTTGATTATTAGAGCCACCTCCCCTCCCTGACCACCCAGAAACACGCCCCATATACAGGGAGGGCAACACCAACTACACACGCAAGCTTGGTACACCAATTGGACCCCACAAGATTCACTCCCCCACTCACCACAGAGGCAAAGCAGGGGAGAACTGGCTTGTGGAGAACAGGTGGCTTGTGGACGCCACCTGCTGGTTAGTTAGAGAAAGTGTACTCCACGAAGCGGTAGATCTGATAAATTAAAGATAAGGACTTCAATTGGTCTACAAATCCTAAAAGAAACCTATCAAGTTCAGCAAATGCCAAGAGGCCAAAAACAACAGAAAATTATAAAGCATATGAAAAAACCAGACGATATGGATAACCCAAGCCCAAGAACCCAAATCAAAAAATCAGAAGAGACACAGCACCTAGAGCAGCTACTCAAAGAACTAAAGATGAACAATGAGACCATAGTACGGGATACAAAGGATATCAAGAAGACCCTATTAGAGCATAAAGAAGACATTGCAAGACTAAATAAAAAAATAGATGATCTTATGGAAATTAAAGAAACTGTTGACCAAATTAAAAAGATTCTGGACACTCATAGTACAAGACTAGAGGAAGTTGAACAACGAATCAGTGACCTGGAAGATGACAGAATGGAAAATGAAAGCATAAAAGAAAGAATGGGGAAAAACATTGAAAAAATCAAAACGGACCTCAGGGATATGATAGATAATATAAAATGTCCGAATATAAGACTCATTGGTGTTCCAGAAGGGGAAGAAAAGGGTAAAGGTCTAGGAAGAGTATTCAAAGAAATTGTTGGGGAAAACTTCCCAAATCTTCTAAACAACATAAATACACAAATCATAAATGCCCAGCGAACTCCAAATAGAATAAATCCAAATAAACCCACTCCAAGACATTCTGATCACACTGTCAAACACGGAAGAGAAGGAGCAAGTTCTGAAAGCAGCAAGAGAAAAGCAATTCACCACATACAAAGGAAACAGCATAAGACTAAGTAGTGACTACTCAGCAGCCACCATGGAGGCAAGAAGGCAGTGGCACGATATATTTAAAATTCTGAGTGAGAAAAATTTCCAACCAAGAATACTTTATCCAGCAAAGCTCTCCTTCAAATTTGAGGGAGAGCTTAAATTTTTCACAGACAAACAAATGCTGAGAGAATTTGCTAACAAGAGACCTGCCCTACTGGAGATACTAAAGGGAGCCCTACAGACAGAGAAACAAAGAAAGGACAGAGAGACTTGGAGAAAGGTTTAGTACTAAAGAGATTCGGTATGGGTACAATAAAGGATATTAATAGAGAGAAGGGAAAAATATATATGACAAACATAAACCAAAGGATAAGATGGCTGATTCAAGAAATGCTTCACGGTTATAAAGTTGAATGTAAATGGATTAAATGGATTAAACTCCCCAATTAAATGGATTAAACTCCCCAATTAAAAGATATAGATTCGCAGAATGGATCAAAAAAAATGAACCATCAATATGTTGCATACAAGAGACTCATCTTAGACACAGGGGCACAAAGAAATTGAAAGTGAAAGGATGGAAAAAAATATTTCATGCAAGCTACAGCCAAAGCTGTAAGCAGGTGTAGCAATATTAATCTCAGATAAAATAGACTTTAAATGCAGGGATGTTTTGAGAGACAAAGAAGGCCACTACATACTAATAAAAGGGGCAATTCAACAAGAAGAAATAACAATCGTAAATGTCTATGCACCCAATCAAGGTGCCACAAAATACATGAGAGAAACACTGGCAAAACTAAAGGAAGCAATGGATGTTTCCACAATAATCGTGGGAGACTTCAATGCATCACTCTCTCCTATAGATAGATCAACCAGACAGAAGACCAATAAGGAAACTGAAAACCTAAACAATCTGATAAATGAATTAGATTTAACAGACATATATAGAACATTATATCCCAAATCACCAGGATACACATACTCCTCTAGTGCTCACGTGACTTTCTCCAGAATAGATCATATGCTGGGACATAAAACAAGCCTTAATAAATTTAAAAAGATTGAAATTATTCAAAGCACATTCTCTGACCACAATGGAATACAATTAGAAGTCAATAACCATCAGAGACTTAGAAAATTCACAAATACCTGGAGGTTAAACAACACACTCCTAAACAATCAGTGGGTTAAAGAAGAAATAGCAAGAGAAATTGCTAAATATATAGACACGAATGAAAATGAGAACACAACATACCCAAACCTATGGGATGCAGCAAAAGCAGTGCTGAGGGGGAAATTTATAGCACTAAACGCATATATTAAAAAGGAAGAAAGAGCCAAAATCAGAGAACTAATGGATCAACTGAAGAAGCTAGAAAATGAACAGCAAACCAATCCTAAACCAAGCAGAAGAAAAGAAATAACAAGGATTAAAGCAGAAATAAATGACATAGAGAACAAAAAAACAATAGGATAAATATCACCAAAAGTTGGTTCTTTGAGAAGATCAACAAGATTGACAAGCCCCTAGCTAGACTGACAAAATCAAAAAGAGAGAAGACCCATATAAACAAAATAATGAATGAAAAAGGTGACATAACTGCAGATCCTGAAGAAATTAAAAAAATTATAAGAGGATACTATGAACAACTGTATGGCAACAAACTGGATAATGTAAAGGAAATGGACAATTTCCTGGAAACATATGAACAACCTAGACTGACCAGAGAAGAAATAGAAGACCTCAATCAACCCATCACAAGCAAAGAGATCCAATCAGTCATCAAAAATCTTCCCACAAATAAATGCCCAGGGCCAGATGGCTTCACAGGGGAATTCTACCAAACTTTCCAGAAAGAACTGACACCAATCTTACTCAAACTCTTTCAAAACATTGAAGAAAATGGAACACTACCTAACTCATTTTATGAAGCTAACATCAATCTAATACCAAAACCAGGCAAAGATGCCACAAAAAAGGAAAACTACTGGCCAATCTCCCTAATGAATATAGATGCAAAAATCCTCAACATAATACTTGCAAATTGAATCCAAAGACACATTAAAAAAAATCATACACCATGACCAAGTGGGGTTCATTCCAGGCATGCAAGGATGGTTCAACATAAGAAAATCAATCAATGTATTACAACACATTAAAAATTCAAAAGGGAAAAACCAAATGATCATCTCAATAGATGCTGAAAAAGCATCTGACAAAATCCAACATCCGTTTTTGATAAAAACACTTCAAAAGGTAGGAATTGAAGGAAACTTCCTCAATATGATAAAGAGCATATATGAAAAACCCACAGCCAGCATAGTACTCAATGGTGAGAGACTGAAAGCCTTCCCTCTAAGATCAGGAACAAGACAAGGATGCCCGCTGTCACCACTGTTATTCAATATTGTGCTGGAAGTGCTAGCCAGGGCAATCTGGCAAGACAAAGAAATAAAAGCCATCCAAATTGGAAAAGAAGAAGTAAAGCTGTCATTGTTTGCAGATGATATGATCTTATATCTGGAAAACCCTGAGAAATTGATGATACAGCTACTAGAGCTAATAAACAAATTTAGCAAAGTAGCGGGATACAAGATTAATGCACATAAGTCAGTAATGTTTCTATATGCTAGAAATGAACAAACTGAAGAGACACTCAAGAAAAAGATACCATTTTCAATAGCAACTAAAAAAATCAAGTACCTAGGAATAAACTTAACCAAAGATGTAAAAGACCTATACAAAGAAAGGGTTTTTCCCTTTTGAATTTTTAATGTGTTGTAATACATTGATTGATTTTCTTATGTTGAACCATCCTTGCATGCCTGGAATGAACCCCACTTGGTCATGGTGTATGACTAAAAGAAATAGAAGGGGACCTTAAAAGATGGAAAAATATTCCATGTTCATGGATAGGAAGGCTAAATGTCATTAAGATGTCAATTCTACCCAAACTCATCTACAGATTCAATGCAATCCCAATCAAAATTCCAACAACCTACTTTGCAGACTTGGAAAAGCTAGTTATCAAATTTATTTGGAAAGGGAAGATGCCTTGAATTGCTAAAGACACTCTAAAAAAGAAAAACCAAGTGGGAGGACTTACACTCCCTGACTTTGAAGCTTATTATAAAGCCACAGTTGTCAAAACAGCATGGTACTGGCACAAAGATAGACATATAGATCAATGGAATCGAATTGAGAATTCGGAGATAGACCCCCAGATCTATGGCCAACTGATCTTTGATAAGGCCCCCAAAGTCACTGAACTGAGTCATAATGGTCTTTTCAACAAATGGGGCTGGGAGAGTTGGATATCCATATCCAAAAGAATGAAAGAGGACCCCTACCTCACACCCTACACAAAAATTAACTCAAAATGGATGAAAGATCTCAATATAAAAGAAAGTACCATAAAACTCCTAGAAAATAATGTAGGAAAACATCTTCAAGACCTTGTATTAGGTGGCTACTTCCTAGACTTTACACCCAAAGCATAAGCAACAAAAGAAAAAATAGATAAATGGGAACTCCTCAAGCTTAGAAGTTTCTGCACCTCAAAGGAATTTCTCAAAAAGGTAAAGAGGCAGCCAACTCAATGGGAAAAAATTTTTGGAAATCATGTATCTGACAAAAGACTGATATCTTGCATATATAAAGAAATCCTACAACTCAATGACAATAGTACAGACAGCCCGCTTATAAAATGGGCAAAAGATATGAAAAGACAGTTATCGAAGAGGAAATACAAATGGCCAAGAAACACATGAAAAAATGTTCAGCTTCACTAGCTATTACAGAGATGCAAATTAAGACCACAATGAGATACCATCTCACACCGGTTAGAATGGCTGCCATTAAACGAACAGGAAACTACAAATGCTGGAGGGGTTGTGGAGAAATTGGAACTCTTATTCATTGTTGGTGGGACTGTATAATGGTTCAGCCACTCTGGAAGTCAGTCTGGCAGTTCCTTAGAAAACTAGATACAGAGTTACCATTCGATCCAGCGATTGCACTTCTCGGTATATACCCGGAAGATCGGAAAGCAATGACACGAAGAGATATCTGCACGCCAATGTTCATAGCAGCATTATTCACAATTGCCAAGAGATGGAAACAACCCAAATGTCCTTCAACAGATGAGTGGATAAATAAAATGTGGTATATACACACGATGGAATACTACACGGCAGTAAGAAGGAACGATCTCGTGAAACATATGACAACATGGATGAACCTTGAAGACATAATGCTGAGCGAAATAAGCCAGGCACAAAAAGAGAAATATTATACGCTACCACTAATGTGAACTTTGAAAAATGTAAAACAAATGGTTTATAATGTAGAATGTAGGGGAACTAGCAATAGAGAGCAATTAAGGAAGGGGGAACAATAATCCAAGAACAGATAAGCTATTTAACGTTCTGGGGATGCCCAGGAATGACTATGGTCTGTTAATTTCTGACGGATATAGTAGGAACAAGTTCACAGAAATGTTGCTATGTTAGGTAACTTTCTTGGGGTAAAGTAGGAACATGTTGGAAGTAAAGCAGTTATCTTAGGTTAGTTGTCTTTTTCTTACTCCCTTGTTATGGTCTCTTTGAAATGTTCTTTTATTGTATGGGTTTTTTTTTTTATTTTTTTATTTTTTTTCTCCATACAGTTGATTTAAAAAAAAAAAAAAAAGGAAAAAAATACGTAGAGCCCCCTTGAGGAGCCTGTGGAGAATGCAGGGGTATTGGCCTACCCCACCTCGATGGTTGCTAACATGACCACAGACATAGGGGACTGGTGGTTTGATAGGTTGAGCCCTCTACCATAGGTTTTACCCTTGGGAAGACGGTTGCTGCAAAGGAGAGGCTAGGCCTCCCTATAATTGTGCCTAAGAGCCTCTTCCTGAATGCCTCTTTGTTGCTCAGATGTGGCCCTCTCTCTCTAGCTAAGCCAACTTGAAAGGTGAAATCACTGCCCTCCCCGCTACATGGGATCAGACACCCAGGGGAGTGAATCTCCCTGGCAACGTGGAATATGACTCCCGGGGAGCAATGTAGACCTGGCATCGTGGGATGGAGAACATCTTCTTGACCAAAAGCGGGATGTGAAAGGAAATGAAATAAGCTTCAGTGGCAGAGAGATTCCAAAAGGAGCCGAGAGGTCACTCTGGTGGGCACTCTTACACACAATTTAGACAACCCTTTTTAGGTTCTAAAGCATTGGGGTAGCTGGTGGTGGATACCTGAAACTATCAAACTACAACCCAGAACCCATGAATCTCGAAGACAATTGTATAAAAATGTAGCTTATGAGGGGTGACAATGGAATTGGGAAAGCCATAAAGACCACACTCCACTTTGTCTAGTTTATGGATGGATGAGCAGAAAAATAGGGGAAGGAAACAAACAAACAGACAAAGGTACCCAGTGTTCTTTTTTACTTCAATTGCTCTTTTTCACTTTAATTATTATTCTTGTTATTTTTGTGTGTGTGCTAATGAAGGTGTCAGGGATTGATTTAGGTGATGAATGTACAACTATGTAATGGTACTGTGAGCAACTGAATGTACGATTTGTCTTGTATGACTGCGTGGTATGTGAATGTATCTCAATAAAATGAAGATAAAAATAATAATAATAATAATAATAATAATTTCAATGCATGACAGCACCAGAACTGTGGCAGCCCACCTCCAAGATGCCCCTAACTGTCCTGCCCCCTGTACAGTCCCCTCCCACACTGTACCAGTTTATGTGTCTGGGTGACCAACAGAATATGGCAGAAGTGGGAAAATGTCACTTCCAAAAATAGGTTATAAAAGATACTGTGTCTTCTGCCTTCTGCCAGGTCCTGGGCAGCCCTAACAAGGGGAGGCCCATGTGGAGAGCAACGGGGCCCTCTGGACGACAGCCAGCAAAGAACTGAGGTCTTCTGCAAACCACCACCTGAGGAAGTCATCTTGGAAGCAGATCTCCAGCCTGACAGTCCTCAGGAGAGACCCTGAGCCAGAGCCACCCAACTAAGACGCTCCTACCTTCCTGGTCCTCGGGAACTGCGTGAGATAGTAAGTTTGTTTCTTGTCACATAACAAAGTACCCGACATCGCTATTCGTCACCGAGAAGCCTGTGAGTTGCCATTTTACGCTCACTAGCATGGTTAAATTAAATTGTGATGACGTCAAATATCAGCAAGGATGTGGAGTAACTGGAACTACACTGGAAATCTCTCCGGCAGTTTCTTATAAAATTAACAGACCCAAAAAACAACAAACAAAAATCACTCATGGCTTTACCATGTAACCCAGAAATTTTACTCCTGGCTCGTGTGATTCACAGAGCATCTCCCACCTGATCGAGGCTCGACCTCGCCCCCTGCCCCCTCCTCAGGCCCTGACCTCCCCGGCAGCACACAGAGCTTTGGCTGCTAGAACCAACCTTCAAAGCGGCCCACTCTGAGTGCACCCTGCTTTGAGAAAACAGCACACACCCAGATATTCTCCCAACCTTGTATACAAGCCGCTGGCACTCAGCCTCTTCTGTCCCCACCCCACGTAATCTGAGGAGCAGCTGGCATGGGTGCGGACGGACTCGTGTGAGCTTCTTGCCATCTCGCTGTTTGCTGCGAGGTGGCTGCAGCTCTCTTTAAGTTCGTTCCCCTAATAAACGCTTACACCCCGGTGTTCAAGCCTCCTTCTTCAGACTTTCAACCAGCCTTGTCGTGGGGCGGTTTAGGACAGTCCCAGCTGGGTCTCTGCCCATTTGGTCTTTTGGGGTGAGTCTTGCTGCTGGTTCAGCAGGACACGACATAAGTATTTACCCAAGAGAAAAGAAAACACGTCTATATAAATACTTGCTCAAGAATGTTCACAGCAGCTTTACCCGTAAGAGCCAGAAAACTGGAAACAACCCAACTATCCATCAAGAAAAGAGTGGATAGACAAATTGTGGCACATTCATACATTAGAATATTACTCAGCAATGAAAGAAACACACTACTGACACATGCAGCAACAAGGAAATATCTCAAAAACATCTTGTAAACAGAAGCTGGATATAAAGTGTATACTGTGTGATTCTATTTATATAAAGTTTAAGAACAGGCGGAACTTAAATCTATGGAGCAAGAAATCAGACAGGGTAACAGTAAGGCAGGAGGGAACTTTCTGGCGTGATGGAAATGTTTTATTTATTCCTTGGATACTGGTTACATTTATCAACACTCACTGAACTATACACTTTAGGTCCATATGTTGCACTGTATAGATATCTTATCTCAAAAAATATACCAAAAAATCATTAATAACTAGATATGAGAGGAGGAGTTTGGGATCCAGTGGGACTTTAATTCTTTTCCTGTGTGGCTTCAGGTAACTCGCTTCTGTCTCTGATACATTTCCTCATTCATAAAACCAGATAATCAAAAACTTGCTCATAAGGTGAACACAATTTGTTGAGATAATGGAAACACAATAAATGAAAGCTGCCATTATTATAAGTTGATAAATTACTGTTCCAAGTAAACAGAGCTTTGAGCCAGTCCTTCCCCAGCTGCCCTCCCCGGATGTGTTCCGGCCAGTTCAAAGCCTGCCCAACAGCAGTCCAGGTATTAACAGAATTGTGGGAGCCGCCACAGCAGGGAGGGACAGCAGGCTAGAAAGCGTCCCCCTGCTGACCTGGCCCGATCTCTGCACTCCTGTATCTGACACAGCAGTGACATGTGAGGTACCAGTCACCAGAAGGGAAACTGACTGCATCTACCAGGATCTTTGGGAATCCCATCTCCCCGATTCTTGGTGCAAGAGATTCAAGAAGGCTACCCCCACCCTCATTCCCCAGGCCACAGGGACTGAGTCAGGGATGGGGAAGGGACCCATGCTGGGCCACAGAGATTCAGCCCGGGAATGAGGCTGGAACTACTGGAAAGAAGGACCCCTCAGTGCCCCGGAGCTGCCAGGCAGGCAGGATGTTATGCCTGGAGCTGCTGGGGCCAGCTTGTCACCGCATGAACAAGCGCAGAAAGGAGATTCCTGACGACATCGATACAGCCCCGGGATGCAGCCATGCCTGAAGACAGTCGGCATCCCGAGCAATAAAGCCACTTTTCTGCTTAAACTAGCTGGGGTTGGGTTTCTGTCACTTGCGACCAAAGTCATCCTGACTAAAACCCCTGAACGTAAGCGCTGTGAGAGTAAGGATTTTTGTCTGTTTTGTTGACTACCATAGCCATAGCTTCTGGAACAGTTACTGGCACACAGCAAGCAAAGATTTGTTAAGTGAGTGAACTACAGCCTCCTAATTTACCGCAGCATGCCTCTCTGCTTCCCCCCATACCTGAAGAGACCAACTCCACTTAGTGTAGAGGGCATCTGGGAGTTTATGAGGTGCTGTGGAAGCAGCTTGCAGACAGGCTCTGGGGTCTGATGGTTCTGGGTTCAAGTACTGGGTCTGCTATTTACTTGCTGTGAAACCTTGGGCAAGTTTCTCAACCTCTCTGCACCTCCATTTCCTCTCCTGCAAAATGGATTTTATAATCCCTGTTGGCGCATTCAAGGTTTGTGGATGAAGCAAAAGTGTCTGGGGGAGATTGAGCATGGCTGCCTGCGGCAACGGGGCTGGGCGCTGAGCTGGAGAGCACTGTGGTTAGGATGCACCCGGAGCCAGGCTACCTGGGCTGGAATCCCAGCTCTTCTACTTACTCTCCAGCCCTTGGGCAGGTTACATACCGTCTCCGCTCAGTTGCTTCATCTGTAAAGTACTGGCAGTGATGGTAATCTAACTCATGGGGTTATGGTGAGGACAAATTAATCCATGTAAAGACTTTAAAACAGCCTGAGTGCTTCTGATTATTATTACCACTTTACATTATCCTGTACTGTCTTGGTAATGCCATCCTTCCCTGACTCCATTAATCTAGAAACCAATACTCACCACACTGACCTCCCATACGGCAAGGGGTGGTTTGTGACTGAATTCTGGACAATCAGCAGGGAGGGGAGTTTCCTGGGGACTTCTGAGAAAGATCTTCCTCCTTGGGGAGCACTCTGTGACTCCCCTGGCCACTGCTCCTTCCCCCATAAACAAATATAAACACACACACACACACTTCCCCCTTTGGACACTGCAGTATAAAAGCATGATGCCTGGAGCTCCAGCAGCCCTTCTGAGGCCGAGAGATACTGCCCGAACACGAAGACAACAGAGTCAGAAAGCGTCGTCAGGTCCCTGACACTACCACCAAGCCACCAAACCAACCGCAGAGCCACTCTCCTCAGGCCTTACTATAAAGCCAACAATAAACACCCTTTGTTACTGTTGGGTTTTCAATTACTTGCAGATGAACACCACTTGATTTGTGTTTTGCTTTTTCTTTCACATAAACATACATTAATTGTATAAATTTGGAAAGCACCCCCCAAAAAACTTCTGAGGAACAAAACCCTAAAAACCAAAAGTAAAATAAAATTTGATTCAATGTTTAAAAGAAAAAGATGATAATATCTGGCAACATGCTCAGCACGGAGTTTGGTGCACACTAGGTCCTCAGTACGGGCTCACTGTTGTTGCTGTACATGCATCAAAGGCAGGACCGAGGTAGGTCTGGGAGCCACAGGATGGCTTAGGAAACAGGGAGGGAGGGAGCTCTGTGGCAATTACCAGCTGCGTTGAGGCTTTGGGATCAGCTGGAACCCAGTGGGCAGGAGAAGAGGAGCCAAGAAGCTGGAAGTGGGAGTAAGACCCCAGGAAGGGACAGGGGCACATCCCAGGGAGCCTAGAAACTGGGATAGGCCTCTAAGGAATTGACCATGGAATCCCAAGAAGGGGTGGACAAGGAGTTTTTGTGGGCACAGGAAGAAAATCTAAAAAACTGGCTATATTTGTGTTTTGAAGACGACAAGAAGAAGACCAGGAAGGGCAAGGAAAGAAAAGGAGGAGGATAAGGGGGCAGAGGAGGAAAAGGAAAAGAAGAAATCCAACTTTACTAGGCACACAGAGTGTATGCTCTAGAGATGGCCTCGGGTGACCTCTTGGCGCACCTGTCAGCTGGCAGATACCGTCCCCAGGTGCTGGACCCGGATGCAGAAGGGCACGAGCATCCTCTCCTGGCTGTTCCTGTTACAGCACAAGCAAGAAAGCTGCAAATCAACCAGCCCTCCGGCAAGGGGCAAAGGCCTTAAAGACTCCAGCTCAGAACCCGCAGACTGAAGGCTTAATGAGAGTGTGAGCGAATTCCAGCAACTGCAAGCAAATTCCAGCAACTGCCTCTGCATAATTCAGGGTGGGACTGACAAAGCCGCGGCCCACGGCACACTGCTCCCGTTTGCATCTTGTGTCCCCAGTTAGGTCTTTTCCGGCTGTGACAGACATAAAACAAAGAAGATTGAAACTAGACTTTCACAGAGGGTTACACCAAGACCTGCATTTCACAATGTCTGTATAAGGAAATATTTTCAGCGAGAACAAAAATACTTGGGTGCCCATGAATAAGTAACATTTTAAAATGTTAAAATATTATTGATGTCATCCCTTCTAATTTTTGTCTATGTTTTAAATGCACATGATATAGTCGCACTATACACGATTGGTAAATAACTGCACACACATGTTCAGCGAGACTACTCAAAAACACTTCCTTAACAGGAGGGCATAATAAACATTTGGAGGTCACCAGCAGCAGCCCGGCTGTCACACAGCGTAACTCCAGTGGCGCTCTTGAGATTATAAATAGACCCCAGGGAAGTCATTGTCAAATGCTGATGCACATGAGAATCCTCTCTGGAGACTGTTAAAAATAAAAACCCAGCCCGTCCCCAGACTGACCTAATCAGGATCTGCAGGAGGCAGCCCTGGGCACCCAAGGGGAGCTCCTGCCACGCTCACTTTTCCTTCTTCAGATCTATCTTCTGTGTACCAGTCCTCTTAGCAGCTGGGTTTAATCAGGCATTTAGCCCTTTGATTGAGTTCTGAACATCGGTTGTTGTATCTGTCATTTCTAGAAGTTCTATTTAGTTCTTTTCAAACTTCCTGGAAACCTTTTATTTTGCTTGTGTTTTTGATGTCTTTATTCTTTAAAAATACTTATTTTTGTATCCACATCTGATATTGCCAATATCTGTAAGGTCTGCAGATCTTGACCTGTCATATTTTGTTTCTGCTCTCACTCATGATGCCTGCTTCTTTGTATGATATGTAATTTTGACAGTGAGCCCACACATGCCGGAGCTGTATCTGAAGGAATTCTCCAAGGCCTGGGCAGAGGGAAGACTCCTGGGAGAGTTTACGTTTGCCCCCTGTCAGGTGGCTTAGAGGCAAAATAGACTTTGCTTTTTCTAGGGCCATTCACAGAGTATAACTCAGGCCCCAAACCCACCTGCAGGACAGTCAGTGACCACAAATTCTCAGAGGGGACTTTTAAAATCCACCCAGAGCTAAGGCTGTGTCCCTTCCCTGGAGGGAACTTTCCTGAGGCCTGGATTTGCTCAAGGCCATCTCCCACCCACCCTTCCCACAGCAGAGGCCACGTGGCTCTGCAAAGGCCCCAGAGTATCCGAAGGCTTCAGTGCTCTCCCCCCGTGGCTCTTTCCTCTCTTTTCTCCTTGCTCTGGGGAGATTTCTCTTTCTGCCTTGCAGGCATAAACATTCTTTTAAAAGGATGTTATAAATATTTTAGGGAATGTTGGATGTTACTCATATTACTCGTGGGAGGCTCTCTAAATCAGCTGTATTGCCCTCTCTCTGTTTGACCTTCTCACTTTTCTTTACTCTGAGATGTAACTCCAATCCCAGCTCCTGATCAAGTATAATCACCATCACGACGCGAATTAGACATCATTCCCGTGAAAGCCCAGGCCCTCCCATCCCGGTAAGCCTGTGAGGGCTGACTCTGGAGGAGGCACCCTGGCCCTTTCAAGGCTTGAATGGTTCTGACAGCCCACCTGGGGAGTGCAGACCCGGAAGGATCCCACTAAAAGACTCAGCATGAAGATGATGAGTCTGACATTTTTATATATTCAATACTACTTAATATATTCAATACTACTTAAGAGTCATTGTTGAATGCTCTATGGAGACTAACTCATGTAGTCGACATAACCAATCTATAGACAACAAAACTGAACCCAGAGAAGTTAAATAACTTGGCTGGGGCCACAGCTGCCCAGTGGCAGAGCTGGGGTTCACAGGCAGGGAGCTCACCCCCGGAGGGCAGGCTCCTGACCGCTCAGCACACTGAATTTAGGGCACTAAACACACTGAGCTAAGGGCATTTGGAACACACTAAATCTGCCCATCAGACCTGGGAGGTGAGCACCATACTGTACAGAGGAGAAAACTGAGGCACAGAAAGGCAGAGTGGTTTGCCCAGGACACACACACCAAGTAACTGGAGGAGCAGGGATCTGATGCCTGCAGCCCTTAGCTGGCAGTAACGCCCACCTCTGGAGTGCTGCCCTGGGAAGAATAGATCCCACCCCTGCCGGGAGCCAGGACCAACCACCAGATAAGCAGGCTCTGAGCCCAGGCCTGGCAGCCACTGCTGGCCGCATCCTCCCAAGAACCCCCGGGCGAGCTCTAGTATTACCCCTATTTGATAAATGAGAGAGCGCAAGCCGCTTGCCCACCCTCACCCGCAAAGAAACCGTGGTGCCAGCTCCAAGCCAGATGTACCTGCTCTGAGTAGACTGCACCTCTGGTGCCCCCTGAACCATGCAACGTGCATCCCCTCCTGCCCTTGCTCTGGCCTGTGCCCAGGGCTCCTGATTCTGCGCCACTCCCGGACCTCACCCTCCACAGATCCGCAGCTTCTGCCTGTCCCCTCGCGGACATCGGGCTGAGAGCCCGGACAGCACATGTCAGGAGCCCGGCTCCCCTGCTGGAGAGACCACGTGGAGAAGACAGGCCCTGAGGCAACACCGAGAGGGAGAGAGGGACACCCATTCCAGAGTCCCCACCCAGCCTCCTGCTGTCTCCAGCCCAGCTTCCCTCTGGCTGCAACCGCCTGAGACCCCAAGCAAGAGCAGCGGAGGGCCTGCCCAGCTGAGCCCAGTCAGGCCACGAAACTGTGAAAGGAAATAAAATTGTTATTGTTTTCAGCCACTATGCTTTGGGTCGGACTGTTACATAGCAACAGATCACCGAGGCCAAAACTTATAAGAATGACACCAGGCTGACCACACGGCTAGACTGTTCTAAGAAAACTATCCCAGCCAGCTGATTGAATTAGCCTGGTGGATTAGCTTCCTAGTGCTGTAACATCTTACCAAAAACTGAGTCCTTAGAACAACGCAAACTTATTCTACATTCCAAAGGTCAGAAGCCCAAATGTGACTCCAAGTATTGGCAGCTCGGTGTACCTTCCAGAAGCTTCAGAGGAGAATCCGTTTCCTTGCCTTTTCCAGTTCTAGAGGCTGCCTCATTCCTCGGCTCGTGGCCCCTTCCTCCATCTTCAGAGCCGGCAGTGCGGCATCTTCAAATTGCTCTCTGGCTCTGCTGCCTCCCTCTTTTACTTATAATTATGGACCCTTGTGATTACATTAGGGCTACTCAGATGATCTAGAATAATCTCCCCATCTTGAAATCCTTAACTTAATCATATTTGCAAAGTTCCCTTTGCCACATAAAGCAACTTATTTCACATGTTCTGGGGATTAGGACGTGGGCCTCTCTGGGAGGCTATTACTCTGCTCTACCACACATGGGAAGCCAGAAAAATTACCAGTATACCTCAGAGGAATAAGCAGAAACAAATTGGAATTTACCCACTGTCCAAGACATCCCACATTCCCCGGGAGCATCAGCGGCGCCCTCTGCCAGAGTGGCCCCAACCTGCCTGGTGTCACCAACCCGTTTTATTTTCTCTCCCCCAGGAATTCTTTGTTTAAAAAGACTTTTACCTCCCCAACATGGTGCCTCCTTGGTGATTAGGCTTCTTGCGTGTACTGATCTTTCCTCAGGCAGACACACCACCGCTCCAGCCTCTCCCGTGGGAGGACACTCAGGCCTACTCTGCCGAGTCAAAAGAATCCCAGCCCAAACCACGGACGCTAGATGTGCTGGTCAGCTTGGGAGGCCTGACCCAGGAGAGTGTGCAGCTGCCACTCGCCTCTGGGAAATTCTGATTGTCCAGGCTCAGGGGCCACAGCAAAGGGCAGTTAACAGTGTGAGGACAGTGATGATAAGATTTAAAAAAAAAAGAAAGAAAGAAAAGCATGACTATAAGAAGTTGGTGGACCCCAATATCTGACAGCATCTCAAACTAAACCTGTCCCAAACTGAGCTCCTGATCCTTTCTGTCCAATTGGCCCCTCCTCCAGGCTGCCATCTCACAGCCACATCCAACCCACGGAAATCCTGCCGGCCCTACCTTCCAAACAAACCTACTAGTTATTAATCACTAAGGGGAAAAGGAAAGCTTACTCTACAAAGGAAAGACCTGGTGGTCACCACCTTAGTCAAGGGATCCAAGTTCCCGTCACAAATGACGGAACAAACAGACCCCAGGGGCCCCCCAGGGTGATGCCCCTCAAAGGACATGCCATCACGAGGTGGTGTTCCTGCCCAAAATGCTCAACAGGAGCCTGATCAAAAGAAGCAATCAGAAACTCCAGACTGTGAGACACTTCCATGGGACAACTGGCTTGGCCTCTCACAAATGTCGTGAAAAACAAGAAAGGGCAGGGATGTTGTTCTAGGGCAGAGATCAGCAAACTTTTTTGTAAGAGGCCAGGGAGTAAACATTTTAGAATTCGCAGGCCTACAAACTCAACTCTGCAGCCACAGATAACACACAAACAAAAGAGCATGGCTGTGTTCCAATAAAACTTTATGTAGATTAAAGACTAAAAGGGCATGAAAACCACATGAGGTCCATGAACCTTGAACGGATTCTAGATTGAAAAAAAAAAAAAATAACAAACAAATGAAAACAACAGCTAAAAGGACACTTTGGGGACAAATGGACAAACAAGACTATGAGCTATATATTACATATGAGCTATATCTTAAATAGTATTATTATCAATGTTAAATTCCTCAAGTATGATATCAATAACATGTACAGAAAGATGTCTTTATTCTTAGGAAATACAGGTTGAAATATTTAGAAGGGAAGGGTCATGTCTACAACTTACATTCAAATAGTCCACACATATATGAGATACAAAGCAAAACTGTCAAAGGTTAACAACTGACCAGCCAGGTGGTGAAGGATGATGACTAGACTGTTCTTTTGACTTTTCTGAGAGTTTGAAATTTAAAAGAAAAAAAAAAGGAGTTGGGGAAAAACCAGCTCTGGAATCTGACCCCTCCTGCCACCCTCACTGCTCTCATCTAAGCCACCCTCACCTCCTGCCTGGACCCCTGTAGTCACTTCCTCCGGGGGCTCCCTGCAGCCACCCTCTCCCACTGCGGCCAAAAGGGTCCTCTTAAAATAGAATTCAGTTGTATACTTGAAAGGGATTAAAGTGGGAAATTTTGACTCATATATACATTACTATCATAAAAAGTTTAAGAAATTAATATATGTATAATTCAGAGCTCATCCTTCCTCTACTCAGAACTCTCCAGGGAGTCCTGTCACACTGAGTAAAGCCGAACAATGGCGTGACCCAGAGACCCTGCACATCTGCCCCCTTTTCCTGCCACCACTGGTTTCTTCTCTGCCTTTGATCTCCGGTTGGTCTCTCTGCTCCAGTCACACTGGCCTCCTCAGCGCTCTTCAAATGTGCCAAGCGTGCTGCCGCCTGGGGCCTTTGCATGTGCCGTTCCTCCAGGATGGGAGGCTCTTCATCCAGATCCTACACTGCTCACTGCTTCACCTCCTTCCGTGAAGGTCTCCCCAATAATCCTATCTAAAATTACAATCTTCTTCCAGACACTTTTCTTCTGCTTCCCTGATTTTTTTCAGCCTTGCAATTATTGCTATCTAATATCCTATTTCTTTGGCTTTTGTTTAGCTTCCCCCACAATAAGTAAGGTCCCCAAGGACGGGATTTTTGGTCTTTTCCCCTTTGCTGTATCCACATCTACACAACAGCCAAAACTCAGTGCCAAGGACTGACTTGACATTTTATATCCATTTAGTTCTCACAACATGATGAGACTGGTATTATTGATAAGATAAATACATATACAGTACATGCATAAAACAGGAATAACAATAGTATCTACCTCATACTTTGTAAGGATGCAATGCTACGCAGCCTGTGAGGTGCTTGGTACACTGCCTGGCACAAAGGAAGAGCTCACTAAATGTTGCTATAATATAATGCCCACTCTACAGAAGAGGAAACTAAGGCTCAGAGGGGTTAAGTGACCAGCCCAAAGTCACCCAGCTGGGAAGGGGGGGAGCCACAATTTGAACCCATGTCAGTCTGATTCCAGAGGTTACTTTGTAAACCACAATGCTAAGACATATTATAGTGTCTGGAAGAAAGGCAGTGGCAGGAAGTAGAAACCAGGTCTGAGAGTCTACACAGCGCTATTCAAGACCTGCCTCTGGCACAAATCCCATGTGTGACCTCGTGAGTCACTTCCACCCTAAGGGCCTTAGTTTTCCCTTCTGAAACCTGGAGCAAGTCATTCCTCCACTGACAAGGGGACAAAATGGATGTGAGCTATCAAATGAGACACCTGAAATGAAAGCCCTCTGAAACTATGAAAACCCAAACTTTTTTACTGTAAGATTTGCAGCCCTGGCCGAGGTCTCACCAAACACCAAAAGGTCAAGAACTCTAGGCCCTGGAAAGCAAACTTTAACCACCCAAACCTATAGGAAAGAAAAGTGAGTTCCCCTTAATCTGCTGGCCTCAGCACTTGCTGCTCCCTCTGCCTCAACATTACCTCTGTCCCCATGTTGTCTGCTGAGATTCTCCTCACTCTTCTGATTTCAGCTCAAATGTCTTCTCTGCCAGGAAGCCCTCCCTGAACCCCAGGCTGGCGTCAGGTGCCCACTGGATTCCCCTCTGCCATCCCTGCCCACTCTGGGTCACCACTGTCTGAGTACATGTATGCCCCCAATGGACTGTGAGCTCCTTGAAAGCATGGCCTGGGTCTGGCTTTATCCCTGCTGTTACACCAGTACTGTCCCACCCCAGGCCAGGCATTGGGCAGGTGCTCAGAAAACACCAGCTAAACGAAGTAACAGACGGGTGCATGCAGGGACACAATGCAAGGTGGTTCTCTGGCCCAGCAAATTAAGTTAAATTCCCTTGTTCTACGCTCCCACAGGCCTAGTGGACACAGAGTTATTTTTCAAAAGTAGCTCTTATTTTGAGGGTTTATTCTGCCCTTCAGATCTCAGCTCGGAAGGCCGCAATTCTAAAACGCCTTTCTGACTCCCCGCCCTGGGTCAGATGCCTCCTCTGAGCTCAGCTCCTACTACCCTGACCACTCTGAGTTGACCTAACGGGTCATGAGTCTATCTCCCAGTGCCTAGCGCAAAGCCTGCACAATCTACTGAACGAGTTAACAAGCAAATAAACTGAATGAATGGATTAATGAATATATGGATGAATGTCCACTCGGATTAAAACGCTCCTTTTGCGATTCCCAAGTAACGCCCCCATACCCCAGACTTGGCCCCCGAGCCAAGCCCCTAACCCAATCCTACTTCCCGAGGTAAAATGGGGCAAACCGTTGCCCCAAATGGGTGATAGACAAGACTTCCTGTACAGGAAGGAAACTGAGTCACGGAGTAGCGTTTTGGAAGGCAGACCACCCAAAAATAGCCTGGCAAAGGACCCTACCCGGCCTTTTCCCTGCTCCGCCCCCAATTCGGCTCATTCCGGCTAGGTTCCGCCCAAATCACGCCGATCCTCCACACTACTGGATCCCTTCGACATCAGTCTGCACATTATCCTCTTCTACTGGCCGACAGGTTTAACTCCGCAGAGGCCCTGTTCCGCCCCCTCTCCCATGCCCGCTCTCACTATTGGGCTACCCACATGTCCCTCTCCCAGGAAGCCTCCCTATTGGCTGCAGGACTTCGCCGGTTCGGGCTGTGACTGGTCGTGGACAGAGGTCCATCCCCAGAGCAACCACCTAAGAGGGGTTGGAGACTGGAAAGGTTGGAGGGACGTGGGGTCAGACTCACGTTGAGCCGGCGGGAGGCAGATGTACGTCTTGAAGAACTCGCTTCGGCGGGCGGCTTCCTTAATGCGGTTGGCGAGCGGTTTGCTGACCTGTCGAATGCCCAGGTAGATCAGCTTCGCCATAGGGAACGCGCCCACCACCATCTTGGCGGCCGCACGGGGCACGCGCAACCTTGCTGACTGGGCGGGGCGTCTCTGACTCTTTCCCCTCCTCCCCCGCCCGCTCGTGGCCGTACGTGCCTGCATACGTGCGTACGCTCGGGTGGAGCTGCAGGGGCGCTCCCTAACGTCACCTCGTCGACGCTTACGCTGGGACGTCCATTGGGTACGTATGCAAATAAGTAAGGCGGAAGTGAGGCGGTCAGGGGGCGGTGCCGACAAACGGCTGCTCGCGGGAGCTTGTATGGATTCCCACGCCCCCCAGTGACGTCGCCGCGCTCTTTCGTGACGTCACATACCCACTCAGCTTCACTGTCCTAAGAGGCTGTAAATTATCCCTAATTAGGTCTAAGGAGTTCCGAGTTACACCTTCCCCAGCCAATTAGAGCTCTCCCTGGGAATAAAAGGAAACTGGCTGTGTAAATCATACAGACTTGGGTTGGAAACCCAGCTCCGCCATTTACTCGCTGTTTAGATATCTAAGGCGAGTGACTTAACCATTTTGGACATCAATATTCCTTCTGTAAAATGAGAATAATAATGGCACTTACCTCATTGGGTTGTTGTGGGGCTTGCATGAGAATCTTGAACATAAAAATACAGTGAGTGAACCAGTAAAGTGCTTAAAATGATTCCAGGCACATACAACTCAGGTATTAGCATTATATTTTGCTAACTCCAGCTGCGGTTGCATTCGACTTCCAGAAGCGGCTAATCCAATTCTTGGCCAAGTAACCGACAAGGAAACTGAAGCCCAGAGAGTGGTAGGGGGCTGCAGAGGTTGGTAGCCTAGCCTTTTGGCTAATAAACCCCTACCCGTTCTCAAGCAGCCCCACTTCCTCCACTGGGGTGGATGAGGGTCCCCAGGGAACTGGCTCCCGAAGGAGTTTTAGCTAATGTCCCAGACTACTGTCCCTCACCCAGCTAGGGAGGGCAAAATCATATACACAAGATCAGGAAGAGGTTGAGAGAAATTCCTGGTGGTGGAGTGCCTGTGGGTACTTGAAAGGTTATAGGAGTGGGGAACACAGAGAACTGGGGTGCAGGAGGAGACGTTCAGGATGTAGAGTCAGGGAACCCAGGGCTTCCTTGGCATCCACTCTGACTCACTGAGTGTCTTTTGTGAAGTCCAGGGCACTGAGGGACCTCAGTCTCTCCATCTGTAATGGTGCTAGCATGCATGAGCCAAGATACTCTAAAATCCTCAGAATGCCGAGACACCATAAAAACAGCCCCTCCCCAGAATCCCTTCTGGACTTGTGTTGTGAGGGTCCACTGGGGCTGCTCTGTCAATGACTTGTGACCAACCCACACCCCATTTTACAGACAGGCCAACTGGGGCCAGAGGATGAAAGGAATTTATCCAGAATTCCAGAGGTAACTGGGGTGGAGCTGAGGCTGGGATTTCTTGAGACTCAGCCCAGGGTTTTCTCCTGACCCCTGGGGTGTTAGCCTAGGGCCAAGGGACCCACTGGTGGACCAAGGGCCTTGAGGTGGATCCAGGAAACTTCCAAACTCATACATTACTTTTTTTTTCTGAATAATTCACTGCTATTTCCTCAGCTCCTAGAAGGGTGCTTGGCACACAGTAGGTGCTCAATAAATATTTATGGCACAAATGGGAATGAGCATTTAGTGGGGAGTAGTGTCCAGGGCTTTTGTCCGGTTCTCAGAAGGACCATTTTCAAAAAGTTCTAACCTCTTGCATCTCCATCCCAGTACCTCCGTGGCGGTGGGAGAGGGAGGGAAGATTACTGGGCCCCCCAGATCCCAGGCCTCCCTCTCTTCTTTCCCCTGCAACACCATACCCCGACTTCCTGCGTCTCTATGCCTCGCCCTCCCCCCCCACACACAAAATCACTTTCCTCATTAAGTGCATTTTTTTTCCCATTTCTCCCCTCCCTCTTCTTCCTTTCTCTGAGAAGGGTTTCCAGGAACTTCTGGGAACTTCTGGGGCAAGGGTGTGTTTGGGGATGGGGAGTATCGGGAATCTCCACATCTCATCAGGAGCTTGGGGCCTGCTCACACACCAGGGGGGAGGGAGGGAGGGAGGGGACCTATGGGGAGGGTGAGGTCGTCCAGGGCTTAGTGCTTCCTCCTGCTCTCCACCCTGGTTGTGGAGGAAAGGCCACTCCTGGTGGCCATGCAGCCCTGGCTACCCTGGGGCGTGGGAACAGGGCAGAGATGGTGAGGGAAGAGGGAGCTCACGATGGTCCCAGCGCTGACTCATCCGCTGGGCGACCTGGAGCTAGTCACTTGGCCTCTCTGGTGACCGCCTTGGGAGAGGGCCAAGGATCATCCCCAGAGGCCCTTCCAGCTCAGACTCTCTGGCCACCTTTTCCCACCCTTTATCCCAGGATGGGCGAGGGGCTCGCATTACCCAATCCCACAGGCCCTTCTGCTTCCTCCATCATAGCACTGCTTCTGAATAAATACCAAAGCTGACCGCTGCTCGTTGCACCATCGCCACCACCCACCCCGGTCCAGCCACCAGCTTCTCCCGCCTGGACTAAGGCAGTCACCTCCTCCCCAGACTCCCTGCTTTTGCCTTGACTTCCTGTTCCCATAGTCTGTTCCCCACTCAGTGGCCAGCAGGATCTTGGTCAGAACTAAGTCAGATCACATCCTTCCTCTGCTCAGAGCCCTCCCATGGGTCCATTTGTCTCAGAGTAGAAGAGTCTTTACTGGGACTTACAAGGCCCCTTATGATCTGCCCCCTGTCCCCTCTCCAGCCTCATTCCTCCTCACCCTGCCCCAGCTGTCCCTCACACGTCAGGCTCTCCCGCACCTCAGGGCCTTTGCACTTGCTGTTCCCTCTGCCTGGAACACTGTTCCCTCGACAGCCACTTGGCTGAGCTGTCATCCCCTTCAGGCCTGTGCTCAGTAACCCCCTCCCTGTCCTCTGGATCTAGATCAGACTTCATGGTTCTCCCTCTCCCTTTGACCAGCTTTATTTCTCCCTGTTACACTTATCCATTTCTTTTTATGTACTTGTTTTTTGGGAACAGTGTGAGGGCAGGGCGGGGGCCGTTTCAGTCACCGCTGTGTCCCCCACACTACCCAACACAGGACCAGGCAGAGAGAAGACACCAGTACCTAATAAATCCCCAATGAGTTCATGAATACATACCCTTCCTCTTTCCCTGAACCCACTTCCCAAGCCTGCCCTGCTCACCCCTCCTCCGGGCAGTCTTTCCTGATTGCCCTTCACTTGGGTTCTGACGTTCTCCGTCTTCCTCCTTTCAGTCCTAACTTGGAGAATATTGTTTATTGAGAAACGCAGAATTGCACTGTCATGGTCCCTCTCCGCGTATGGCTGGGTGCTTCCCAAGGGAAACATGACCATTCTGCACTCAGAGAACATCTCCTCCTTCCCCTTTCCCCATGAGTCCCGGACTTTTACTCCCAGGTTGAAATAATCCTAAACTTCTCTTTCTGTCTTTACCTTTGCAAAACCAAATAATTGACTTAATTTACTTGTTCCCTCCTCCAGGAAGCCCTCCCTGATCTCTAGGCTGGGTCAGGTCCTGGGTTCCTCCATCCCAGCTCTGCCCATGCTGGGTCATCGCTGTTTAGGGACGAGTGTGTCACCCCACTGGTCTATGAGCCCCAAGAGGTTGGGGCTGGTGCTATCTCGGTCACCACTGTGTCCCCAGCACTGCCCCGTGCCGGGCAGGCACGTTTAAACTGTTCGGGGGTCACAATAGAGTCATTTCCCCACAAGGATGGTGGTTGACCAGTGACACACGGACCCCACTCTTTTCTTATCTTCTTGTATTCTTATGAATATTAACAGGCCTTATTTACATACAGTTTGCATACAGCCGAGCAGGAGGGAAGAGACCTGAGGCCTGGGGCCTCCGTGCCAGCTGGGGGTCACAGGGCTGGTGGCAGCATCTTCAGCTGCACCTGGTCCCCCGGGGACGGTGTCGGCACCGCTGCCCAGCTGGCCGCCACGGCCCTCGCCATGCTGTTGCCCTTGGATGTGAGCGGGGTCTCCAGCGTGAGCGAGGCGTTGGCCATCTCCTGGGGCTTGTCGCTGGCCAGGAAGCGGAGCAGGTTGTGCAGGGCCTTGACCACATCACCACGGGCGCCCTCGTTGACCAGGCAGTAGAGGATGGGGTCGGCCACGCAGTTGAGGCTGGTGAAGGCCAGCGAGCTGTGGTAGGCGGAGAAGACCCGCTCCTCGAAGCCACAGTCCAAGGGGCGGCCCAGGTAGACGGCGCTGCGGGAAAGCAGGAGCACGTGGTAGGGCGCGAAGCAGACCAGCACGATGGCGATGAGGCTGAGGGCCAGACGCTTAATCTTGGCCTTCTCCTGGCGCTCGGTGGACACGCTGCCCCGCACGGCCCGCAGGATGCCGCGGTACGACAGCAGCATGAGCGCCCACGGGAAGAGGAAGCCAACGAAGACCCGGTAGAGGTTCATCCAGGCCACCCAGCCCTCCATGGGGAACTTCTCGAAGCAGAAGGTGTGGTTGTAGCGGTCGCGGAAGAGCTCGTCGTGGAACAGGGGGGCTGAGTTGGCGCCCAGCTCCGTGGCCCAGACCACGGAGCTCACGGCCACGGCCGTCTTGACGCGGCGCAGGCGGGCGAACCGCAGCGGGTGGGCCACGGCCAGGTAGCGGTCCACCGAGATGCAGCACAGGAAGGCGATGCTGATGTAGATGTTGGTGTAGAAGATGAAGCCGAAGAGCTTGCAGGAGCCAGGGCCGTGGATCCAGTTGTCGTGGTGCAGGAAGTAGTCGACCCACAGGGGCAGCGTGCAGATGTACAGCAGGTCGGCGATGCTGAGGTTCATCAGGTAGACGCCCAGCTCGTTGTGCTGCCGCACCTGGCGGTAGGCGGCCCACAGGGCCAGGCAGTTGGTGGGCAGCCCCACGCCGATGACGAAGATGTAGAGGGATGGCGGGAAGAGGTGGTCCACACGCGAGTCCACCTGGCAGCCCTCCCACGTGCCATTGCCCATTGTTGGCGCTGGGGCTTCCGAGGCGCTGCCCCTGGCCCACGGGGGCTAGGGGGCCACGGAGGGCGGGAGGCCATCGGGCCCCCTGAGCCCCCTCCTTGGAGGTTCAGGGGAGCATGGTGGGGGATTGCGGTTGACCGTAAATTGTGGGTAAAACGGAGCAGGGAAGGGTAGAGCTTGAGAGGGAAAAGGAGGAGGGATGGAGTTAGGGCAGGAGGTTTTGGAGGATGGTGGGATTAATAGAAAGGTTTGTCAAGGAGGTATATATAGACCCAGTCAGGGAGTAAATGAGGGAGTATTGGGGTAACACAAAAATTGGCCAAGAGGAGTGTTTATAAAGGAGAAGGCGGCATCATTGGGACAGTGTTGAGGCAGAGTCGGGCAATAAGTGTGGCCATGTCAAAGAATGGCTGCATGGAATGTTCCAGAAGAGACCAGGAATATATGGAACAGTGTTGAGATAGGACAGGCTACAGTTAGAGAGTGCTGAAAAGAAGACCAGGCGGTGCAAGTGGGGGTGCTGGCGTTTTCTAGGACCCCAGTAAGAAATAAAGAAATAAGGAGCCAACTAGGAGAAGACTGGGGGAAAGGAGGTGTCCTGCTCGGGGGAGAGGCTCAGTCTGGGAAATGCTGAAAGAGGAAACAGGAAGGTGAGTAAAAGCTAGATCATGGGGTGGGTGTGGGGGGCTTGCAGGGGGCAGGGGAGGGGCTCCGACTTGGTCCCGGGGTGGGGTCTGAGGGGTTGGGGCGAAGTGGCCCCACCTCACAGTCCAGTTCAAAGCTGACTTCACAGGGCCTGTGGGGAGAGAGGACAGCAGTGAGGGGAGCTGAGGACTCTCCTACCCCCTTCCCACACCCTGTTCGGTAATCCTAGTGGGCTGTGGAGAGCAAACAGACACCCCGAGGATGGCTATCCGGAGCCCCATTCTAAGCAACAGGTCTCTGAAAAACAGGTTTGAGGCACCAGGTACATTTTTTCCTAATAGACGTTCAAATAAAGACCCAACTCAGATTTTAGAATGTTCTTCCAGGAACCAGGCACCAGGTAAAGTTGGTATAAGTATCACTGCTTTGGGAAACGCTGAACTAGTCCAACCCTCTCATGTCACAGTCGAGGGAAAAGGGACCAGAGAGGCTGGGTCACTCCCCTCAGGGACACACACCAGGACAGTGACAGAATCGGGCTGGAACCAGCCTTCCACTCCTAACCCTGGGCACCCTGTTCTTGACAATTATAACATAGTGGTCATAAAAGCTAAAGTTTATGAGCATTCCCTATTCTAAGCACTTTTGTGGGTATTAATTCATTACATTTTCCCAAACCCTATATAAAGAAAGTACTGTCGTTCTCCGTATTTGACAAATGACAAAACTGAGGCACAGAACAGCCCCAAGACCTCTCCAAGGTCCTGATGACTGGAGTTGAAAGTCTCAGCTCTCCTTTTCTCCAGCTCATGCTTCAGTTTCCATCCAAGACTACCTGGACAGAAAAGGGTCCCAGGTGGCCAGCAGGGACAGGGAATCACAGCTGCAGAAGGCCCGGGGAGTGGGATGGGAGGAGGGGCTGCTGGGCTTGTTCAAGGCTGAGGGGCACGGGGAAGCCCTGGGGTCAACACAGCAGCCCCTTCCTTCAAGGAAGGCTCCCTTCACTGCCTCCCCCCACCCCCCCGCCGACTTTCTTAAGTGAGAATCTTGGGTCTGTCATCCCCCTTGGGCACAGGGAAAAGAACAGTCTTGGACCAAGCCTCTGACTGCCGTCAACGCCAGAGAGAAAAGGAACCAAGTCTTGAATCAGAGGCACCTTTGGAGGCCACTCTTTCCAGGGTTTTGCGCACATTTGCGGTTTTAGGCTGTGAAACTTTTTTTTTTTTAATGAGATCTAAACTGGAAACCCAATCTAAGGCAATGAGAAGGGAAACTGCTCTATGCTCTGGATGAAATGAGGTGGGGGTAGGGGGGCCACCTCTGAAGGCTCCCCAGGACACACTTTGAAAACCACTGGTTGAGTCTATTGGACAGATAAGGAAACCGAGACCCAGAGAAGGGAAAAATGAGCCCAGAGCCAGACAGCAAGTCAGTGGGAAACTCCTAAGTGCCCAAGCATCTTTCCATGGGCAAGTCCTGTCGGCTCTACCTCCAAAATAAATCCTAAACCCATGCACTTCTCTCTCAAACCACTGCCACTGCCCGTTCTGCCCACCATCATTGCTTGCTGGGATGCTTGAAGTAGTTTCTTCACTGCTTTCCCAGCTACCATTCTGGAGTCCTTCAACTTATTTCCCACCTGGCAGCCGGAAAGATCTTTTTCAACTTGGAAGTCAACTCTGGTCACCTCCCTAAGTGAAACCCTCCGGTGACTTCCCTGTGGGCTTGGGGGAAGATCCACACTCCTTGCCCCAAGAGACAAGATTCAACCTGACAGCCTGGACAACCTTCCCAACGTCAGCAGATTCAAGACCAGCGACCTTCCCAGCCCTAAAACCTTTGCACTTCTGGTACCCTCTGCCTGGAAGATTCTTCCTTCAGGTCTTATCACCAGCTCCCTTACCTCCTTACCTTCCTCAAAGAGGCCCTCCCTCCCCCCAGCAAAACCTTGTATCTTGTTTGTGTCTCTGTCTAGAATGGAAGTTCTAAGAGGGCAAGGACATTTTGTGAATTGTTGGTAGCTATAACAGGTCCAGTGTACAGTAGGCGCTGAATAAATAACTGTGGACTGAAGCCATTCTGGATGCCTTGCTGCGGCCAGACATGGAGGCAGGACACATGCATTGCACACAGGATGCCTTCCGGCACCAGCCAACCGACCGCAGTCCTGGCTCACTGTCACTTCCATGCAGTACCAGCCCCACTTCAGGCTCAAACAGGTCCCAGCAAGGGGTCCCAGGGAAAGAGGTGGGGAGGGGACAAATGAAAAGGGCAGCTCCATAATTGACTTTGAAAGGTCAGAGCTGAGTCCTTCTTAGTAACTCTTGCCCCCTGTGGGGTTCTCAGCGGCAGAGCTGCATCCCCCATCCCAGGACACAGACAGAGGCTCCTGGGTCCCCTGGGGATGGGAAGGATGGGGGTTTGCTGCTGGCTGGAACAGTGCAATCCAGCTCCTTTTGAATCACAATCCCCTAACCGGACCAAGTCACTCAAAAACCCTCTCTCCCCTCTCTGTCCCCTAGTATCCCCTCTCCCTGACCCTCCTTTCCCCCTTTAAGCCCCTCACTCTCTTCTATCCCTTGATCTCTCCCTTCTGTGACATTTAGGGAATGGCTTCTCCTTCAGGAGCCTCAGTCTTCCCTTCTGTATAAAGGGGGCACAACCTTTATACCAAGCACACCTCAGATATAAAAACTCTCGGTGGAGCGTGACGCCATCTATAAAATGTGCAGTATCTGAACAATCATTATTACTCCATTGGCCTCAGGGAGCTGAGATGAGAAATGAACCAGTCAGTAAGGGGACGCGGTGGCTCCCAGAGCTGGGAGTTCCCTTTGCCCCACCCTGTCGTGACCCCCAGGGTTCAGCTGAGGCTGGAGCAGGCACTCAGGCAAGGGACGTATTTCTAGATGCCAGAGGAAATACACTTCCCATTGCTAATTTCCTCAAGGGGAACCAGTCTGGCGCTTGCCCGTCCCTCCTCTGCAACCCACCTGCCGCTCCACGAGGCTGGGCATGGGGGAAGGGCACAGAGACGACCCTCTTTCCACCCCCACCTGAGATTTGCCAACTACTGAACACCCAAAAGGCAGTCCAGGAACGTCAGATTCCTAGAATTCCTCAATGCTACAGGTCCATATGCGACAACAGGGTGCGAAGCTATTTCTGACCACTTCCTGGAATGGACAGAGAAACTGAGGCACAGAGAGGCTGCGTGCTGTGTCAAGACTGGGCGGTGGGCAGATGGCCCATCTCCTTCATAATTGAGGAACTCCCCCTTCAAATATTTTCTATCCTCATTTCCTGTAATTTTTCTCAAATCTTTCTGGGGAGTTCTCAGACCTCTTTGAGAATCTGCTGAAAGATCCAGACCTTCACAACCCAAAAAAGCCAGTGGTCCTCAATGCAGTGTCTTCATCCCCCTCCACCACCTTACTCCCTTTCCCACCCTGGAGTGAAGATCCTCTCCAGTGGGGATCTAAGTTGCCTCCCTTACTTAGACTTGGTGGGGTGGGCAACCCCCCAAGTCTCACAATTCACGAGAAGCTCCACAGGCCCCCTCTCTGGGCTCCTGGCCGCTCCCAGAAGAGGGAAGAGAGATAAGCCCAAATGTGAGGCGATAGTGGGGGACAGGAAAGACTGCTCAAACCCTGGCCCCCCACCTTTAAGCCTCAGCTGCTCAGAACAGATAAGTCCCTGGGCCCCACCAGCCACCCCCAAATCCAGTAAGGCTGAAGGGCCCGGGGGGGGGCGGTGTGAGAAGACAAAAGGAAGAGGCAGTGCAGCCCCCCACGTCCTCCAACTCACCAGCCCTCGTCCCTGCTGCCGCTGGGCCACCTCTGCCCCCCTCTTCCCCCTCTGCAGGCTCCAGCTCCTCCCGCCCCCAACTCCTGTGGCAGCCCCAGGGGACCAGCCAGCTCCGGTCTGCTCATTAGGGACGAAATGTGATCACCGCGCCTCGCTCCCCACCTGGTGCCCTGGCGGCTGGCGGAAACCAGGGGGAAGCCGACTGCCCCGTCCACCCCGCCGGGCCTCAGTTTCCCCACTTCTACGGAGGAGTCTTTACTGCCCCAAAAGGATCCTCTGACATTCCAAATTCCAACGTTCTCAAATCCTCAAGTTCTATTGTTAGTAATGATCTATTATTACAACATCCTAGAGCCTTGCCCTTCTCCCATTCTATTATTATTATGGAGTTTTCTATGTGCTTACCCTTCTAAGTTTCTAATATTCTAGAAGTCTCACATTCCAAGATTCTGAAGTGCTATTGTTAGAATGCTCTATGATTTTTTGAACATTCTATGACTTTCATCGTCTATTATGAAACCTTCAGTGATTATTCTCTTTGCCCAGCAAACACAAATAGTATGAATTTCCCTTTTCTTTTTTATCTGAATGAAAACCTCCTTTACATATGGTGAACCCCACTTCCTCCCCCCCCATATTCATCTTCCCATTTTTTTTTTTTTTACATCCCAGCAGCCTGAAGTTCTAAGATTGTACAGAGATCCTCATGATTCACAGGGGGAGCCCAGGGGTCTGTACCCACCTCCACCTGGCCCCCAGGTTCTGGCTGCCTGGAGGAAGGCCTGCTGGGATCCCAGGCCACTCCTCCACCCCTCGCCCAGCAGGCCTGCCTCATTCCTCCCCTCTCCCACCAGCTGAGTTATTATTTGTCTAGACACAAACCAAATTATAGGCCCGTCCCACGGGAACAGTGGGCTCCGTGGGGAGGGTCAGATGGCAGAGGCGGGGTTAACCCCTGCGCCCCCCGCGTCCCCTCCCCTCTTCCCTCCTCTGAAACTCCACCCCTTCCACCAAACCAGCTCCTGCCCCCTCCCCCTGTCCCCCCCCCCACCATGTTTTTAGACATGTTTTCTCTTCTCTGCTTCTAAAACTCTCCCTTCTGGATTCTAGCCATTCGTACTAATTTTGGCATTCTTCCCTGCTCACTGGGAAGACCTCATTCCCCAAATTAATCTGACTCAGTGGTGGCTGAGGAAGCCAGATCTTTGTATTTGGACTTCAGGGAATTGGAGTCTCAACCCCTGGCCTGGCACGGACTCCCTATGAGGACTTCTGCTCTCACGGCCTCAGTCTCCCCATCTGTTAAATGGGGTTGGGGGTGGGCTGGGCCTAGAAGGCTCCACAAGCCCTTCCAGGTGCTGCTGCTCTAAGCTACAAATACAGAAAACTGCCAAGAGTCCAACACTGTCATCTTTTTAGATGGAAGGATTGGCACGTGCCCAGGACCTTCGATTTGAAGATTTGCTACCCATTCCTAGTCTTTCCCTTGGATTCAATCTCACATCCCTGGGTCCTTCCAATCCAAGCTGCCCTCACTCAATGGTTCTTGATGTTATGACTGATTCCCACAGTTCAGGAGCCCCCCACCCATCTCTCTCATTCCCTTCCTACTAGAACACCCCCCCCCATCTCCCCCAGGAAAAGAAAGCCGCCCCATCCCAGCCCCAAACCTGAAGTCAAGTTCATCCACTGAGACCTGGAAGGGGAGGAGGGAGGGGGGAAACCCTCTTGGTGGGTTCAGGAGAAGCAGGACTGATGGTGAGCCCTGGCAGGGATGTAGGGGACAGGGGACATGGCCCCATCACTCCCATCAGTGCCCCCAAATCTGCCAAAGTGCATGAGCCTAACTTCACACAACTAGCAAGGCCCCACCCCCCACCTGCAAACCGCTGCTTCACATAAATTCTAGGCTGCACCTCACCCTGGCTTGGGGTGGGGGTGGGACGTCCCGTTCAAGGAGTGGAGGGGGGGGCAGTGAGGCAGGAAGGAGTTAATGGTTACCAGGCCAAATCCTGGAAGGGAGGAAGTCGGGGAGTCAAGGAGGGAGGAAGTCCACCCCCCTGGCCGGAATTCCTGAAATTGGAGGGTGGGGTGGGTGCAACCTCGGTAGCAGTGGGGTGACTGTGAAGGGGGGCGCTGGGGTCAGAGCATCGCTCAGAGTTCACCTGCCCCAGGTGGCAACCTGGCGGCCCCCTGCTCCACTCCCAAGCCAGCTTTCCGGAGGCAAGTGCTGGGATGTCAGAGGATTTGGAAGGAGGGGGCGGTCTGAGGGGGTGGGGGCGGGGGGGACGGGGCATAAGACGAGGTGGGGTGAGGGGGTGGGATACAGAGAGAGAGTTGGGGAAAAGACAAAAATATATACAGGGAGAGGGGACCAAGGCAGGAAGGTCCAAAGAAACGGAGAGTTCGCCAAAGACGGAGGGAGAAGTGGCAGAGAAAAGCAGGGACGGGAGAGACAGGGAGGTCGAGCCGGAGAGAGACAGAGGGGACGTGGACCGAGAGACGCTCAGAGGCAGACAGAACCCCAGACAGAGGGATGGACGGGGACAGACCCGGAGACCAAGTCAGGGGCCAGACCCCGGGGGAGCCAGAACCCGAGAGCGGCGGAGCCCGGGACGGCGCGGGAGACTGAGGCAGCCGACGCGGGGACGCGAAGCCCCCGGGCGGCGCGGAGAGGAGACGCCGAGCTGTGGGGGCTGCGGGCGGCCGGACCCCCGGCGCGGGCAGGGAGAGGGCCGGCGCCTACCTGCGCGCGGCAGCTGGACGGGGCGGGCGGCGGCGTCTCTCTGCGCGGCGACCGGGTCTGGGCTCGGCGGCGGCGCGGGGACCCTGCGGGCGCCCCCGCGGGGCAGGAGGGCGGAGCCTCCGCCCGGCCCCCGGGCCTTAGCCGGCCGCAGAGGCCCCGCCCCGGCCTGGCCCGCTCCCCACCCCCCCTCATTAACCCTTCCTTCGCCACGCCCCCTTAGACCCTTTACGCTTTCACCCCACTAAGTGCTTCCAACCTGCTGGCGGAAGGCCTCTCCCTCAACTCTCCAAAGCCCCAGCCAGGGGGGCGCCCCCATCTCGTTAACCCCTTTGCTCACCCTCTCTCCAGCCCCACACCCTCGACTTTACTAAGACTTCAACTATAGGGGAGAGGGGCTCCCCGGTTGACCCTCCCAGGGCTGAGCCATTTCCTCCCTGCCAAGACCCCAGGCCCCAGTCATTAAGGTTCTGGCCATTGGGTGTACACTCCCCCCAAAAGGGAGAGAACAAAGGAATCTGTTAAGTCCCATCCCACTCTCAGGGCCACCACCGGGAAGGAGCCCTGTTGCTTGAAGTTCCAGCGCCGTCCCTTGGCACCTGTCTGAACCTCGGTTTCCTCTTGGGTCAATGGGGTCTTGTACTCCCCTTCTCAGGGGGATCTCATTCCCTGGCACCCATACTATCCTGTCTGTAAAACCTGCCCCCCACCTCAATGCTCCCCATTCTTCTTCCTGCTTTTCTTTTCCCCATAGCACTCGTCACATCTAGCATTCTCTATATGTCCTTTATTTTCTTCGAATTGTCTGTCTCCATGGTAGAATACCAGCTCCATTTTTGTGTCTGCTTTGTCTACTGCTGTGGGTCTGTCGTCTGAAAGACCACCTGGCGCATGGTAAGTGTGACACATTGTCTGCAGAGAACTAATGAATGAATGGGAAGTGCTCCAAAAATATTTGCTTGTTTTTATTTTTATCATTGTATCCTTCATAAACTGATCATGAGGACTCATTGTTGGTCAAAACACAGACCCAGCATGTGGCACTCAAAAATGATAGCTACTAGGTTCACAAATTTTTTTTTGTTAATTTTAAATTAAACTGAAAATGCCTAGATCTTAAATGAACAGTACAATAAGTTGTGACAAATGTACATGCCCAGATCAGGACCCAGAACATCTTCATCACCCAAGAAAGGTCTGTTGTGCCCCTCTCCAGGGAAAACTCACGCCCTACTTTACCAGCAGAGGCAATTTGTTCTTTCTTTGTTCACCATAGATTAGTTTTGGTCTTCTAGAACTTTATATAAATGAAATCATATAGTTTTTAAAAAATAGTATTATCATCATTTGCTGTGTGACCTTGGACAAATGACTTGGCCTCTCTGAACCATTCTCAGGGCTCTTGAAGATGACAGAGAGCAAAAATATTAAGGAAGGACCTAGGTCGTTGGTTGCATCACAAACAGGAATAAGGCCTTTCCATTCCACTCTCCCTCAAGGGGGACAGTCAGGGCCAGCTCCCAGGAGGTGACATGACAGCTTTAGCACCAGCCCCCAATAACCTCATATAAGTCCTAACTAAGACAAGCCCCACAGACCCTTTCTCTTAAAGAGAAATCTGAACACCCATCGGGAGCTGGGACCCTCCCACCCTGGGCTCACCCTAAGTTTATTCTGTGTATCAGTCAGGGTCCCGGGGGAGACAGGTGGCTATGCAAAGTGTTTAACAGGGGAGCATTTATAAAGGGACTGTTTATAGAGAGGAGGGCAGGGCAAAGGAAGGAACCCACTCGGGGGGCAGTAACATAAGAGACAGGTCACAGCGGCCGGGGTATGGAGAGGAGCCTGTGGGGTAGAGGAATGCAGCCAGAACTGCAGGGATGCAGGGAGGGGCCCGCAGATAAATACCCATCCCCCTCCTCCTCCACTCAGATTTCCTGCCTGCGCCCCGGATTGGCAGAACCCAACCAGAAAGCGGAGAGCAAGGGACCTCATGGATGGAGTTGCAGGGGTCAGCCTCCCGGAGCCCAGAGCAGGGGGAGAAGGGCTGACAGTGACCCTGGGGGCCCGTGGAGGACCACCAGCCCTTTTCCTGTAGAATCTTCCAGGCGCATTTTTCTGTGCAGCTCATGAAGCTGGGCACAAGGGGGCGACAGAGCACCAAGGGACCCAGTGATAGGGCAGCTGAACCCGCCCTGGGCCACCTCCCCAGAATTTAGACAGAGGGCAGGGGTCAAAAGGTGGGGGGAATGAGGAGGTTTGACTCAAGAGAAGCAGAAAACTGGCCTCTGAAACCTACTGGGGGTCTGGGGAGGGGACATGATCACGGGGGTGGTGTCGGCTGAGTAGGAGTTCTCCAGCTGGACAAGTTCAGAAAGAGTGCTGTGGGGGCAGGGCAGGGGATGAGAGGGACACAGCATGCACAGAAGCTCAGTGGCCTGAAGTCACAGAGGAGGGTAACTGCTGGTGGCTCAAGTGGCTGGAGATAAAAGATGATGACGGAGGGGATGCTGGCTAAAAATGTAAAGGCTCCAAAATAGCTGAAAAATAAGGCCAGCTAACATTTAATGACTGCTTCCTGCATGCCAGTTGCTCTTCTAAGCACTTCATGTCAGTAACTCGTTTAATCCTCAAAATAGCCCTATGTGGAAGTACGTAATTTTGAGCCCGGTTTTATAGATGAGGACACTGAGGCACTGACCAGTAAGTGGAAATGCCAGAAACCCTGGCAGTCTGGCTACAAAGCAGGCACTTTAACCACTGTGGGAAACAGGGTGGAGGAGTTTGAATTTTGACTTCCTTCACTTAACGCTTTTAACTATTTCACACACACTCCCATCTGCCCAACTCTCTAACAGTTATTCAACAAGCACTCCCTGAGCCCCTGCTTCTGTGCTGGGCAGTGCTGGGACACAGTGGTGATGGTAACAGCTCTGGCCCTGCCCTCAGGGGGAGTTCACAGTCCAGTGGGGACAAAGACCTGTCCCCACACAGTGACAGCCCAGATTGAGTCAAGCCTGGGATGGGGGGGATGGAGGGGGCAGAAGGGTGATGGGACTCAGAAAAGGCTATGTCACAATTTGTTGGGGGAATAGGAGAAGGGAGGGAGCAGAGAACTGTCAGGACTTCTGCCCAGAACACACTTCCCACTTTACCTGGTTCATTCCTTACTCATCCTTTAATATTTAGCTCTGCTTTCTCCTCCAGGAAGGCTTCCCCGATACCCTCTTGGACTTCCCCACTCACTTTGGGTCGTCCTTTTAGTGTGCCTCCTCCCTTGGATTGTGAGGGCCTGGCTGGGGCTGTCTCAGTCACTGCTGTGTCCGAGCACTGCCCAGTTTAGAGCCTGGACTGAATAAAGTTTTCCTTATATATTTATTGAGTGGATTAATTCATTCACTAGTCAACATATATTTGTTAAGCATTTACTGCATGCTGGGCTCCCTGCTAGGCAGTGAAGTTACAATTTTTCAAAGCCCATATTCTCACTTTCATGGGTAGTCTATTAATAAAGGAATGATTTCTGGTCATATTAATTGAGATCTTAGGCCATAAAGATGGAGGGGATAGAACCCTAGGATACAATTGAACCTCACTGAGAAGTTCATGTTTGTCCTTTTTGAAGGGATAGATCTTGGGCAGCTGTTTCTGGAGACCCTTGGACAATCCTTGCAGGCTAAAGAAGTGGTTGCAGTTTTCTCCTGCAATACTTTTTCCCCTCCCTTTGGAAGAGATGGACTTGATAAGCTGTTTCTATGAAATTGCAAGACTCTGAGGATTCCCTCCCAAGAGATCCTCAGTACCGTTGCACAAAGGAAATGATGCACAAATGTATAACGTTCTGCAGAATTATGTATTGTGTCCCGAAAGACCCTATATATTTGCTACCTTAAAATGTTTCTATTAGAGCAGGGGTTCTCTGAGTTTGGTCCTTGCAACCTCAGCATCACCTGGGAATTCTTTGGAAATGCAGATTCTTAGACCCTGAAGATGGGGGAGAGGAAATCAACAAGCCCTTCAGTTGATTCTAATGCTTCCCTCGAGTTTGAGAATGACTGAACTAAGGCCTAGGAAAAAAAAAATCTCTTAGTGCCTCAAACATAAAGAAGAAAAAAAAAAAAAAAGATGTGGTTTGATATCATCACTATCAATTATCTTTTACCAAGGATGAGGGAGTCAGAACACCTCACCCACCCCCACCCCACCCCCCACCTTTGGATACAGTCACAGTTGCTGTTCAGCTGGTTCGCATTGATAGGGCTCTGTTGGTTGCTAAGCTTTTGAAAGGGGTCCCTAACAGGCAGTCAATAGTCCCTAACAAGGGCAAAGTAACAACTCCCTTCTCTGGGCATCAACTGAGGCTGCAAAGTGTGTTGATGCTTCTGCTGAAATCGTTCTAAATGTCCCCCTTGACTGCGTGGTTCCCCATGCCACGCAGATGTTACTGCTGACCGAAAACTCATCACACTTCTCAGAGCCCGTTAACCCCTTAAGAGAGTCTGTTACTCTCTTCCTCTCACATTTCTATTCATTGCTACAACACCTCAAATCCTGCCACTCTCCTGCCTCTACTGGGAAAAGGGAAACCTCAAGATCCTCTTACCTCAGTTGGGGAATAAATTTGTACCTTGCTCAGATTTACTAGAGATTCCCATTGAGAATCCTGACCTAATATTATTTGTGGATGGATCATACCTCAAAACTGAAGCTTGGTGTTATCAAATGGAATATGCTATTACTAATCTAACCTCTCCTTTAAGCCCAGATGGGAGAATTAATTGCACTTAAGAGAGCTTCTCAACCACGCAAAGACCAGAGAGTAAATATGCATGCAGATAGCAGAGATGCTTTTGGAGTAGTGTGTGACTTTGGAATGCTCTGGAAGCAAAGGGGGTTTCTCACTTCTGCTGGAAGTCCCATAAAAAATGGACAAGTTAAGGCATTTTAAAAGATGTATTCCTACCTCCTAGAAAGATAAGGCTGAGCATGGTATGTGAATATATCTCAATAAAATGAAGATTAAAAAAATTAATAAAATAAAACATTAAAGAAAAAAAAAGTAAAAAAAAAAAAAAAGAAAGATAAGGCTGAGATCAAGACAAAAAGCTAATATAGAAGCTACAAGAAACCCTCTCGCAGATCATTATGCCAGCGAATCAGCCTTAACCAAGGTTATGATCTTATTTAAACCCTCCAGAGAAAAATTTCTTAAAGACTTCAAAGAGGCCATACGATATCAATGTTCAATCTCTAATTTTGAAAAAGAAGAATGGAAGAAAAAAATCTGGCACTACCTTGACTCAGTGTCTGGAACTCCCCACATGGCCACTTGGTGGCACCAGAAGATTTCAAATGGAAATTAGCTAAATTTCTCCGTGAACTACTCGTGGACAAATTGATAATGATCTTAAATCAACACTGGTGGGGAAACTAAAAAGACAGCTGAGGTTTTGGGGACATGTGTCACCTGCTGACAACATAATCCTGGATAAGCTGTAAAAGTGGGTCAGGGCTCGGAAGCTGAGTCTGACGTTCTCTTTGAATAACTTCCGATCAACTTTATCCACCCTCCATGGGCTTTGGATATGTTTGAGTTATTCTATGTCTGTTTTCAGGATGGATTGAAGCATTACCTTGCTGGAAAGCTACATCTCTTACATTCTCTACAAAGCTGCTTCTTTGTGTGTTTCCAGCCTGGGACATAAAAACGTCTATATCAAGCAACCGAGGCACATGCTTTATGGAAACCCTTATATCTGTAAGGTGTTACCCATTACTCAAAAGTAATATGCCTCTATTAGTGTCATATTGTGTTGTAACTAATTACCACTAACTTAGTGGCTGTAAACTTAACACAGACCTCTTATCTTACTGTTTTGGAGGTTAGAAAGGCTGAAATGGGTTTTGCTGGGCTAAAAAAATTAAGGTGTTGGCAGGGCTGCATTCCTTCTGAAAGCTTTAGAGGAGAATTCCTTCCATTGACTTTTCCAGATTTTAGAGGCTGCCTGCACTCCCTGGCTCACAGCCCCTTCCTCCATCTTCATGACCATTTGAGTCCTTGAGTCTTTTTCACATTGAGTCACTCATGTGACATGTGGAAGTGTTGCTTCCGTCATCACAGCTCCTTCTCTGACTCTCCTGCCTCCCATTTCATCTATAATGACCTTGTGCTTACATTGGGCTCACACAGACAATCCAACATAATCTCCCCAACTCGAGATCGTTACTTAACCACATTGGCAAAGTCCTTTTGAGATGTGATGTAGCACATTTACAGGCTCCAGGGATTAGGCCACTATTCCACTCACTACTTTGCCCTTACCACCCACAATCTTCTGAAAAGGTAGGAAGAACCAGTGGGACTAAAATTAAATTAGCAAAACTTTAAGAAATCCTTGAGCTCCCTTGGCCAAGTTATTCCCACCATCCCTTGAGGCCATGTGGTGCCCTCTGTGCTGTGTACTGGTAGCTGGAAGACACATGCAGTTAGTGATCTCACCTCTGTTACTACACTCTGCCCTGTACAAGTAAACCCAGCAAATATTGCAAGGGACTCACCTGCTATACCCTGTCCTGTCACTAACAGGTTACATCTGCCTCCCCACACCATATTCCTAAACAGCCACTTCATGATGTGCAACCAGATTTTGTCTATTAAAAGATACATCAGAGAAAAACTGTTCTTGCACATCATTAGAAGTCCTCCTGATCAGGTATTATTAATAACAAATACAGCAGTGAAAATCCAGGAAGTCAATCCTCAGGTTCACATTTCACAACTAAAGAAGTAATCCAGAATTCCATGCAATTGGGAGGTTAATCTAAGAGGAAACCTCAAACTGAGGATTCTCAAAGATCCCCTAGAAGCAGCTGATCTTCTTAAGTAGACAGCTGACCCAAGACCTTCTGGACGAGAAGATGATCTCAGAAAGCGGATAGCTTCTGCTCAAGATCCTTATCTAATTCCTGCTTTATTTTTCTTTGGCTTGCTTATAAATATTCTTCTCATTTTCTACAGACCCATGGTTGTCATTCACTTCTAAAGGCTCTTTTCCTCTTTACTTTCCTCTTCACAATGAATGTTGGGTTGGAACGTACTCTTTCTAACACCATTCTTAGATTATCCCAAACAGTAGTCTCTAGCCTCAGCCTTACTGACTGCTAGATATGCCATTCATCAACATAACCCCGTGATTGAAAAACAACTCTGGACAATTCCAGGCTCATAAAATGACACCACAGAGAATTCAGTCAATGGTGTTTCCATTTTCACCTACATGGACAAATGACCTCAAATCAATCAACATTTGACTTTGCTAGTATACCTCTCATACAGAAAAAGAATCAATTATTCCACCTTATTTATCCATCCCTAGGTAATTCTGCAACCTAAATAAATGGCCTTTGAATTCTACAACCATTGGAGGATGATGGGCCAAATGCATGCCACCTGGAGGAGCTAATATTTCTTACTGTATTTGGAGCAATGAAACAGGAAAGGTAGAACAAGCTATATGGCCTGAAGGAAAAAGCTATTTGGGATCTCTAAGGTTGATACTCATGGACTATGTTCTCTTGGCCTGGATTGAGCAATTGGGATTCCTAAGTCTAAAGCATCTTTATGGGACTATTAACAGTTCTTGTTTTTGTCATTGTGGTCATGAGGCTGCCCTTTTGCATTCTATCCAGACTCTTAAATGTTCCGTACGGCCACTCTTCTGCCAGAAGATGACCATGTGTTTCTTTTTTTCCCCCCTTCATTCTATTTAGGTAGTTTATTACCTTAATTGATTTGTGTTCGAATGCACCCTTGAATTACTGGGGTAAAACTCACTTGGTCATGGTGTGTAATCTTTTTATATGCTATTGGGCTCTGTTGGATTCAAGTATGTAACCTTTTGAGACTGACTTTTCCACTCAGTATAATGCCCTTGAGATTCACACCATTTGTTGAATGTATCAAAAGTTCATTTCTTTTTATCTTGAGTAGTATTCCGTCCACCCACCCATACACACAGGAGTGTATACAAAACTGGTGAAATCTGAACAAGGTCTGAGATTGTTCTAACATCAGTGTCCTAGTTTTGATATTGTAATATGATTATGCAAGATGTTACCATTGGTGAAAGCTGGGAGATGGGTACATGGGACCTTTCAGTATTATTTTTGCAACTTCTTGGAAGCCTATAATTATTTCAAAATTATTAGCACACACAAAGAGGCACCGATTTCCAGTCCTTACCTCCAGCATTTCTGATTCGGGTCTGAGATGGAGCTGACGATTTGCTTTTCTAAAGAGTACCTAGAGTGGTGGATTGAATTGTGGACCCCAGTTTGGACATGTTTTTGTTCTTACTCTACATTCTGGTGGGAGAGGATCCATTGTAAACAAGACCACTTCAGAAGGTTATTCCAGTTCAGATGTAAGCCACAGAATCAGGTTAATGAGTTAATTCGGATTACTGGAGTCCTTCATAAGTCGAGTGAAAGTCAAGCAGACAGAAAACCAAAGTCAATGGAAAGTGGAGGAGAAAGGAGAAGCCAGGATGGGCCGCCATGTGCATTGCCATGTGACAGAAAAGCCAAGAACCAAGGATGGCTGGCAGCCAGCCCCAGAATGCCACGGTCTTCTGGGAGAAAGCATCACCTTGATGATGCCTTGATTTTGGACCTCTCCCAGCCTCAAAACCGTGAGCCAATAATTTCCTGTTGTTTAAGACAACCTGTTGCATTGTATTTGTTTTAGCAACCAGGGAACTAAAACACAGGGATGCTAATGTTGCTAGTCCAGAGACCATACTTTGAGGACCACGGCTTTGATAATCCCCTTCTTTACCTATGTCAGCCAGAGACTGTGTCTCTTGTTCTCAGCAAGAAATAGTGGCTGAAACATTGACCATGGACATTTTTTGTTTGTCAGCTTTTTCTGAAATTGAAAGTTTCAACCATTCCTGTGACTTTTCAAAAATAGTTTTAATATAAAAATTTTCAAACATACATCAGAGCAGAGAGATTTGACAAACGAACTTCCCATCTGTATTGCACTGAAAATGAACTAATTAGATAAAATGGAGTTGTCACCAATCTTTATTGAACCAAAGTTCAGTAATTGAGGTTTGAACCAGTTGCTTGACTTTGAACAACTGAAATAATGTCTTGACATTCCGAAACTTCACCTTAGGTATTTGAAATGAATGAATCAATTAATTCTGACCTAGAAAAAGCAATGGATCTGAACAGACAACCTAAAATAGGGTGTCTCCCTGTCTCCAAAACTTTCAGGGGTTGTCAGTGGGCAGAGGTAGCTGAAGCACGTCAGGCTAAGGGAGAATTTTCTGACAACAGAAGGTGCTGCTTTGAGAAGAGGGGGATTCCCTGCTTGAGTCAGAATTCTTTCGGTGACAAGTGACAGAAACCAAACTCAAAATTGCTTAAACAGAAATTGGGATGCATAATGGGTTCTTTTTATAACCAAGAATGGCCGGATCCATGGCTGAAGTGACAGTGTGAAGTCACCGTCTGGGCTCTGCTCATCTCCAAGATGGTTGTGGAACACACCAGCTTAGCAACTTCAGAGGAACTGTAAGAGCTTCTTTATCTCAGGGATATTATGTGAAATCCCCAAGGAAGGCTTCACCTTGGCTGGCTTGGGTCACGTGTTCACCCCTGGGCCAATCGCTGTGGCGTGGGGGATGGAGTTTTACAGCTGGCTAGGCCTGAGTTACCCTACACCAACCCCACAGAAGAGGGAAGGGGAGCTTTCCCTCGGGGGGAAGAGAAGTGCTGGGGAGACCAACATAACAGATATCCACTGGACCCCCTAGTTTCATGGAGTATCCAAACCATGCCCAAAGCCAGGTGACAGGAATGCTGCAGTGCATGCGGCCACACAAGGGGACTCAGACCAGGTGGGCACACTCTAAGATGACCCCCAATGGTCCCCATCTCCTGGTAGCCACACCCTTGTGTCATCCTCCCTCCTTGCGTGTGGGCAGGATCCGTGGCTCACTTTTAACCAATTGTATATGGCAAAAATGATGGGATGGCATGTTCATGGTTAGGTTATATAAGAACTCAGGTAACTGTTCTGTCTTGCAAAGCCTCTCTCTCGCAGGCTTTAATGGAGCACGCCATTGTGGTGGAAAGACCCGTGTGGCAAGGAATGGAGGCAAGAAACAGCAAGGGAATTCAGACCCTGCATTCAACAACCCACAAGGAACCAACTCCCATCAATGGCCACATAAGCTTGGAAGCAGATCCTTCTCCAGCCAAGATTTTAGACGAAAACTTAGTGTTACTGGAGCTCCCTTCTCATGGACGAAGATGTTACTGGAGCTGCTTTCCAAGCTCGCCGTCTGGCCGCAAGAAAGAATTCAAGGATGAGACAAGAAGATATAAGCGAGTAATAAAGTTTATTGAACAGAAAGAGAAAGTATACGTACAAGGCGTGAGCGTGAGCATGCTCAAGAGGGAGATACGTCCAGGTTGTTTGGCACGTGGGTTTTTATCAGGTTAGGAGCTGGGGTTTGAGATATTGGTACATGGTGATTGGTGAGTAAACATTCAAATTAAGTATTGTAGGTAGTCTGTTGCAATTGGTTGTCTACACATTCTTGCGATTGGTTAATAAACCTGTAAATTACAGTTTGTAAGTAAGATATTGAAATAGGCTGAATAGACATTTACATTAAGGATTGGTCCATGCCCTGGGTGGTTGAACAAGGTATCCTGCTTTGTTCAACCTTCTTGGTTTCCAGAACCTGATTGCTCTCACCAGACGCCCCCTGCCCTTCCCTGCACCAAGTCCAAAGTATCTGCAGATGTTTTTCCTACATCTAACCTGCCTCACTTAGCCCTGGCCAACACATTGATTGCAGCCTTGGGAGAGACCCTAAAGCAGAGGCCCCAGTGAACCTTGCCCAGATTCCGGAACTTCAGACTATATGAAATAATAAGCATCTGCTATTTTAAGCAACTACCTTTGCATCATTTGTTACACGGCAAGAGATAACTGATACACAGAGGCACAGAGTAAAAGCTTAGCCTTCCTGTTCCCTCTGCCTGGAACACTCCTCCCACATCTGGCTCCTTCTTATCATTTAGGTCTCAGCTTGCATGTCCCCTCCTGAAAGGTCTTCTCCGGCCACCCAATGTAAACTAGCTCCCCAGTCTCTTCCAACACCTGCTTGGTGCCTTCACTGCACCTAAACTATCTGAAGCTACCTTATTTATGTATTTGACTTTGTGTTTTTCTGTTCCCTCAACTACTAAAAGAATATGAAAGTCATGGCATGTTTTATAGTCAACGATGTCTCAGATCAGTGAAAGATGGTAAATACTGAATGACTAAATGGAAGGGACCCCAAAGGGTAGAACTGTGATCTCTAATGATGGCCCCCAGTGAACCAGACCTCCTGATATTGACACCCTAGTTAATCCCCCACCCCCTCCACAGTGAAACGGGGCTGGCCTGTGACTCATATTAACAAATAGAATGTGGTAGAAGGACAGGGTGCTAGTTCCGGGCTCAGCCTGTAAAAGGAATGAAAGCTTCTCCTTCCTCCATCTTGAAACACTTGCTTTTGGGAGCTCTGTGCCACCACATAAGAAATCAGGCAGAGGGGAAACCCTGGGGCTGCATGAACTACATGGGGGGAGTGGTAGGGGGACCCAGATGTTCCAGTGTCTCCCAGTTGAGCTTCCAGATGATTTCAGCCCCAGCCATCACTTACCCACAAACACATGAAAGACCCAAGCAAAGATAAAAGGACAAGGATCTTCAAACTCCCAGAGATATTGACTGGCAGCCCTTCCAGGATATCACCCATATTCACACAAATATGCTGCAGTCGCTGGGAACCCTCATCTCCTGCTCACACGTGTTTCCACCCAACCGCCCCTTCATTTGGCGGGACTGCCCATCCCAGGCCCGGTACACGAACCCTTTTCTAAGAGTGGCACATGACCAGGCCTGGCCAATCAGATGACTCCATTCCCCAAGCCACAGCAATTGGGTCAAGGGTGGACACATGATCCAAGCTGAGCCAATCAAATCCCTCCTGGCTGTTGCCTAGCGCTATGGGAGAAAGACTTTCTCTTGCTTTGACGGCCCCAGGTGGCTTGTGGGAATTCTGCTGCGACGGTGTTTGTGATCCCAGCAATGTAAGAATAATAATAGCTAGCATTTATAGAGTGCTTGTTAAGTACCAGGTACTGTCCTAAGTGCTCCTATATGTATTTTAAGCCGTTTAATTTTCACAGCACCCCCTGGGGCAGGTCTGTTACTAACTTGCTCAGGGAAAGCAGTCAGTACAAGAATTCATACTATATGATTCCATCTGTTTAAAGCAAAGGTTTGCAAATTATAGCTGTGAGTTAAATCCTATCTCTCGCCTGTTTTTTTTTTTTATATGACTTTTGAGCTAAGAATGGTTTTTACAATTTTATTTGGTTGAGATGAAATCAAAAGAAGAATAGTATTTTATGACCTGACACTTGTGAAAAATTTACATTTTGATGTCCATAAAGAGTTTTATTTGAATCCAGCCATGCTCACTCATTTATGTATTGCCAAGGCTGCCTTCACATTACAATGACAGAATTAGTTGTGGCAGAGCCTATATGGCTTGCAACAGCCACAATATTTACTTATCTGGGTCTTTACAGAAAAAGTTTGCTGAACCCTGATGTGAGTTACAAAAATGGGCCAAACTCTTCTGAGATGCGAGAAGTCAGAGTAGTGGTTACTTTGGGGGGAAAATCTGGGAGGAGACACAAGGGGGTTTCTGGGGGGCTGACTGCATGGGGGTGTTCAGTTTGTGAAAATTCAGCAGAACGGACATGTCTGAGTGCACTACTCTGCATGCATGTTAAAAATCAATAAAAAGTTAAAGTAAAAACTTGCTCATGGTTACACAGATACTGAGAATCCAGAATTTGGGCCAAGATGGTGTGACACCTGAGCACAGATTCAAATAGCCACTAAGCCACATTGTCTCTCTCCTTCCATGGAGGAAATGGCCTGCTTTGAAGAATTTGGCAAAACCCTGAGAGAAGGAGAATCTTGATGTCTTAGTTTCGTAGGCTGCTGTACCAACGTACGTGGCTTAAAGCAACTGAAACATGTTGTCTCACAGTTCTGGGGCCTGGGAGTCCAAAATCTAGGTGTCTGCAGAGCCATCCTCCCTCTGAAACCTGTAGGGGAGCCCGCTGCCTTACCTCTTCTAGCATCTGGTGTTTGCCTGCTGTGGTAGGTTGAATTCTGGACCCCAGAAAAAAACATGTTCTTAATCTCAGTCCATTCCTGTGGCTGTGAACCCATTCTCACAGGACCTTTGGAAGATGTTTTCAGTTAAGGTGTGGCCCGACCAAATGAGTTGGGCCTTAATCCTATTACTGGAGGCTTTTGGAAGAGAAAGCTACATGGAGGAGCAGAAGCTGGAAGTCACCTAATCAGAAGACAAAGGAGAGGACACTGCTATGTGACAGGAAAGCCAGGGAACCCAAGGATCGCCGGCCAGTCAGAACACTACAGACGGCAGGAGGAAGTGAGCCTTCTAGCCTCTGAAACCAAGAGCCAGTAAATTCCCATTAAGCCAACCCATCATGTGGTGTTTGTCACAGCAGCTAGGAAATGAAGACACCCATCATCCTTGGTGTTCCTTGGCTTGCAACTGCAGAACTTCAATCTCTGCCTTCCTTGTCATGCAGCCTTATCCCTCTAGTGTCTATCTTTGTGTCCAAATTTCTTCATCTTAACTAATCACATCTTCAAAGACCCTATTTCCAAATAAGGTCACATTCATGGGATCAGGGAATAGGACTTGAACTTAAGTTTTGAGGGGATACAGTTCAACCCGTAACACTTGATAACCACATCTGAGCCCCTGAATCCAACTGGGCCCTGCCTGGGCTATTTAGTTCCATGAACCAGTAACTTCTTTTTATTGTTTATGCTGGAGGAAGTTGGGTTTCTGTCTTTTTTGACATCTAGAGTACTAATACTCTACTCCCCCAGACATCTATTTTCTCACCAGCCCACCTCTGAACACATTCTTTCTCCCACGCCAACACTGAGGGTCAGGTGGAAGCTTCCATGTTTTCACACAATATCACCTCCCTGGTGACAATCATTGGTCTGGGGAAGGCTCTTCACCCAACTGAAGCCAATCACGGTAGACCAATCTGCTGACAAATTGATTGATCTAGAGATGAGCCAATCACAGCCCTTCCCCGGAATTTTTACACTTGGGACCCAAGGAAGTGTTTTAGTTTTCTCTCTGGCAGGGAGGCCGGTTGATATGAGTCGGAAGCTGTTAAGTGTCATGCTTCTGTGCTATGTAGAATGCTGGTCCCAGAGAAAATTGCCGACTCATTGGAAGTCAGAAAAGCTATGGAGGGAGTGTCCTGGCCACCCTCCAATCCCTGGTTTGATGGCCCCAAGGCCCAGAGGCTCCCCTGCCCTTCCTTGTTTGAATGTGTGGGCCAAAGTGACAGCAAGCGTGGGTTTTGTCACTTGCAAACAATAAAGACCTAAAGTAATAACAGTCTTTCATCACAAACACTGCAACGTACATCCACACTTAGAGACACACTATGCACACACACCAAACAAGTCTGCAGACCCACACTCCACCTTAGTGCATATGTCTTTATTTCTAGATAATATAAAAGAATAAACTTAAAAAAAACACCCCAAACCAAACACCCCAGTGGCTCCCCCAAAGCAATGTGACCCTTCTTCCTACCCCAATAAATAAAGACCTCTGCCAGTCCACCCACCCACCCCCATAACCCCCTCTGCTATAGACATACTCTGGGAATATATTACTCTACTCAGCAATAGACATCTCCCAAAAATAGTATCCTAGCCCTGGCACCCTGACTCCATCCTGGCCCTGTGTCCCTGGGATCCCCACACTTCAGACCACCCGCCACTGCAGCACGCTGGTGTCCTTGCCCCCTGTCGTCAGGGCCATGCTGTCGTCCCACAAGAAGGCAACGTTTGTCACATGGCTGCTGTGTCCCCCGTATTTGTGGCTGAGGGCCTATTATAGAGAAAAAGGGGATGTGAAAGATCAGCGGTTCCACCCCATGGCCTTCCTGACCTGACCCCCCCACCTTCTGCTTAGTAAACGCCTCCTTCAAAAACCAACAGAGGAACTGATCTCTTTCTGTAATGGCATGGAAAAAAAATATGCATGTGGGCAAGGCTGTTCTCCACGAATATCTGAGACATAACCAAATTTCAAACCAAGCAACTATAGAAAGCCATTTCCGTGATAATCCGGAAATCCAAATATGGACTGGGTATTAGACCACATTAAGGAATGAATGTTAGTTTTTAGGAGTGATAACAGATTTTCGGGTATGCAAGAACTATCGTTATTTTTTAAGGGGCTAATGATCATGTAGAGAGTTTGCTTAAAGTAACTATTTGGAAACAAATTTTCCAAATCTGGTGAGAGTTGAGCCTGGGTAATGAGGTACAGAAGGGGTCCCAGTATGATTCTCTCTGCTTCTGTCTATGAAAAATTTCCCAGTAAAATATGCAAATCTTCTTCTATTAGAACCAGAGGATGGTAAAATTAACTCCCAGTTCTATCTTAGACACAGGTTATCTGCTGGTGGCCTGTGGATGAATTGTATATGGTCCAGTGTTTTTAGAAAGACAGTTGCCGACATTCAAAAATTGAGGGAGTTCGAATTAAAAGGCTGATTCCTGGCTTCTCTTTAAAACTCACAAGATCTGGCTGCATTGAAGCTGCTTCCACAGGGCCCCCCAGATCCCCACTGCCTCACCCCCAGCCTAAGGCACTCATTCTAGCCACCCACCTGACCCTGCAATGTTTGAGTCTGTGACCCTCATTCTAGAACTGCAAGAGAATTGTGGATACTTTGAATCTAAAAGCCTTAGAGCTGTAGCATCTTGGAACTTTTAGGCCACGGGAATGTCACCTCCTGCCTGTCTTGTTCACTACTGTATCCCCTGTACCCAGGCACAGAGTAGGTGCTCAAGAAACATTTGTTGAGTTGATCAGGATAAAAGAACCCAAGATCTCAGAACTGCAGACCTTCAGAGCTTTAGAGAGCCATGTTCTCACCATCAGACTCTGACATTCATCAGTCTTCAGTGCAAGAAAGATAGGTCCTTGGGATCAAACCCACCGCCTTCCTTGTACAGATGGGAAACTGAGGCCCGGAGAGGACTGGGTTTGGGATCAGGGCGCCCTGAATCTTGTTCCTAACCCTGTTTGTCACACTCCCTACCCCCAACTTCCACCAGCCCCCTAGAGGGACTCACTCGAGGCTGACAGCAGGGGTAGTTATACAGGTGGACTTTGCCAAAGTCATCTGCTGAAGCCAGCAACTTCCCATCGTGGGAGCGGGCCACGGCGTTGATGTCCGTGCCATCTGCCCCCTCAGACCAGATCCCTGTGGGCAAGAAGCAGTGGGGAGAGTAGTAAGATGTAGGCTTGGGGGATCCCAAGGGGAATAGGCCCTGGGCCCGGCCTCCCTGCCTTCCTCCCACCCCACCTGCCTCTAGCAGCAATGGGAGTTGGAACAATCTTCTGAAAATCCAAGTCTGACCCCATCCCTCCCCTGCTCAAAACCCTTCCATGTCCCAGGGGAAAGCTCTGGCTTCTCTTCATGCCCCCCAAGCCTCTGCAAGACCTGGCCCTGCCTGCTGCTCCAGCCCCATCCTTCCACAGTACCCCCCGAGAACTCTGCAATGATTCAGCCACACTGACTTCCTGCATTTCCCCAAATGCCCTGCTCTATGTTGCCTAGAGTTTGCACATGTTATTCCCTTTGCTGAGAACCCCCTTTCCTTCTTCAATCCCTGGAAAGCACCTCCTCATCCTCCATGTCCTAGCATGGATGTCTCTTCCTCCAGGAAGCCCCTCCTGACTCCCTCCCAGGCTGGGGCCAGATGCCCCCTTAGGGGACCCCTGTCCCAGCTGGAACTACTGTAGGTTTTTACTGTCTGGGGACAGGTCTGTCTCCCCTACTGGACCATGAGCTGCATGAAGGCAGGGCCGGAGGCTGCTGTGGTCATTGCTGTGTCCCCAGCACTGCCCATAGCACAGGGCTGGGCACAGAGGCATGTGGGAGTGTGTGCTGGCTGCAAAAATGCCAGGAGCCCCCACCCAATTTGGACTTGTTTCATTACAGCTCCAAGGGACCTCAGTAGTCCCCTCACGCCCCTCTTCCTTCTAACTCCCCCACTGCAGAACTTACCAAACACCCCAAACCCCAGGACACAAGTAGCCGTGGCCCATTCTACGTTCCTCACAGCGTCTGCACTGGTGATCTGCTTACAGGTGACCGGGTCCCCTGGGGGGGACGGGGAAGGGGTTCAGGGCTGGAAGAACTACTGACTTAACCCAGCCAGTTCACAGAAACGGACACTGATGGCCAAGGGGAAGCAAAGGCGCCAGGACTCCTTCCACAGCTCCAGGCCCAGGGAGCTGGATCCTGGGTCCTGACACCCCCACACCGGATCAGGGGCACCCCCTTGGAAGCCAGCATCCCACGCACCCAACCGGAAAGGGGAGGAATTGGTTAAAGCGGGGCCCACCAGGGAGGAAATCAGACGCCAGGGACCCAACTATAGCCCCTCAATGTGGCAGCCAGAGGAGACGGACTAGAAGCCGGAAGTCTATGCAAATCGCTCATGCAAATAAGGAGGCTGAGAGACCCTTGGGGTCTCTGAGAACTCACAGTACAGAATCTCGTAGTCCCCGGAGTTGGTGACAAAGCAGCTGCCGTCCTGAGCCCAATCCAGGTGGGTGATAAAACTGGAATGGCCCTGCGGAGGAGGGAAGGGGCAGAGTCAGAGCTGGAGGGGGCAGAACCGAGAAAAGCGGGGCGTGATTACCCCTGGACAGGCCCAAGTCAAAATACAGAGGTAGGATGAGAACACAAGGGGGCCAAAAGAGGGCTACACCTGTCTTTGACAGTGGGGTGGGGTGGGGTGGGGGCGGGGTCAGACTATCATGGGCGGGGCCAGACAAAAAGGACGGGGAACAAGAGGGAGTTTAGACCAAGTGGGCGGAGCTAGACAGAGGGTGCGCTTAGAACATTCGGGGCGGGGCTACACAAAGGGGCGGGCTTAGAATACAGGGGAGGGGCTACACGAAGGGGCAGGCTCAAAACAGCTGAGCAGATAAATGCGGGGGTGGGCGAGCCGGGCTAAGACTCCTCCATGTGGTCAGGGCAGCCGGTTGAGTGTCGAAACTGCTCGCTTGAGGTAGAAAATCGGTTAATTCTGCATCCCCCGCGCTGGGGGCCACTGCCCACTCACCAAGCACTTGCCCAGGCGGCTGACCTTGCGGCCACCCTGGTCCACTGTGTACAGGTACACCAGGTTGTCGTGGGAGCCCACAGCCAGGTACGCCCCGTCTGGGGGAGGGGGAGGGGGCTATGAGCAGGCACCCAGGCTCCACCCCTTTCTCGCTCAGATTTCACTCTCCACTATCCCAGGCTCCTCAGCAGTCCCAAACTCCATTCCCGCTCCAGTTTTAAAGACTCTCCCACCGCCTCCTTCTCCCCCAAACTTCGCCTCCCCCCCCCCCCCCCCCCCCGCCAGTAACTCTGAGCCTCTGCTCCCAGGCCCTGCGTCTGCAGGGTCCTAGCCCCGCCCCCTACCTGGGGAGAAGCTGACCACGGAGATCTGTTCGTTGCCGTCAGTGTGGATGGCCACTAGGTCATGGGTTTCCGTGTCCAATAGTAACCACCTTGGGGGAGAAAGAAGCCGGGCAGGTGAGTGATTTGGCAGAGAGGGTCAGGAATTTGTGGGGTCTCAGTGAGGGATCAGAGAGATTGCAGGGAGAAGCTGACTCCAGACGAGTGCTGGGAGATCAGGGCCTGATAAACAGTCGGGGGATAATTAATGCCTCTATAGGTTTGGGGGCAGTTAAAGGTGGTGGGGGATGGTATCTATGGAGAGTTCCCCAAGGAGCAGAGAAGCCCTGTCCAAATGCTTTACCTGCCAGTCACCGTGCCCACTGCCAGGACAGAGCCACTGGGATGGAAGCCAGCTGAGTGGGCAGGGTCCTGAGGAGAGGAGAGAAGAGGCAGGGCTGGGAGCTGGGGTCCCACTTCTATCTGGCTATTCCCCTGCCTCGGAGCCAACTCTGCAGCCTGGCTAGAGGGCTCTCAGCCTCCCTCTGCTGCCCTCCAGGAACCCACTGCCCCAGACACCTTGGAAACCACTCAACACATCAGTCAAAACAGATTATGTTTTACTACCAGTTCTGGATCCTTTTTTTTTTTTTTAATCCCTGTTTTAAATTCTTATGCTTTTATTCACCCAAGATGATTTTCTAAGGTAACTTTCTGATCCCAGCAGTCCCCAAAGTCATATTTTTAAGGCTTGATATATATCAGTTTGCTCTCCATAAAAGTATATCAAACTATCACCAGCCATGTTTGAGTGCCTGTTTCTCCACATCTTCATCAGCACAGAGTATTACCATTTTGGGGTTTTTTTGGCATTTGGTTGGTTTGCAGGCAAATTAGAGCACCATGGAGTCAGACCTGGGTTCCAGCCTTGGCTCTGACACATCCTAGCTATGTGCTCTTAGTCAAATAACATTTCCTCTGTAAGTCCCAGTTGCCTTATCTGGCAAAGGGAGATGGTCAATACTCACTTTCTTACTTTCTAAGGCCACTCTGATCACTTGTGGAGTCCCTCGCCCAATGATGGCCCACAGTAAGCACAGTAAGCTATGATTATTGCACTGTAATGGCAGACAGGTGATTTTGCCTTTCTGAGCCTGTTTCCAAGTGGGGATCCCTCACCCCTCCTGCCTTGTGGGGTTTGGGGAAGGAGTACAAAAGATGATGCAAGTAAAGTGCTAAGCCAGTTTCTCTGAGCAGGTCCACAGAGAGAAAACCTGAAAACCTGAGGGTGCCTGCTAAAAACAGAAGATTCCTGACCTTGTGAATCAGGCTTTGTAAGAACAGGCCTCAGGAATCTGTGTTTCTAGCAACTCCCCAGGTGATTCTGATGCGCTGGCAAGCTGGAGACCTGGGGTGCTGAGCACAGGATCTGGCATATAAGTGCTCATTTAAGGCAGCCAGGATGACGATTATTGTACATGCCCCTCAAAATTTCTGGGAAACACTATCCCTGATATCCAGAAGTTTAAAGACCATAAAGAATCAGAGGCAACCCTGGAGAGATTCCTGGAACAAAGCTTCAAAGGCCTGTGTGGTGCTACTGTAGACCTACCCCTTTCCTTCTAGTATGTTCTTCCCATACTGCTGCAGCAGGGGAGCTTAAAAACTACAATTCCCAGAATCCCTTGCAATGAGGCTTCCACTGTGACTTGGGTCTGACACAATCAGATGCACTTTTGCAGGTAACAAAAGGCAAAAGATGGAGATCGCACTTCTGCCATTCAACCGACCAGCTGGGTCACCGAAACAATGGGATTTCTCTGCCTGTACCCAGTGGCCAGTCACTAGCCTTGTGGACTTTGAAAGGCAGGACATAAAGATTCCGTTTTTAGCCAAGACAAATTTAGCCAGCATTGGGAGGCTCTGGAGCAAGACTGTCCCATAGAATCTTCTGTGATGATGGAGACACTCTTTATGTGCGTTTTCCAATATGGTAGCCAGTAGCCACATGTGGCTCTTCAGCCCCTGGAATGTGGTTGGTACAACCAAAGAAATGGATTTTTAAATCTATTTACGTGCTAATGAATTTAAGTTTGAACAGCCTCACATGGCTAGTAGTTAGCAACACTGGACGGTGGAGCTCTACACTCAACAGTTGCAGTGGCCACAGCTTTGTGGTTTCTGGCTTGCGGCTACCATGGCATGTTCTCAAATTCAGTAGTTTTCTCCCCTGGCAGGTTGGTTCTGTGTTGTCCAGGGCGTTATTCCAGCTGCAAACCCGCTCCTCCAGCTCTGCCGGCAAGTTCGTAAGCGCAGAATTCCCTGTGTCAAATCCCCTTCTGCTTAAAAATACTTCAGGGGGTTTCTGTTTGCTGTGCTGAGCCGTGGCGGGTTGAGGCAGGTAGTTTTGTCGAAACAGGTACGTCGAGCCCCCCTTCCCCTTACCTCAATGCTCCTGCTCCACAGGGGCTGGTGGGACTCCGCGCTCCACAGGTGCACCAGCTTATCGTGCCCGCATGTGACAAACTGCGCCCGGCTGGGGTGTGTGGCCAGGCCCCACAGCTCTTCCACATGGCCCTGGCAAGAGGCGAAGACGGCAGCGTGGAGAAAGCCAACCCTGGCCTTTTTCCACTCCCACCCAGATGCCGGGGAAAGTGCTGGACTAGCCTCAGCAATGCGCCCCACCCCACAGTGTGAACCAGGGAAGACTCTGTTCCCCACATGTCTCAAGGGGGTCACCACTGAGCAGGTCCCCAATCCAGTGGGTGGCTTGAGGCAAACCCTGCCCCTTCCCCTGGGCCTCTGCTTTCCTGTTTGTACAACAGGAGGCAGGAGGTCTTGGTGGCGAAGAGCTTGATTTGGGAGTCTGGATTTGATGCTCAGCTCTCTTTCTGGCTGTGAAACCCTGGGCAGGTGACTTCTTGGAGCCTGTGCTTGTTTGTATATTATGACCCCCAGAAAAAGCCATGTTCTTTGATGCAGTCTTGTGGGGGCAGATCGATTAATCTTTTTGATTAGGGTGTGACCTCTTGATTGGCTGTTTCCTTGAAGCTGTGACTGACCCAACTGTAGGTGATAACTCTGATTAGATAATTTCCATGGAGGTGTGGCCCTGCCCATTCAGCGTGGGCCTTGACTAGTTTACTAGAGCACTATGTAAGAGTTCAGACAGAAGGAGTGTGCAGCAGCTGAAACAGACATTTTGAAGATGGCCATTGGAAACTGATGCAAACATTTTGGAGAATGCCATTTTGAAACGCAACTTGGGAGCAAGCAGATGCCAGCCATGTGCCTTCCCAGCTAACAGAGGTTTTCCGGATGTCAGTGGCCTTTCTCCAGTGAAGTTACCCTATGGTCGACGCCTTACCTTGGACATTTTATGGCCATAAGACTGTAATTTTGTAACCAAATAACCCCCCTTTATAAAAGCCAATCCACTTCTGGTGTTTTGCAAAACAGCAGCATTAGCAAACTAGAACAGAGCCTCAGTTTAATCTTCTGTCAAATGGGGCTGATCATTGTACCTGCCCCAAAAGGTTGCTTTCTTTACTCAAATCTTAGATGGAGGGTGCTAAACCCAGATTAGTACAGAGAAGGGGCTTGCGAGATAGAAGTGGCTGCTTATTATTGCCGTTGTTATTAAAATGGGACATCTAAAGCCACTTCTGGCTTTGGGGCACCTAGAAAATCCCTCTAGCTCTTGTTTTTTTTTCATGTTCTTCCTACGGAGACCAGAGTCAGAGGGGGATCTAAATGCAGCAGCACAGATTTCAGCTAGACTGTCAGAGGGAAAATGCATGGAAGGCGTGATGGGAGAAGGACCACCGAACCAGAGACAATTCTGCCAAGGTATTCCGAGCACGTCACACACCGAGTGCCATTCTAAATGCTTCATGTGAACTGACTCATGGAATCCTCACAAAACCCCATGAGGTCACTTCCGTTATTCTCTTCATTTCGTAAAGGCACAGAGAGGTAACTCACTTGCCCAACATCACACAGCTAATAAGTGACAGGGCTGTGATTCCAAGCCAGGCAGTCGTGTTCCAGAATTCATATTCCTAACTGCCACAGCGAACCACCTCTTAGTAGGTGGATTTGCAATCGGGTGGGGGGTGAGGGGTGAGGGGTGTAGCAGACAGGAGAGGGAGGAGTGAGCATTTGAGCTTCCAAACGGAATGCAGACTCCGGGAAGCCCTTCCCAGCAACCTGGAGCTGGACACCAGGGAAGGTGTGTGGCCCGGGGATACACAGGTGGGCTCACCAACTGCCTGGGCTCTTCCCAGGGCCCTGGGACCTTTCATTGTGCTACCAGTTAACATGTTAGTTGCTGGATCATGGGGAGTTTTGGGGGGGTCCTTGGTCAGGGACCAAAGCAGAGTGGGGTTAGGAGGTAAGGGCAGGTAAAGAGGAGATAAATGGTGTTTGCTAGTCCAAGGCAGAAGGGAAGGGGCAGAGAGGTGAGGAGACATGGGAGTGGGGAAAGAGGGGGTATAGATGGTGCCAGAAACAGGAGAGAGGGCCTGGAACAGAGCCACTCACCTGGACCAGCAGCGAGAAGCCGGTGTGAATGGAGCCCTGCAGGATGGAGTTGCGGGTGGTCCCCACGTACAGTGTGTCTGCCTGGCCCTCCGCCACGGTGCGCACAGGGCCGAAGTCCTCGGGCACCTGGCGGTGGGGGCGAGAGGGGAGAGGAGCTCAGGACACACACAGGGGTGGGATGGGAGTGACATTAGGAGCCCTGGTGGGCCGGAGGAGAGGCCTCCTCCCCTTCCCAGGAGCCCGTGCCCCCTCCTCACCTCGACCTCCTGCAGCTTGCTGTAGTCGAAACCCCAGAGGACCACCCGCCGATCACGGCCCCCTCCGGACACCAGCGTCCCGTCCCGCAGGGTGCAGAGCCCAAACACGCCACCATCGTGGGCACCCAGCACTGCCTGTGTGATGCGGTTCCCACCTGTAGGGTGGCCAGGGTGAGGGTGAGCAGGGGAAGCTGCCCCGGACCGCCCCCGGAGAACACTTGGAACTCTTGAGCCTCTATCCATCCACTCACTCATCTTTCCATCCTTCTAGCTACCCTTCCACCCATCCACCCACCCATATACTCAGATACCCCACCATCATCCATTAAACCATGTGAACTAACACCTACCCATCCAACCATCTTCCCTTTCATCCAACCATCTACCCTTTGATTTATCTTCTCATCCATTCATCCACCCATCCAACTACTGGTCTGTACATCCATCTATCTACCCACCCATTCACTCACCTACCCATCCATTCATTTCCTCACCCTTCCTTCCATTCACCCATCAATTTGTGTCTCATCCATTTTCCATCTTCTCTTTCATCCAACTACCCAGTTATCAGCCAATCCATCCTTTCATCTAAACATCCACTCATTTGACATTTATTTTCCCATCCATCTATCCAATCATCTGTCAATCTCCCCATCCACTCATTCATCCGTTAACCCATTCAGTCAATAATTAGCATTCACTCTGGGCCCAGCCTCAAACTGGGTGATAGTGGGGACACGGTGACCAAAACAACCCAGGTTATACCCTCAAGGGGTCACAATCCAGTGGCAGGTTAGTGACAACCCACGGTGGGTGATGCTGGAATTGGGAAACCTAATAGGTTGTGGGATCCCATAGAGGGCACCCAGCCTAGTGGATCAGGGAGGGCTTCCTGGAGGAGAGATTGTTTGATCAAGGATCTGAAGGATGAGTAGGAGTCAGATAGGAGAAGAGAGATTGGAAAAGTGTTCCACGCAGAAGGAATAGCATGTGCAAAGGGCAGAAGACATAGACTGCCTAGTAAACGAAAATAAATCTAGTGTGACCAAGTGTAACACGCAAGGGGAAGACTATCAAGGCATGTGGGAGGTTGTATTATGTACCCCAGGAAAAAAATTTTTTTTTCTGAATCTTAATCCATTCCTGTGGGTGTGAACCCATTGTAAATAGGACATTTTGAAGATGTTATTTTTAGTTAAGGTGTGGCCCAACAGAAGGAGGTTAGGCCTTAAGCCTATTACTGAAGGCTTAATGAAGAGAAGGCCACGGGAAGGAGCTAGAGGCTGGAAGTCAAGGGAACCCAAAACAGAAAGGAGAAGCCAGGAGAGGTTGTCAGGCGTGTTGCCGTGTGATGGAGAAACCAAGGACCCAAGGATCGCCGGCAGCCGGCCCCAGAACACCACTGTCCTCAGGGAGAAAGCATCGCCTTGCTGATGCCTCAATTTTGGACTTCCAGCCTCAAAACCATGAGCCGATAAATCCCTGTTGTTTATGCCAACCCAGCTGTGATTGCAGCTGGGAAACAAAGGCAAGAGAAGGCAGGACCAGCCCGTGCAGGGCCTGGAGGCCTCAGAGAGGAGCTGGCTCTTGCCAGAGAAATAGAAAAGTCAGACTCACGTTTCAGAAAGGTGCTTCTGGAAACAAACGGAATCAGAAGGGGGCAAGACTGAAGGCCTTGAGACCAGGGAAAAGGCTGGGGAAAGAACCCAGAGAAGCCAGAAAAAAACCCTGGCACTTCCCATGCTTCAAGACCCAGATGGGATGCCACTTCCTCCAAGCCAGCCAGGCCCTCTTTACACTAGATGTGTCCATCCGTCCTTTTGTCCACTTATCTTTCGTGGACTAGGGACATGGAGATGAATCACATGCAGTCCCTGCCCTCAGAGAGCTCACAGTCTGTCAGGAAAGACACTTTGCCACTGATTACTCAGAACTTATTCTCTGCTGCCTGATCTCAAGGAAACCTCAGGTCAACTCTGGGAGGGAGGTAGTGATATTATACCCATTCTACAGATGAGGCAACTGAGTCTCCGAGAAGGGACATGTCTTTCCCAAGGTCACACGGCAAGCACAGGGCATTGCTGGGGGCCGGGTGGGAGGCTTGGAACCCACTGCCCAGTCCTGCCAGGGATAACCCCCAGGGGGCCTGGTTCCCCCAGGTCAGCAGAACTGGTGCTTGGAGATAATCCCTGCCTCCTGCTCATCTTACAGACAGCAAATCTAAGGCCCAGAGAGGGAAAGATTTTCCCCAAGTTCACAAAGCAATCATACACCCTGTGCCAGGTGTAAAGGGCAGAGGCCTTGGGCACTCGGAGCCCTGGGATCCTGCCCTGTTCAGCCACTTGCCATGTTATTGTCCTTCCCTGGGCCTACTGTTTTTCATCCGTGGAATGGGAATGTTATTCAGTGCAGCCTTGACTCAGGAGCAAAATGTATGTGAAAGCAAAAATGACCAGGCCAAAAACAACTCATTGATTTGCTCATGCTGTTCCTAGGCTTGGACAAGACATTCATTCATTTATTCACACATTCACCTGAAGGCTGGAGCAAGCTTTTATTCACTTCTCTACCCTTGGATGGGACAATCCATTAATTCATTAACACAGTCACCCATCCCACTGTGTTGGTCTATCCATTCATTCATTCTCCCAACCACTGGCTGGTATGCCCATTCATTCATTCATTCATTCATCCATTCATTGGGTCCACTAACTGGGACAATCCATTCATTCGTTAACAGGTCATCCAGTGGTTGGGACAATCATTTATTCATTTATTTGTTTACTCATTCAGCTGTCTATTGGCTAGGACAACCATTCACTCATTTATTTTCATTTATTTTATCCATCCATTGGGTAGGACAATCAACTCACCATTCAGTCACTGATCTACTTCCTGGGATAATCCATTCATTTACAATATATCAATCCATTGGCTGAGATAACCATGCATTCATTTATTCACATCTATAAACCATTTTTTCATATTTATAAACTCATTCATTCATCCATTTATAGACACACTTGTTGGAACAACCTATTTGTTTATTAACATAGTCATCCATTAGCTGGGACAACCATCCATTCATTTAATTTTTCATTCAGTTAGTCACCAAGCTACTTACATTCATTTATCTATTCTTCCACTCATTGACTAGGACAACCCCTTCATTCATTTATCCATTCATTCATTCATTGATCCCCTGGCTGGGCAAACCACCCATCCATCCATCTATCTACTGCCAACTGGGATGATCTTTCATTTATATATAATCCAGACTGATCCCTAACAGGATTTGCAGAGGACAAGAGTGGGGAATCACAGAAGATTTCATGGAAGGGGGATATGTGAGCTGAACCTTGGGGATGCTGGAATTGGACAGTCAAGGATTTATCATACCTTCTGCACAAGCAATCAGAGCAAGGGAGGCAGAGCCAAGGGTGTTAGGGGGACTGGCCTGGGGACCAAACAGGTGGAATGACACTGACCTTTGCCCCAGACATAGAGGTTCCCCCCAGAGTCCCCGGTGACCACGTCGCCACCCTCCAGGAAGGTCACACACAGCACGTACTTCGGCTTCTCGTGTTTCTACGGTGGAGGAGAAGGGAAGGCGTCAGAGCTTTACTGCAGCTGGGGTGGCCTCCAGAGCTCAGCCCTCACCCGGGCCAGTGAATCCCCTCCGTGCTCTTGGGTGTGAGGCCCGCGTGGAGCAGCTCCTTCTCCATCTGCCTCCAAACTGGAGCACTCAGGGCTTCCCACAGAGTTGCCACCCGTGACTCTCCCACCCCACGACCCGCTTCCTGCCTCACCTCTCTCTCCTCCCTGACTTCTCTCTCTGTACCCTCTCCCTGCCTCTCAGACTGTCCCCCTCCATCCCTGCCCCTTACTTCTTCCCTCACTCTCTCCCCATCTCCTGTGTACCTCTGGGTCCCTTTCCCTGCCCCACCGCACCTTCCTCTCAGTGTCTCCACTTCATCTCCCTCTGTGCCTGGGGTTACCAGGGCCCCCCTTTTTGGAGTGGAAGTCCAGACTCGCCCCAAAGTAGAGGGAGCCCTGTGGGAGGTGCCCCTGCATCTTCTCTCCCAGGCCCACTGCTTTCTGCTCAGCTTCTGTGTCCCAGCTCACTTCTCTCTTGGCCAGTCAGCCCCGACCCCCCTGCAGGCAGCCTTCCGGAGCCCTCCACCTTCTCTGTGTTTATCTCTAGTACTGACGATAGCAGCAGCTGCTTACTGAGCACTCACTGACTGCCAGGAGCTGCTAAACTCTTAAATCCATTGAATCCTCCTGACTTCAAAGAGTTAAAGAGGATCACCCCCAAGTCGTAGATGAGGAAACCCAGGCCCCGGCAGGCAACAGCTCAGCGTCCCTGTGATCCCAATCCTCTGGGACCATCCGGGTGTCCCTGCCTGCTTCCCTCAGGACCCACCGGTCCCTGCACCCCAGGCACTCACCTCAAAGAGGCCCTGCCGCTTGCTCAGGCTGCCCCCCTCCAGGCTCCAGAAGTAGATGTGGGATTTCCCACAGGTGATGAGCACGGTGGGGTCCATGGGGTGGAAGGTGGCCACCAGCACGGCCTCGTTGGAGCACTTTGCAGGGAGAGATACTGAATGAGGACCTCAAAGCCACCGGAGGCCAAAACACCCTCCCAAGAAGGGCCGCCCTGTACAGCTGTATGAGTTGTGCACTGCACACCCCTACCTGCTCCCACCCTTCCCATATAGGCAAACTAAAGAACAAAAGGCAGGACTCCGCACTATCACCTTCTTCATCCTCAGACAACAACAGAAACTTCTATGGACTGTCTTCTGTGTCAGGCCCTGGGCTAGGCATGTTCCATCCATTAACTCATTTAATCCTCAAAACCCTGGGAGATAAAGCATTAGCACCCCCTGTCCCCCAATACAGATAAGGAAACTGAAGCTCAGAGAGAGGGAAGTCCCTTGTCTAAGTCAGAATGGTCAGATAAGAGTTGTATCCAGAATCTGAACTCACTTTAGTCTGACTGCAGAGCCCAGCCTCTCAGCCACTCCCCTTCTCCAAATGGCGGGCCCCATTCACAACCTAGGTCTCCTGCCCCTAAGCCAAGATGGACATGTATCTCCCCCCACCCCATGCCTCAACTTCCTCATCTGTAAAATGGGTCTCAGACATCCCAGGACTGTACAGTCAGCAGCTGCCTCAACTGAGCTTTCTGCAGGCCCCATCCACCCACCCCACATCCCAACATCCTCATATAAGGCCCCAGGAAGAAGGTGCCATGGTTATCCCGTTTTTTTACAGATGAGGTAACTAAGTCTCAGAGAGGGTAAGGCACTTGCCCAAAGGCACACAGCCAGGAAATGGCAAAGCCAGGAATTGAACCTGGGTCCATCTGGTGCGAGACTCCTAACACTGAATGTCCCAGCAAGAGGCAACAAGAAGGGCCACCCCACCTTGCAATCCACCACCTTGGCCTCCTTGGCCCAGTCCCACACAGAGAGCACATGGTCGTTGGAGTCATCCACTGCGCAGAGCAGGTTGCCCCCATTCTAGGAGGAGAGAGGAGGGAAGGGGGACGAGCTGGGTCAGGGACAGCCCTCGCACACCCACTAGGGCATTTGCCTCTCAGCCTTGTTTTAAGACTTTCCAAGGGCCTGGACCCCAGCATATAAAACACATTAAAATACACTCCCATCCAGGGATGGTAAAAAGACTTGGAAGTTTCTATAATTTTCTTTTGGAAATGACTGCATGGCAGCAACTCATCTAATCCATCCTCCACCATGATTTATCAGCTGCCTTCAGACATAGTTGGCAATTTGTGCTGCGTGAGACTACCTGGCATCTGTAATGATGCTTTCATGTATATGAAATTAAACAATTAATAAAGTTGGTATAAAATGTTTTATACCTTTATTTGGCCAATTTTGATTTTGCAGCTTTTTTTTTTTTTAAGGCTTTGGCATCATAACAGGTTTTTTCCCCCTAAGCCTTCAACTATCTTCTTAGGGCTCAGTAAACCTCGGAGGCCCTAATGCAGTGCTATTTAAACAATCTGTGGGGAAGGATCAGTTGTGTGTGTGTGTGTGTGTGTGTGTGTGTGTTTTAATTCTTCAATCCAAGGCTGACAGACACTTTGGTAAAATATGATAAAAATGTGAGAAAAAAAAAAAAAAGCCATGGAAAGTCCACTGATCTCACACTTGGGTGTTGCAGCAATGTCAAACCGCTCTACAGTTTCTCAACCTCCGTCCTTACCTGGGGCGGATACATCTGCACTGACTTAGACGCCCCGCTTAAAAAGCCTAACAGATAAGGATACTTTGAGAGCGAAAATAATGCTGAAAGTAATGCAAACAACACTAAATGATCTACAAGGGAACACTGAGGAGGTCGGGAGCGAATCAAGGCATATGGTTCTCCTAATAAGGGATAAAAGAGCAGAACTGTGAGGTACCAGAAATGGGAAAGCAGCCCCGTGCGCCTGGAATTCCGCCAAGGGGGCGTGTCCATAACCCGCGCGTCGCCAGGAGGGCGTGGCCTTGGTCTCAAAGGGGCGGGTGGGAACCTGCGGGCCCTCGCCGCTGCTTCTGGAGGGGAGGGCTGGGTCCCAGCAGGCAGGACAGGACTTACGGATTTGGAGAAGCCCACGCAGCACACGGCTCTGTCAAACACCCCCAGGCCCAGCACGTGTAAGGTGGAGAGGGAAACTGAGTCCCAGATGCGCACGTGGGGCGGCAGCGGCTGCCGGAAAGAGATGCCTGTTACCCGAGGGGGTGGACGCCCCCCGCCACCCTCCCGGGGAGTGTCCCCGACCAGCACCCCTGTTCTGCTTTGCTCCCTTCCACCTCCTTACCTTCCCCTCCTTGGTGGTGCCTGCCACCTGTCCGGTGGCAATGGTGACCATATCCGGGTGGACAGCCAGGCTGGGGGGAGAGGGGACAAGGTGGATTGGGCTCAGCGGGAGGGAAGGAGCTCGAGGCCTGGGACCCCTCCTCCAGCGGGTTGCATTTCTGCTGCCAGTTTAATCATGTCAGGGGTTTGATGAAAGTGTTATTGAGTCAATAAACACTTATTTAGTCCTACAATCAGCAGTAAGGGATGCCCTGGGGTACCCGGGTTCAGACGCAAAACTCAGGCCTGGGGTCTCTAACTCGAATGTCTGCAGGGTTCCTGTGGCCAGAAGGGCCCACCCATTTAAGCCCCGGAAGTCCACCCAGCGCCAATCCACTGCTGGATTCATGGAGTGCCCGCTCAGAATTTTCTAAAGAAGCAAGGGAAAAAAAGGGGGGGGGGAGGGGTTTGAGTGAATTCACCAACACTTGAAATATTGACAAGTAATCCACTTTTTTCTTCAGCCTGCAGGCAGCTTTTGACTTGAAACAAAGGCCTGGTGCCACCCTGCCCACCCACTGAGGTCCTGTGGAAACTGAGGCCTAGTCAGGGGATCGGGGGTGTCAGGGGTAGGATCTCAGGTGTGGGGGGGTGACCCCGGCCTCACCATTTGATGTCGTCATTGTGACCCAGGTAGTGGCGCTGCCTCTGCTCCTCCACGCTGTACAGCACCGCCACGGAGGCCACAAAGTACACTATCTCCCCCGTGGGCAGCAGGTAAAGATTGGCCCGGCAGTCTCGGCCACGGTACCCATAGCTGGAGATGCCCAGGGACTGGTTAAGGAGTCAATTTGGCTCCTTGGCCTTTGTGGAGCTGCTGCCCTCCCTCATTGGCTGGACCTCGGAGCTCCTCAAAAAGCTTAGAGCATCATCACTACTCCAAGCCTTGGCCCTAGAGGCCTTGGATTCATTTCCTTCACTGTACTTATCACATTCAGTAATGAGCTGCTTTTTTAACTGTCCAAGGTCCAGGATGGCCAAGACTGGGCTGTTTTGTCCACTTCTGTATCCCCTCCTCCAGGAAGCCCTCCCTGACCCCCAAGCTGGATGGGCTGCCCTCATTAGGCTCCCCCCAGTCCCCTGGATTCTCCCATCCCAGCACTGCTCATTCCAGGTCATCACTGTCCAGAAGTTCTGTCCCTCCACTGAACTGCAAGCCCTAGGAGGACAGGGCTGAGACTGCTATGGTCACTGCTATGTCCCCAGTCCCCAGCCCCAGTAGATACTCAGAAAAAATGTGAATGAAGATCAATATGTATATCCTGACCCCAAAGAAACTGCTGCAACCTGCAGCCATTGTAGAGGTGGGGTAACTGAGGCCCAAACTGACTTTTGCAGTCTTGGCCACCTCTCATCGGATCTCATCCAGCTCAGTCTGGCACAAAGGCTGTGTCTCCCTTCCCATGAATATTTCCAGCTCCCTTGAGGAGACTCTGGGCTTCCTGAAGGCCAAGTCATTTCATCAACCTCCCTGCCTCCTCCAGAGCAGAAACTAAGGTCCAAAGAGGCAGACAGGGACTAGATCCTTAGAGTGCTGACTCTGAGGCTTTTAGGGAAAAGGTTGGGGCCTAGAGCCAGGAGTTTTTGCCTTGGATCAGCTGTGACTCCCTAGGATAGAGCCCAGGCCCCTCTCTTGGCCTCAGTTTCCTCCTCTGGAAAATGGAGGTATTCATTCCCAACACGCTGGCCTCAGGTCTCAGAGGATGCTGGTTGTGAAAACTCATTCTCAATTCTACAAAAGAGAAGGATCAAATTATTCAATGCATTCCTACACAAAAGAGTGCCTGGCACACAGTAAGTGCTCAGTAAAGATTAGTATTTTATCAGTCTCTGTTTATGAGGCACATATAGTGAACTCAGCACCTTTACACATTATTTCACAACCCTATGAGTCTGCAATCATGAAACCCATTTTTTCTGGAGGCAACTGAGGAACAAGAAGCAAGGTGACTTGTCCAGGGTCACACAGTCAGCCAGAGGCTGGGCAGGGCCTGAACCCACTTCTGTCGGTCTCCAGAGCCGGGGCTCTTAACCATTACCAACTTCTTCTGTTTCTCCAATACACCAAGTCCAAGTTCATACCAATCCACGCCTTTGTACCTGCTCTGCCCTCTGCCTGGAACATTCTCCTTCCAGTTCTCCTACACTGGCTTCTTCTAACTGTTCAGTTCTCAGCTCAAACACCCCGGCAAAGAAGCCCAGTTACTCCTCTCCCACGACCTTAGATTACTGTAATCCCAGCATTTATCCATGACAAGTGACCTTGTTTATTTAATCACTGGCTTCTGGGTTATCATCTCCCTCCCCCACTTTAGAAGGTGAGCTCTGTGAACAAAGCTCGCTTGGAGAACATCTGACACATGGAAGGCGCTCGGTAAACAAGCACTGTATTAATGAATCATAAAAAGTCATTTCAGCTAACTATTTGCTTCTGCTCTCTCCTGACCCCTTGCACAGGGGCCTAGGAAATCCCACCTTCAGTACAAAATCTCTCCCTCCAGCTGAAGTTCCAAATCAAAAGGGCTTTTGTCTCTGCCTGACTGGGAGGGGAGGGGTAGGGAGGAGGGATTAAAGCTAAAGGATACACCCAGTCCAGTTTCAGCCGCGAGGAAGGGAGCTCCCAGCGCGTATCCAGGCTGTAGGTGGGTGCCAGCTCGTCTGGGATCAGCATGGGCACAGGACGGCCCCTCAGGAACATTTTCACGAAGCCCTCCTCTGCCAGGACACCCCCAGAGGTCAGGCGCTGACACCAGCCCCTATCCCTATTCCCTCTCCCCTTCAAGCGTCACTTAAAAAAAAAAAAAAAAAAAAAAGGCCGGAGAGGCAAAGGGCCAGTCGCCAGGTCTCCTGAGATCCAGCTCTGACCTCTCACCCCTGCAAGCCCCCAAGCCCCAACCAAGCCCCTCCTCCTCTCTCCACTCACCCATGCTGAAGATAACTTCTTTGGTTTTGCTGTCAGGAAAGGATAAAAAAAGAAAAAAAAAAAAAGTTAGCGCTTTAGCGGGCAGGCCTGAAAAGGGGAGAAGCTACACCCCCACCGCGCCCCCGAGGTCTCTGATGGCTAACGCCGGCGGCTGAGGAGCGGAGCGCTGGCTCTCTGCAGGCCGTGTGCTTTGCTCGGTTGATCTTGCAGAGCCTAAGACACAGGCCCAGAGAGGCAGTGATCGCCCAAGATCACACAGCACGAAGTGGCACGGACCGGATCCTGGAAGAGGGGAGGCACCAAAGACACCTCCCTCCCAATCAGCACGGCGCCCGCAACGTTCTCCAACCTCGGTCCCCCAGCGCCCCAAACTTCCAGCAGCTAGGGAAGCGGCGAAGGGAAGGGGCGTGTCTGCACATTTTCTGCGCCGGCGGAAAGGGGGGAACGCCCGCCAGCTTGGGTCCCCGGGGAGCGGGAGACCTGGGAATCAGGCCCCGGGAGTGGGGGGGCAGGTGGGCTGTGACAGAGGGTCTCACCCAGCTCCAAAGCTACTCATGGCGGCGACCGGCGGGAACTTCGGGGCCGGGGGAGGAGCCCGACCGGCTCCGCCGCTTCCGGCCCCGGGAGGCGCTCGCGCCCCTGCGCCTCGCCCCGCCCGCCTTCCGCGGCCGAACCCCAGAGTCGGCGGGTCACACCGGGTCTCACACCCCGGGCTGTGGGATCTTAATACCAGGCTGTTTGGGGGAGCGGGGGAGCGTGGTGGTAGAGTGCATAGCCTCAGGAGCGCGTCTGCCTGACTCGAACCCTAGTACTGCCACTTCCTAGCTGTGTGGACAAGTGGATCCAACAACCTCTACCTACCCTTTGCGTTTAAATTGGGGATAAAAGTACCCATCTACCCGGAATGTTGCAAGGAGTAAACTGGTTAAATCACGTGCAGTGCCTGGAGTAGTCCTGGGCTCATAGCGCTAGATACGTGCTTGCTATTATTTGCTATTATTAACTATTATTATTTGGGGTTGAAAGGAGTGGTGTTCCACACTACTCCTGCCCTAGTTTGGCTCGGCCTCTAAACCCTGGCCACGCCCACCGCACCGGGACTCCACCCCTTAGGTCTTGACTCCGCCCAGATTTCAGTATGGTCCCGCCTCCGGGAAATTGATCACGCCCAACATTCTGTTCACACCCAATTCCTCCTGCCTCCGCCACTGGGTTGACTCAGTTTCTTGACAACTGACCGCTCTCCCCTGTCCCCCAACCCCTCTGGCCCCTCCAGACACTCCGACCACGTCCACTTGCACTTGATCAAGTCCCTAGGATGAGTTCCGTGCAGCCTGCAGGAGGGCTCCGCCTCCTGAGAGCTGACCTTGCCCGCCCACGGCCCCGCCCAACTTCAAGCTACATCCATTTACTTGTCCCTGGGTTCCGCTTCGCCAGGGCTTCCGGTCAATAACACTCCCACCAGGACTCAGCCTCCTTGACCCCCGCCCCCAGGTTCTGGTTCCTCCCAGGCCAGGCCCTGACCACGCCCTCAAATTCCAATCACGCCGTCAGCTCTGATTCCCCATTCCCTGAGGAATCTCCTCCGAGGCTTCTGCCCTAAGCCCACTCCCTGATTCAACTTTACCTGAATAGCCACGCCCATAAAATCTGGCTCCTCCCTGACCTCCACTCTGGTTCTCCCTATTAAGCCCTGCACGTCCCCGCCTTATAAGTTCTAGTCCAGCCCCTTAAGGCCCTGGCCACGCCCCCAGATTGGCCCCGCCTTTCCGAGCCTTCCGCTTGGACCACGCCGCCTCAAGATTGGTCACTTCAGGCCTCTAGCACTGAGCGCGACAGCTTTCTGAACTATCGGTCCCTACTCTAGGTTATGACCTGGTGGCCTGAGGCATGACCCTAAATTGCCCATCCTTTCCCCCGCCTATGTGCCCTCTCTGTGGCAGGGCCCCTGCCCGGGTCTTACCCTTCTTTTTTGGCGCTACAATTGCTGCTCGAGGAAGTGGTGCGGCTCCGGGGATCCTCGCGGCGCACTGAGGCAAGGCGCTCTGGTGACAAGTAGCGGCGGCCACTGGGAAGAGAGACCACGCAATTGGAGGCAGAACCTAGAGGCCAGCAGGCGAGTGCTGTGAGCGAGCGAGAACCTCCCGGCACCCTCCGCTGCTGGAGCATGGGCACGTGTCTCCCATCAGGTCTTGGAGTAGGTTGGGAATGCCAGGTTCCCGTGCCTTCCTTACCTGCGCCCGGAGGTCGCCTCCTTCTTGGGAGAGGATGGAGACGTAGCATAGCCACCCACGCGCCGCGGTGGTCCCGAGCCATTGAGGGGCGTCCTGGTGGGAAGACCTTTCAAGAGCTGACACACTAGAGGGATGGAGTCAGGACAGAGGAGGATGAGTGTGAGGTCCCGGACCCTGCCCCTCCCCATCCCACCCTTCCAGTCTAGGGAAGATTACCCGAGGCGGTGGTGCCTAGGCGCGGGGGCGCCCGGCCTTTGGGGGTGCCTCGTATGCGCAGCGCAGCGCCCTGCTCTTCGCACGCCCGCAGGCGACGCAGAGCGTCCGCTAGCGCCGCCTTTAGGACCGCCAGCTCGTCCTCCTGCAGCTGCAGCCGCTGCTCCAGCGCCGACACGCGGTCGTCCACCTCCATGCCGCTGGTGCTGGACAAATTGTCATCTGAAAGGAGGGGGAACGCGGGCTGCCGGGGGCACCCAGGAGCTCCAAAGACTGAGGCTCCCTCCTGCCTTCCCCCGTCCAAGCGGGGCCAGCCACGCCCCCTTCCTCTCCCGCAACCCCGGGCTGGGGCGCTTGGAGAGCTGCCAAAGAAGAGGGCTCCGAAGGGGGAAGGAAATCCCCATCGGTCTCCAGCCCTTGCCCCACACTCCTCTCCGAGACGCAGCGCCCTGGCCGTGTGATCTCGGGGAAGTCCCTTCCTCTCTCTCACCTTCTAAAATTCTACGACTCCAGGAGCAAAGCGGAAGATGCTTCGTCTCTAGTTTTAAGATTCTGTGACTAAGATGCTAAATATCTATGAGTGATACCAACATTTCAGAACTGACACCAACCTACACTGAGTGACACCAACCTTCTAGAACTGATCCCCAACGTTCTCTGACGAATATCAATATTCTAAGACGGGAACTAACGTCTCCAGACTTCTAAGATTTTCCAAGCTGTGAGGTCATCCCCACCCCCTCCTCTTCTCACCAAGGGGTTCGACCCCGGAGCCAGCTGCAAGGACAGAGCTCTTGCGGCCCCTGGCGGCAGACCCGGGGATTGCAGGCAGCGCATCGCAGACCCAGGAGACCCAAGGAAGGGAGTTGCCAGCGGGGGTCTGACAGCCAAACTCTCTTCTCTGGCCGGGATTCGCCTCCTCTGGTCCCCTTCTCTATTTTGTCACTGTACTCCACACCTCACATTCGGCTTTCCCCCTCCTCTCCACCGCGTGGGTGCAGCCAAAGTGGCTTGCACCGCCGACCCACCCACCCCAGCCCCGCGTCCATTTTCCCGGAGTGGGAGGGGCTGAGGACAGAAGTGGCCCCCTCCCCCTTCCCTCCCTGATCACTCATACCCAGACTCATTGCTAGCCGCAACCAAGGAGGCTCTGGCTCCCAGCCTGGTGGAAGTAAAGGGGGTGTCATGAAGAGGGACGGGGTGTGGAGGTCGCACCTGCCATCCTGCGTCCAGCGCCCCGCCCGCCAGCCTGGCTCCGCAGTGCCGCCGCCCGCCCTCCCCCTCCTCCTCCCCCCCTCGTCCCTCCCCCAGCGGCCCAATCGCCTGCGGGGCCTCAGCCCGCCCTGCCCCCCTCCCAGCGCCTCCCAGGTCCGGTGCCTGGACCTGCAGTGGAAGGTGGGGGCCTCCCGAGGTCAGAGGGAAAGAGCCTTTGGGACTTAGAGCTCAGAACAGGAAAGAATCTTAGGGGCCTGCTGGCATCACGTTTTGCAAAGGAGGAAACTAAGGGATGGAGACTGGGGGAGTGTGCAGAGCCCCCTCTAACCTACCAATAATATTACAAAAAATAGGTTCTGTTTTTGCAAGTTTACTTGTGCCAAGCAAAACACTTTGCATGCTCCTGCAAAACTGCATGCTCACTGGTTCATGATATGTGCTCAATAAATCCAGACTAGTATTAACTATTATTACAGCACCTAATGCTCCTTACAGCTCTAGTTGTAGTATTATACCTGTGGTTGTTGTTGTTTGAGGGTGGGAGTTGTGGCTGGGGGAGGGGGGAAATAGGGGACTGAGGCCCAGAGACATGGAGTTACTTGTTCAGAGACACACAGCAGACATTCAGTGGCAAACCCATAGTCTGACCTCAGCCTATATCCAGGGCTGTCTTAAACACCCTGTCAACCTGCCTCTTAAAGGGGCAGAGGAGGGCAAAATGAGCCTTCCAGGGCTTCTGGCAACTCCAAGGGTCCCTGGCACTGGGGTGTGTATGCAGCCGAGTGAGAATCCAAACTGGAAGTTGTTCTCTTCTCAGTCCCCCAGAGTGAAATGGAGATGCTTTCATCTTGACCCTTCAGCCGCCACCCCAGAGAGGCCAGTTGTGTTCCCAGGCCTTGGCCTGTGCACCCACCTCACCTTGGGGATGACCCAAGCCCTTTGTTCCCACCTGACCCTCCCTCCCAGCTTAGCCCTTTGGCCCTGAGATTAGCACTCACCTCCCACTTCCCCTCCCCTCTCTTCTGACCCCAGCTCCTCTCACCTGGCCTGACTCCCACAAAGGACCTTCAGTATCAGTAACCATTAGTCTAGGAAGAAGGGGTCCATTCTCATGGGTGGGAAGGAGTGGAGTCTGGGGATTCTGGGGAATAGTGGAGGCAAAGTCCTCTGGCATTCCTACCTGTCCGACACCCTATCTAGAACCAAGGCCAAACTCTTCTCCCACCCTATCTCCCCCACTGCACCGGCCTCTGATGGGTCTGTTCCTCTGCCAGGGAGAAGGGGGAGGGTCCCAGGGGCTTCAGAGGGTAGAGAAAGCAGAGTTCCAGGCACAGTCGAACCCCAGGCCTCTCCCTCTTCCAACCCCAAGCACCTGCTGGCTCTACCCCCTTCTCTCCTCTCTCCATCTAGCCACTTCGGGAACAGGGAGGGTCCAAGCCAGTGGGGAGCCAGCGTCCAGACTTTGGGGGATCAGAGTCCTTGCTCTGGGGTCAGGGTCCTGCTGTAGGAAGGAAGGGAGATCTTCAGCCAGGGACTGGGATGGGGACTTGGAGGGAGGAGGTTGGGCAGGAGGAGATGGGTCCAGCCCTGGGCGGGGCCAGGGTCGGAGCTGGGGAGGGGTCTCACCATTGCAGTATTGCAGCAGCGAGGACGTGTCGTAGAGGCCGCAGAAGGCCGGGCCGCGCTCCGCCATCGCCCCGCCACAGCCACCGCCGGCACCCCCGGTCCCAGCCCGGGCCGGGTCCCCCCCCCCAGGCCCTGCCTCCCGTTGCCATAGCAACGCCCTTCGCTCCAGCATCCCGGGCTCTGCCCGCCCAGCATCAGGCGGCGGGCGGCAGGCCTGGCACCCGGGTCATCCTCCAGGATGCCCAGAAAAGAGGATCGGGACACCTCCTGCCGGGCCCCCCACCCCCAACACAATCCTCGGGCGGGGATTGGCCGCGCAGAGACCCCCCTGGACACCTTCTGGCCTCGCCCACAACCGGCGCGTATTCTCTCTCCGAATCCCCCCCCTCTCCAGTTCGGGACCAATGAGAGACTGTCGCGCAGGCCCCTCCACCAATAGAGACGCAGAGGGATTGGAAGGGGCAGGGCGTTCTCTGCTTTTCAGCTCGAAGCGTAGCCCCTGGCTCTGGGAGGAGGATGGGGTGGAGGGAGACACTCCCAGATCCCCCAAGTCTTCTTCCTAATTGTTTATTGAATTTCCCCAAAGCCCCTCGCAAGACCAGGGCCCGACCATAGAGTCTCAAACCCGCCCAGGTATCCACTAGCTCCGCCCTGGAACTCTTATTCTAACCCAGTCCACAGAGAACTTGTTTATTGAATCTAGACCCGCCCCCAGGGCTCTTAGCTCCACCCCCAGAATCTTACGGGAGCTCAAGTTCTATTCCCGCCCCCAAAGTCTTTGGCCACACCCCCTGACCGATAGCGCTTTATAGTGCCTCGCTCAGCATCAGAGCGCTAGACCCCGCCTTCTCATAGAAATAGCTTCGCCCTGGGAGTCTAGATCCCTCCCCTCCCCGACCTTTCCTTTCATTCTCCAGGCAGTGCCCCAGGCTCTTAGCTCCGCCTCTAGAACCCTCGTCTCCCCCAACTGCGTTATCCAGTCCGGGTTTTGACGCAGGCCCAGCTGTGAGCCAGGAACGGCTGGTAGTGTCAGTCAGAGCTGGCACCGAAGTTGGGGGAAGAGAGGAGGGTACAAAATCTGACAATGGATTTGAAAAATACTGGACCGTCTTCCCTAAGTCCCCACTGAGGGTCAGCGACTAGAGATGACCCAACGCATGTTTTAGAGACAGGGGATGCAAGGCCAAGAGCGGGAAGAGATTTTGCCTCCGGACACTCAGGCATCTAGACCATGGAAGCTTAGGACTTTGGAACCGGTCTGACTTGGGTTCAAATCCTGACTCCACTACTTTCTGACTGTGACCCTGAGCCTGTTTCCACATGTGGAAAGTGAAGGTTTATAATCTTTCATTCATTCAAAAAATGTTCTAGGTCCTTGAGTTCTTGTAGAAAGGAACCAATTTGCCTTCCTAACCTCACCCTGCTAAGTACTGGAAAGATGGTAAGTCAGGATGGAATAGAATTGAGAGTCCAGAGATAAATCTACACAACTATGGCCAGTTGCTTTTTGACAAGGGTGCCAAATCCATTCAAAGGGGAAAGAATGGTCTCTTCAACAAATGGGGCTGGGACAACTTGGCAACTGGAAATCCATGTGCAAAAGAATGAATAGGAACATTTAATTCAAATTTAATTCAGATGGATCAAAGACCTAAGTATAAGAGCTAATACTAGAAAACACTTACAAGAAAACATAGGCGAGTATCTCCAGGACCTTCTAGGAGCAATGGATTTTTAGATTTTACAACAAAAGCACAAACAGGAAAAGAAACAATAGATAAATGGGACTTCATCAAAATTAAAAACTTTTGTGCATTAACAGACATTATCAAGAAACTGAAAAGACAACCTACAGAATGGGAGAAAATATTTGGAAACCATTTATCTGAGAGGAGTTTAATATCCCAGGATAATATATAAAGAACTCCTACAACTCAACAACAAAAAGAGAAACAACCCAATTAAAAAATGGGCCAAGGATGTGAATAGACATTTCTCCAAAGAAGATATTCAAATGGCCAATAAACATATGAAAAGATGCTTTACATCTTTAGGCATTAGAGAAATGCAAATTAAAATTACAAGGAGATATCACTTCACAGCCACTAGGATGGCCATTATTAAAAAAATAATAAGAAATAGAAACAAAATTTTAAAAAATAAATAAATACCAGGTGTTGGAGAAGATACAAAGAAAGAGGAGCCCTCCTACATTGTTGGTGGGAATGTAAAAAGGTACAGCCACTGTGGAAAACAGTTTGGCCGGTTTCTCAGAAAGTTATATAGAGTTGCCATATGAACTGGCAATTCCACTCCTGGGTATATACCCCAAAATAATTGAAAGCAGGGACACAGACAGATATGTGTACACCAATGTTCACCTCAATCACAATTGCCAAAAGGTGGAAGTAACCCACATATCCATCAACAGATGAATCAATAAACAAAACAGGGTCTATCCACTCAATGGAATATTATTGAGCCATAAAAAAAGAAGTGAAGCTCTGGAACATGCTACAACATAGATGAACCTTGAAGTCCTGTGGAGTGAAATAAGCCAGACACAGAAGAACAAGTATTGTATGATTTCTCTTATATGAAATGGCTGGTATAAGTAAATTCATAGAGGCAGAAAGCAAAATAGTGATTACCAGGAGTGGCGGGATGGGGGGATGGGGATTTAGTGCTAAAGGAGTATGAGTTTTGGATGAGGATACAGTGGTGAAATTTACAGTCTTGTCAATGTACTTAATGTCAAAGAATTGTCCACTTAAAATGGTTAAAATGATTTTTATGTTATGTGTATTTTACCCCAACGAAAATAAGTAATTTAAAAAATTAATATAATCAAGTACCCAGGTAGTCTAGTTAATGATAATGTGGAATTATTTGGGGGAAGAATCCTGATATCTGCAATTGCTTTGTAATGCATCAAAAAATGGATTGACGGATGCCCAGAAGCAGATGACTAGATATGTGATAATGCAAATACTGCAAAATGTTTACCATAGAAACTAGGTGGAAAGTGAATGGGTTTTCACTATAAAAATCCCTTCAGCTTTTCTGTATAATTGAAATTTTTCATAATAAAACGTTGAGGGGAAATATTAAAAAAAACCAAAACAAACAAACAAGAGGCTAATTTACAGGGAATATTCCGGGAAGGTCTCTCTGAGGAGGTGACATGTGAGCTGAGATGTGGATGACAAGAAGGAAGCACTGAGGCATGGATCTGGGGGGAAAGCTCTCCAGGCAGAGGAATCAGCAAGTGCAAAGGTCCTGGCATAGGTATGGGTTTGGCATATTCCTGGAGCAGCAAGGAGGCTGGCGAGGATGGAACTGGGGAGCAGAGGAGAGTGGGAGGGGATGAGGTCAGGGAAGTGTTGAGCCCCCCAGATCCTGTAGGGCCTTTGGGGCTGTGGGGTTGCGGTTTGCCACTGGATCCTCCATGGGCTTCAGTGAGGTCACACATGCAGAAACACGGCAGGCACGCATACATGTTAGAGACCCCGATTCATTTCCCAGTGTACACCTACCACGTGCCAGGCACCAGGAGCAAAAATGGGTATGAAGGGGCAACTAAAGAAGACTTACTCCATTATCATTCCATGACCACAACCAATTGTGTTACTGACAGAAACAAAGCAGGAACTCAGATTTCCAGCCTCCCAACCCCCCCCCCCCAACTCTATTTAAATTCATGGAGAAAGGTAGTCAGACTCCTACCTTCAGAACTCTGCAGCTGGCTGCAGTGCTCTCAGGGCTGCCATGGGAGTGCCCCCAGAGGATTGTGGGAAACCAGGGGAGTTCAGATCCTGGGGGCTCCATATGGCAGGGGAGCGGGGAGAGCTTGGAGATGAAGGAACACCAGGCAGAGAAACAACTGAGCTTGGATTGGGGGATCATGGCCGGGAAGGGACACACAAAGATGAATCAGAGTCAAGCTCTGCCCTTGAGGGGCACCCAGCTTGGGGACAGGGAGCAGACACTGTCAGTATGAACAGGGTGACTGTGGTCCAGTGGGTTGGCATTTACTCCTCTGCAAAATGGGAGTCATCCCAGCACCCACCTCCCAGGGGAGAGGAGCAAATTCAGTGAGCTCAGGCTGGTAAATTGCTCAGCACAGGGGTTTTTGGGTACAGTTAATGGAGCTAGTTTTATTACAGGCGCTTTCACAGGGAGATGTCAAGGGCCTGGAGAAGCGAGTGGAGAGGGGGGCAGTGCTGCCAGGGAATGGGAGGGAAAGGGGGAGGGGAGGGGTTGGCAGGGCTCACAAGCTCTGTCTTTTCTGTTTCTAGGTTCCCTTCTCCATGTGCTTTCCTCTCTAATTTTTGTCTCTTTCTTTGCGCCTCCATTTGGAAATTGGATTTTGAAGCTGGACATTCTGGGTCCCTGTTCTATCACTTAAGAGCTTTGAGATGGGTTTGGAAGACTTGACAAAAACTGAGGGGAAGCATTTCAGACAGAGAAAACTACCCGAACAAAGGCTGGGGTTGGGAGAAGGCGCTGGGAAGAATTGGGAGAGCTCAGCAAAGGCCTGGAAGCCCTGGGCTTTCTCCTGAGGGCGCTGGGGAGCCATAACAGGTTCTGAGCATAACAGGTTCTGCTTTAGGAAGTCCCCTCTGGTTGCCTGCTGTGTGCAGGGGTGGAGAGGAGGGAGAGGGCTAGACTGGGGAAGGAGACCAGGGAAGAAGAGGGTCCTGGACCGGGGCAGGGGTTCTGGGGAGGGAGAGGAGGAACCAGACTCTAGAAACTTGGCAGAGAAAGCCGGGGCCCGCCTGCCGTCTAGGACTCCGGGAAAGCGGCTGCAGGGCTCGCTCACCACCACCAGGGGGCAGCCAGGGACCCTCCCAGGCTCCGCTCTCCTCAGCGGCGCCTCCCGAGGCAGCGATGTTTGCACCCGGATTTAGAGGTGGGGGGAGGCTGGAGCTGAGTGTGGAGCTCTCACTGAGAGCCAAACTGTTCTCCTGGCCCCCACCCTGGCCCCTGGGTCCCTGGAGCCCCCACCCCACCCAGCACGAGATTATGTCAACACAGCCCCGCTGCTTCTGGTCCAGACAATATTTGCCCTCAGGTTCTGGGGAGGTCGCTATGGAGACGTGTCCGGGGTCCGCCACCCCCACCCCCACCCCCACCCCCACCCCCAGGCCCGGAAAAGGGCCATGGGAGCCGCGAGTCGTCGTCTCATCTCTGTCTGAATGTGTACTCCCACCCCCACTCTCGGTCTCTGCCTCTTTCTGGGACCAGGTGTCTCTGTGCTGTCTCTACATTGCTGTCTCTTCAGAAATGTCTGTGTCTCCCTCAGGCCTCCTTTCTCTGGATCTCTTTCTCTGTCTCTCCTCTATCTCTCTGTGTGTGTCTCTCCATGTCTCTGGATCTCTGTGTCTTCCTGTCCCCGGGTTCAAATCTCTCTGGATGCCGTGTGCATGTGTGTGTGTGTGGACCCTCTCCCTGGAGTTCTGTCTCCCTCTGGATCCCCATTTTTGTGGCTTTGTCCCTGTTAGTCCCACTCTCTGTCACTTTCTGTCTCTCTGTGTGTCTCTCTCAGGGTCTGTGACTTCGAGGTCTCATCTCTGCAGCCCTGACTCTCAGGGGGCTGGCCAAGGCTCCCATTCCTGGCTTCGGTCCCCATGGGGCGCCCCCTCTCTCCATCTCTCTCTGCCTCATTTCTCCTGCACCATCTGCTGGCGCTCCAGGCCCCCCGCCTGCCCCCCGCCTGCTCCCCGCAGGCCCTGCTTGGCCAGGCAGCCCCATGGGGGGAGGCAGAGGCCCTTCAGCTTCCCTCCAGTCCCTGCCCCCCACCCCACCCCACCCCGGCATCCTGCAGCACGGAGCGCGGCGAGGTTAGAAGGAGAGGTTTCTGAGGCCTGGTCACTGGTGACGAAAAGGGGGGACAAGAGCTGGGATACCCAGAACCAGGGGTAATGGAGGGAGAGAAACGGACTGACAGACATATCCCGAGAAGATGGGGAAAGAGGGAAAGAGAAAGGAGGAAGGAGAAAGCTTAAAGATGGGCAAAAGAAAGAGATTTGGAGAGAGGCCCATGGAAATGAGCTGAGCTGGAGAAAGACACAGAGGGAAGACAGACTGACAGACAGGAAGGAAAGACAGAAACGGAATGTAGGAGTCAGAAAAAAGGAGGAAGGAGACATTCGGACCAAAGCAGAGTGAGAGCCGCATGGAGGGTGACAGACAACAGAAAGAGAAGAAAGGGGTGGGGGGGACATGGGAGAAGAGAGGGGTGGGGGAAGAGGTGGACCAGCGAGAGGGGGTGTGCTAAATTTAGAGTGGGAACAGAGAAAGGACGTGGAGATCTGATGGGTGTGGTGAAAGAGTGTGTTGAAAGGCATGGAGACAGGGGCTCCTCTCTTTCCTAGGTCCCTGGGCTCCAGGGGGCTCACGGCAGCCCGGGAGGGGCTGGGTGGCAGTGGGGGGCGGGGGGGAGGTGGTTGTGGCTGTTTCTCTGCACCTGCCGAGGTTCCCAGAAGCCTGTGTGGCCACAGCTAGGGGCCTGCTGCCCCTCCCCAGGCCCTGTGAGATCCCGCAGGACCCCAGGAAGGCTGAGCTGGGCAGGGAGCTGGAGAGAGATGTAGCCCCCACCTCCCACTTCTGTCCTCCATGCCTGCTGCCCTCCCCACGGCCCTGTGCTTTCCTCCAGGGGATGCTGAGCGAGGGGGTGGGGGGCTCCGAGCCAGCCCGAGCCTCCCTGCTCACCCCCAGCTCTTGGGGGAGATCCTCAGGACCCCATGGTTCAGGCTCTCCCTCCCCCCATCCCTTCCCCATCTCAGTCTGTCTTACTCTCTTCATCTCTCCGTTCATATCCATTCTCTCTCTCCATCCCTCTCTCTCTCTCTCCCTTTTTCTCTATTCCTCTGTCTCACCCTGTCTCTGTGTATGTCTCTCTCTGTTTCATCTCCTTCTATTTCTTTCGATCTCTCTCTGTCTCCCTCATCATCTCCATCTCTTCCTGTCTCTCTGTCTCTCTCCCTTGCAGTCTTTCTTGTTTTTTTTTTCCCTTTCTCTTTCCCCACCTCAATCCTCTCCTCTCCTCTTCCCCTCCCCCTTTCCCTTCCCATCCTCTGCCCCTGTCGCTGGGACCTCGGCCACCCCCACTGCTCCACCCCCCAGCAGCCCCCAAGCCCCCCAGCTCCTTCCTTCCTCCCCCAGCCTCCGCCCCTGCCCCTGGAGCCAAGGGGAGACGTTCTCCCCACCGCAGCCTCTCCCTGAGGTGTCCTGCAATCCCAGACCCCTTTCCCACTACACTCCGTGAACGGAGCCTTTCCCAGGACCCTGAGGGCGCCAGGAATGTGGGGCAGAGAGCAGGGAGGCCAGCTAGAGGCCAGGAAGTGGGGACCCCCTCCCCCAGCACCACACCCCCCCCCCAGCCTCCTCTCCTTCCAGCCTCCTATCTTTCCAGCCTCCCGTGCTGGGGCTTCCCGCCTCCCCTTCCTCCCTGCCCCTCTTGGGGCTCCTGGGCCTCAAGGTTTCTCCTCTGCAAAATGGGCTAACTCACCCCTGTCTCATTTCTCTTAGGTCCCAGGGGAGGGCATGCTCCTGGGTGTAGACAGTGTGATGGATGTGCGGGCGGCCGTGGTTTGTGCTAAGAGAGCTGAGGGTGCCAAGAACTGGGACTCGGTTCTCATGTACACATGTCCTCTCCATTTTAAGATGAAGAGAACAAAAGGAGAGATTGTAAGAAGGTGTGTGATTCCATGTTGACTGTGACCATGAGACTGTGGGTTAGTGTGTGACTGTGAAATGGTGGTGCGTGACATGTGTGACTGTGATTGTGCATGGCTGTGGGATGGTGGGATGATGGTGAGTGATCCTGTGTGTGACTGCGTGACTGTATACGCTTGTGAGTGTGGGTGGGGCTGTGGTGGAGTTGTGTGGCTGTAGACCATGTCCCTGAGTGTGACTGTTTGAGTGAGGGTAACAAGATGACAGTAGAACGCTGAGAGCCTGTGACAGTGGGTGCCTTGGTGACAGATGGAGAATATGTCCAGCTGTGGCCCTGTGGACTCTGTAGGTGATTATGTGACGTGTGTGAGGCTATTAGTGGGTATGGTTGTGTAACATTGTGTGTGACCTTCAGGTTTCGCCATTAAAGAACTGATGGCTTTACTAGTGACCATATATCCAAGAGCATTTGTTTCATCAAGAGTTGTTCCCTGAGCCCCTCCTCTGTGCCAGACACTGTGCTGCATGAACCTGGGGACCCATGTGACCAAGATGCCCTGACTCTCCCCCCACCCCGGGGGGTGGTAACCAGGTCAGTGGTGGGAGACAGATGGTGTTTGGTGTTTGTGATGTGACGTGATTGTGTGGACGTGTGTGGCTGACATAGTATCTTCAAGCCTGTGAAACTGATTGTGTTACTGCCTTGTGTGGGGGTATCTGGCCCTGAGCGTATGGCTGTGTGTCGCTGTGGATGACTGTCAACCTGTGGGTGCAAGGCTTTGACTCTCTGGGGGGGGACTGTGGGAACACAGGGCTATCACTGAACGTGGGACTCCCTCTCTAACAGCCTGTGAGGTTCTGGGACAGTGGCTTAGGCTACACGACTCGTGTGTGATGCTGTGCATGAGACTTTGTGACTGTGGCTCTGTGACTGGGTGCGGTGGTGTCCTCTGTGACCAGGGGCTGTGGGTAGGACAGTGTGAGAGACTGTGCCCGGGTGGGGGGCTCCTGTTTCCACGTGATGGAGTGATTGTCATCCTCACACGCGATGGTCCCCTCCTCTGAGTGAGTCTCTGCCCCCAGAGCTCCCCCCTCCTGTCCCTTGTCCCGCCCTGGTCCCGCCCCCTCCCACAGCCTCGGCTGCTGGCGACTGTCACCTCCTCCAGAGCCCTGGTGAGGCAGTGGAGGCAGCAGCGGCAGGAGCAGGTGAGTGGAGCAGGGGTGGGGCAGGTAAGGGGTCCCCCAGTCCCCCCCTCCTTAGTCTGTCACCCTCTGCCTTTGTCCCTTTTTGTCTCTCAGTGCCCACAGCCTCCTTCTTGTGTCTCTGTCTGGCCTCTGAACTGCTTTGCTTCTGCATTTCTAGCTCTTTCTCTCTCCTCATCTCTATCTCTCTCAGCCCATATCTCTGTCCTTCTCTATCCCTTGGTCTCTGCTCTCTCCCTGTGTGTCTCGGTCTATCCGTCCCTATCCTTCTGTCTTCTGTGTCTTGACTCCCTGTGTGTCTTTCTGAGGCTCTGTCGGAAAGCCTCCTGCTCCCCCCCATCCCTGCCCTACTGGGGTGCCGCCTCGGGGTGAGGGGTGGGGGTTGGGCCGGAGATTTCCAGGCATTTGGGACCCTGCAGACAGAAACCCCTCTTGCCCCTAAGTATTCTGATGCTGGGAGAGGGGTTGCCCTACTGACTCTGGACTTGATCCCCATCAGGGAACGTTTCCAGGGTTGGGTTAGTAGGGGTGATTTGGACTCAGAAGAGTGGGAACGCCGACGGGAGGTCCAAGTCCCACACCAGCCTTGATTGACAGTTTCCACTCCCTCTTCTCCAAGGCGGTCCCTAGATTCCCCAGAGTCTGCCGGTCTAGACTCCGGGTGACACGAGCGCTTCCGCCCAGCCCAGCTCTAGCTCTAGTCTTTGCCCCCTCAGCAAACAGCCCCCCTTCCACGGCCGCTGCCCCAGCAACAAATTGGGGGTGAGCCCGGGAATCACGTGCAGGGGCTCGGCCCGGCCCTAATCCTCGCGGCTGGTGGGGAGGGGGCGCGGGGGAGATGGACCCTGTCTCCTTGTCGGCTACTGTGAATCCCTAAGGATCAGGGGCGTTGGGGCTAGAGTCCGAGGGGGGAGGCGCCTGACTCTGCCCTCGGACCTTCCAGGCCCGGCTGCCCCTGCGGAACCAGAACCCCGGAACCCCCCATGCCCCGCCGCCCTCAGGATGCCGAACTCTCGGGCCTCGTGGCTGCTGCTGCTGCTGTCTCTATGGGGGCCGCTGGTCTGGAGGGCGGAGGTGAGGGCCCCACGAACCACAGGAGTTCAAGGCTTGGAGGAGGTCCGGGGACGGTTTTAAGTCTTCCCCTACCGCAAAGAGAGTTTTCAGACTGCCCTACTTGCCAGGTCAAGTTTGGATGGTTGTTGCTAGACCCTCTTCTTTTCCTCAATACAATCCTCCTGTTGGTTTCCAGCCACCCCTCCCCGGTTTTCCTGAGGGGTTTCAGTTCCCCCACAGCAAATCCCCTGGGGGTTTTCTAAGCACACCATCCCTCCCAAGCCTTTAAAGTCATTTCTGACCCACCCCAAATTCCCGGGCAAAACCGAATAGCCCCTCCAAGTCCCTCTGGGGTGTTTTTGGCCCACGCCAAAGTGCTGCCTGGAAGCGGGGGTCGGTTTGGGTGTGGGGGGGGTCCTCCCTTCTTTCATTTCATAGACAGGCTCTGAGGGGCAGACGGCGGTTGAGCTGTACCAGCGCTGGGAACGGTACCGCAGGGAATGCCAGGAAACCTTGGTGGCAGCAGTGCCCCCCTTAGGTACTGTGGGACCGGCTAGGGGCTTAGGGAGGCGCGGGCCTAGGCTTGATGGGCGGGGCCTGGGCGGGGCGTGAAACAGGAGTCCTCTGGGACCAGTTTTGGGGGGCTGGGTCAGGGAAGCGTGGGTGGGGCTTGGCCTTGGTGGTGGGGCCTTGACCTGAATATTGTGGGAGGGGCGAGAACTGGGGTGGGGCCCAGATTCGTGGGTGAGACCCGGGAAGATGCTTGAAATGGGAGGAGTCTTAGGCGGGGACTGAAGTGGAACTTGAAGGGGAGGAGCTTGGGGTGGGGCCACGGAAAGATCTGGGGCGGGGATTTGGTCGGTGAGCGGAGCCAGAACGAAGGTGATGGGCGGGGCCTTGGGTGGTGGGAGGAGCTTGTGGCAGAGCCTAGGGTTAGGCAGGGCTCGCGTGCGGGAGACTGTTCCGGCGCTGGGGCCACAGGTCCCCTCGGACGGTGTCTGGTTCCCTCGCCTACCTGCAGGGCTCGCCTGTAACGGGTCCTTCGATATGTATATTTGCTGGGACTACACTGCACCCAACGCCACTGCCCGTGCGTCCTGTCCCTGGTACCTACCCTGGTACCACCACGGTGAGCTCCCCACTGCCGCCCGGACCCCAGAGCTCTCAACCCCTGCCCCAGACAGGCTCCCAGCTCACCTGCACCCTGTCTCGTGCTCCTTTCTGTTCGGCTGTGTCTCTCTCTCTCCTACTCTGGATGGATCATCCTTATTTAACCTCCTTGTGCCTCAATTTCTTCATCTGTAAAATGAGGATGCTGAGAGTATGGCTCTTATAGGCTTGTGAATATTAATGAGTACATGTGAAGTAAAGGGTTTCTTATTATCATCATCTTGACTCTGGCAGTCTCTCTCTGCCTTTGCTTCCCAGTTTGTCTTTGTGTCTCTCTCTCTCTCTCTCTCTGTCTCTCTCTCTCTCTCTCTCAGCCTTTGATTCCCTCTTCCTTGTTTCCCCTCAGTGGCTGCGGGCTTCGTCCTCCGCCAATGTGGGAGTGATGGCCAGTGGGGACCTTGGAGGGACCATTCCCAGTGTGAGGACCCAGAGAAGAACGGGGCCTTCCAGGTGCGAAGAGGTGGGCGCTGCAGGTTAGGATGTCCAGGGAGAGAAGAAGGCAGCACTTCTGGCTGAGCGTGAAAGCCCTTAGAATGTTCAGAACTCTGGATTGCAAGTGAGAGAAACCCAGCTCCAACTTGCTTAAAGAGAAAGAAAGATACATGTTGTGGCTTCTATGATCAAAAAGTGTAGATCAGGCCATCACTCCAGGCCTAGCTGGATCCAGGTGCTCAACTGGTATGGCTGGGAATCTTGCTCATTCTCACCATATCATGGCCCTCATCATTCCAGTGGGGTAACAAAGGTGGCCCCCATTAGCCCCAGGTTCGCATCCTAACAACCAAACAGCATGGGAAAGACTGAGCTCCGCCCTCACTAGCTCCAACACAATGTCCCAGGACCGACTCTCATTGGCCAGGTTTGGGTGACACACCTGCCCTGAACTCAGCACTGTGGGTGGGAGTCAGGTGTTAGAATGATCTGACTGGCTGATCACATGCCCAGCCCTGGAGCTAAGGGGTGGGAGTTAGCCCCTCACAAACCAGAATAGATGGTTTCCCAAGAGAAAATCGGACTGTTGGGCAGGAACAAAGAGCAGATGTCCTTCCAGCCCCCTCCGAGCTTGGTGGGGAAAGCTGAGCCATGTTCCCTTATCTCCGTTGACCTCCACCAGGACCAAAGGCTGATCTTGGAGCAGCTGCAGGTTGTGTATACCGTGGGCTACTCCCTGTCCCTCGCCACGCTGCTGCTGGCCCTCTTCTTCTTGAGTTTCTTCAGGTGAGACCCCCAGCCCTGAGCTGTGGCCACAGAGATGGGGGCCTCCTTGCTTGGTCAGGTGGGGTGGTCAGTCTCCACTAGCTCTAACATCCACCGGCGGCTCAATGCAAAGGGCTGGGGGGTGGTTTAAGGAGCTCTATGTGGCTGGGGATGCCTCTCCAGGGGGTCCCCAGACTGCCTCCTGAATCCCCCAGGAGGCTGCACTGCACTCGCAACTATATCCACATCAACCTGTTCACCTCCTTCATCCTGCGGGCGGCAGCCATCCTCACCCGAGACCGGCTGCTGCCTCCACCCGGCCCCTACCCTGGGGATCGGGCCCCAGCTCTCTGGAATCAGGTGGGTATCATCCCACTGCTTCCCCAGATGGGAACCTGCCTCCTCTGGGGTGGCCAGGAAGTTCCCAGTCCATTTACTACCTCCAACATCATCAACAGTTTCCTTCTCTTGGCCCCTTCAAACATACTGGGCCTCTCCTAACACCCAGCCAGCCCAATCATTGGACGCACGCACCCCATTACCCCCATCATTGGAATCCTCCATTCCCTGTCCCTCATTATCTCACCCGTCATTGGACTTTTCCACCAATGAGAGAATCCATGTGCTGGAGGTGAGGCAGTGACAGGATGGGAGAAACCAACTGATAAGGGGATTGAGTAGATACAAATTGTTTACTGGGGGAAAGGGTAGGAGAGGGTAGAGACTGGGGCCCTTGGGATGGGAGAAACCATCTGGCAGGAAGATCTGGATAATTCCTATTGTTCCCAGGAGATAGAATGGTTAAGGATCCTATGCTGGGGGTGTGGGGCGTATATCGAGAAAGGAAAAAAGATGGGCCACACCAATGGTTAAGAAGCCGTGGAGAGGAAGAGTCCAATGCTGGTGGGAGAAGCCGGCAAGATGGGAGAATCCTTTTGATGGTAGAGGAGATTTCAATTCTTAGAGGAGATGGGTGGCAGACACCATATTTTGGGGGCCTGGGAGAAACTCTGATAGCAAGATGGAAAGTGTCACTTGTTCAGGGTGGTGGAGTGGGAAAGTTCAGAGAGGGGAGAACAGGCCGAGAAAAACCAACTACAGGCAGCATCCTTTGGGGATACGGAGTGGGAGAAGAACGTTTGATGGCAAGAGATGGTGGCAGGAGGACCAGACGGAGGAAGGCTTGGGGACACCCTAGGTCCCTGACTGCCCTCTCCCCTTCTCTGGCGGCCCCCTAGGCCCTAGCCTCCTGCCGCACAGCCCAGATCGTAACCCAGTACTGCGTGGGCGCCAACTACACGTGGCTGCTGGTGGAGGGCGTCTACCTGCACAGTCTCCTGGTGGTGGTGGGAGGCTCCGAGGGGGGCCACTTCCGCTGCTACCTGCTCCTCGGCTGGGGTGAGCCGCGACCCGGTGCCCGGCCCCTCCCGGCGCGCCTCCGCCCGCCCCTCGCTGCCCTCCTCCCTCCCCTCTCCGGGCTTCGGCCTTCCCTCCGCGCCGGGGGAATTCGCGGGGCTGGGCCTGGCGGGGCCCGTGCGCGTGCTGACAGCTGCGGCGGGGTGGGGGGGCGGGGGTCGGGGTCTGCGCAGGGGCCCCCGCGCTTTTCGTCATTCCCTGGGTGATCGTCAGGTACCTGTACGAGAACACGCAGTGAGTTGCAGGGTCTGGGGCGGAGCCTGGGCTAGGGGGCGGGGCTTTGGGGGACATGGACGGGGTCTGACGGCGCCTAGGGGCTCGGCGGGAACTGGGGCGGGGCAGGGCTGGTAGGTGGGCGGAGTTTGATGGGGAGGTGGGCGGGGCTGGCGCATGAATGTGCATGTCCCGGTGACACCTTGGGTTTGTCAGTCTCTTAGCGCTTACCCCCTCTCCTAGGTGCTGGGAGAGGAACGATGTCAAAGCCATCTGGTGGATCATCCGCACCCCCATCCTTATGACCATCCTGGTACGGCTGCTCCCGCCTCCTCCAGGCCGTCCTCAGGGATTTCCCTTCTTGGGAAGCCGGGCGCTCCCCCCTCCCGGGATGGGATAGGAGCCGGCTCAGCCTCTCGCTCTACCGCAGATTAATTTCCTCATCTTCATCCGCATTCTTGGCATCCTCGTGTCCAAGCTGAGGACGCGGCAGATGCGCTGTCCCGATTACCGGCTGAGGTGAGGGTGGTGGGCCAGGGGTGGCGGGGAAGGGGGCCCACGGCGAGCTGGCGAGGGATGGGGGCCGCGGGGCCACTGCCGCCCTCTTTCCCCAGGCTGGCGCGCTCCACGCTGACGCTGGTGCCCCTGCTGGGCGTCCACGAGGTGGTATTTGCGCCCGTGACGGAGGAACAGGCCCACGGCACCCTGCGGTTCGCCAAACTGGGCTTTGAGATCTTCCTCAGCTCCTTCCAGGTGCTCGCGGCGGGGTGCTCGGGTGCTTGCCGGCGGGCCCCGGGCTAAAAATCATCCTCTGGCCCAACCACTGAATGGGATGTAAAGATGGGATTTTGTTCATTCATCCATTCATTCAACACACAATACTGAGCCACTGCAGGCCTGGGCTGAGGGAAGCAGTGGGAACTAAGACAGGAGCCTGGATAGTGCTAGAAGGTGAAGAATGAAGGCTTTGAGGCCACACAGACTTGGAGCCTAGCTTGTCACTTCCCAGCTGCTTCCCGACTGCTTCCCAGCAGTGTGATTTAGATAAATGTCTTCACCTCAGGGGCAGGACTAGGGCTGGCAAGCCAGCTGGGTGGGGGTGCAAAATTTAACGAGGAACTCACTCCAAAATAAAATTTAAGGCCGACCCTGCACCAGCTTGCTTCACCCTAGATCCCCACCCCCCTCAACCATTTCCAGGTCCCTGCTCCAGGATCCCCCACCCTAACCCTACTGGGCCTCATTTTCCAATATAGGGTGGATACCAGTCTCATGTCACAAAGCTGTTTATTCATTCAATGCAGCAAAGATGTATTGAGTACTTTGCGCTATGCACTCTTCCAGGTTTTCTGTGGGGCTTTAGCCAAGAACCAAATGGATAAGATCCCTGCCCTTTTGTGGGAGAGACCCAGTAAATACAATAATATGCACGATGTAAAAATATACAGCAGGTGGGATGTGACTGGAGGGGAAAAAAAAAAAAACAGCAAGAGAATGAAGGGAACCTTCTGGAGGGTGGGGCTGCTGTTTTGGCCAGAGGTTCAGGGAAGGCCTCCCTGAGAAACAGACCTGGGAGCAGAGACTCGGGAAGATGAGAGAACAAGCCAGGCAGATATTTGGAGAAAATGGTCCAGGAAGAGGAAACAGTGAGAGCATAACCCAGGGGGCTGGAGAGGGTTTGACAGGACTGAGGAGCCCTGGAGAGCTGCGGGAGGCCAGGCCAGGTGCTGGAGACACAGGGAGCAAGGGGGTCAGGGGAGCTGGGATCAGAGAGGTCAGGTATGGGGGGCTGACTTGAACTGAGTTAGATTTTTTTTTAATATAACTTTTTTTAAAGTTAGAGAACTGAGTTAGATTTTACCAGGATTCTTCTGGCTGCTGAGTGGAGAGGTAAGATCAGGTAATACTGTATTAATACTGTATTAATACTGTAATACTGTATTAATAAGGTAATACTTATTAATAAGATCAGGTAATACTGTAATAAGATTCAGAAAAAAGAATATTAGTCCAATTAATTCTCATAACCGCAAGTCTAATATTTCCGCGTTTTCCACGTGAAGAAACTGAGGCACAAGGCGTGGGGATGGGGGGGAGTGGGAAACCCTAGCAACTTACCTCCCGCCCTTCTTAACCCCCACCCTGTATTACTCAGCCAGGTGGGAGCCCGGGGCCAGTGAGAAGGTGACTGCAATGGTCTAGGATCAGGGTGTTTGGGTCCTGGGAAGAGTCAGAGCTCATTAAGGGGGTGCTTAGAGGCCTGCCCCCACCGCCGACTTAACTCCCGCCGCTCCCCGGGCAGGGATTCCTGGTCAGCGTCCTCTACTGCTTCGTCAACAAGGAGGTAGGAGGAGCCCCGGCCCGCCGCCCGCGCCCTCTGGCGGCCGCGCGGGGAACGGCGCCGCCTCTGAGCGCCCGCCCTTTGCAGGTGCAGTCGGAGATCCGCCGCGGCTGGCACCGCTGCCTCCTGCGCCGCGGCCTCGGCGACCAGCAGCGCCACCCGCCTGAGCGCGCCTCCCGGGCCCTGCGCTCGGGCTCCGGCCCCGGCGAGGTCCCCGCCGGCCGCGCCCTGTCCTCGGGGACCCTCCCACGGCCTGCGGATGAGGCCAGCCGGGTCTTGGAAAGTTACTGCTAGGCAGCGGGGCTCCCCCTCTGTCCATTCAGTTCGCGAGTGTTTATTGAGCTCCTACTGCGTGCCAGGCCCAGTGGGGGGGGGGGGGGCGCGGGGAAAATGGGGGAGAATGAAACAGAAGGCAAGGTCCCTGCTGTCCTGGAGCTTACAACTGAGTGGGGGAAACAGACCAGGGGACAAAACATCATATATGCAGTGGGATGGCTTATGAAGGGGAATTAGAAGGGACCTAGGGTGGTCCTGGAGGGCTTCTCTCAGGAGGTGACACTTGGGCCATGCCTGGAAGGGGTGAAGGAGACAGCTTTGGGAGGAATAGGAGGTTGAGATTCGAGGCAGAAGGAACAGCATGTGCAAAGACCCTGAGGCAGGAAGGTGCTTTGCTTGGCTGAGAAACAAAAAGACATCCTATGTGGCTAGAGTGCAGTGAATCAGAGACAGGTATACAGGAGTGGGCCCTGGGCTCAAGAGCTGTGATTTTATTCCAGCTGCATGGAAGATTCCTAGCAGGAGAGTCTCGTGGGCTAATGTGTTAAATAGATCCCTCTGGCTGCTGTGAGAGGAAATAGCTTATGGGGGGGTCGGGGTGGAGGCCAGAAGCCCAGTGAGGAGGTGACGGCAGTGGGAGGTGATGGTGGCTGGACCAGGGTGGCGGCCATGGAGAGCTGAGAAGCAGTCATCTTCTGGAGCCATTTTAAAGGTAGAGCTAAGAGGATTTGCCCATGGACTGCAGGAGGAAAGGGCAGCAAAGGGAAGTCAAGGAAGACTCCTAGGTTTGGGGGAGTGGAGAGAGGAAGTAGAGAGGGAGAAGGGATTTGGGGCAGGAAGAAGAGAACCAAGAGTGCCAGTGGGATGTCCAAGGGAGCTGGATGTAAGGATCTGGAGACATAAACACAAGAGGTGCTGGTATCCAGAGCGGGGGATTTGGAGTGGAGACATAAAAACCGGCTCTTCAGGGCTGCCCTCAGAGCTAAAACCCTATATCCAGAGTGGCCGGGACCACTGCTACCTGAGACGGGCCGTCTCTGTGAACAAGGAGAACTGGGGGAAGGCCGACAGCCTTGAGGGGGCTGGACCACCTGTACACTTCCGAGACCCTCACTCCCTAATCCACCCCCCCACCTGTACAGATTCAGTTAGCACCTATGTTTTGTGGATTCTTCTCCGTGGGGTCCCCTGGCTTTCTGGACAAATGTGCCCCATAGCACAAATCCCCTCAAACCTGGGGCCCTGCCAAGCTCCCCTTTGGGAGTTGTGGGGAAGTGGGGGCCCAGGGTCAGGCCCTTGTAAATAAAGTATGTGAAACAGTTGTGTCATTTCTTCCTTGTGTGTGTGTGTGTGTGTGTGGTGGGGGGAGATGGGCTTTGAGGAGAGAGCCCAGGCCCTAAAGGGAGATGACCGGAAGGGGCAGCATGGCTGGGTGGGGCCTGTGGCGGACAGGAAGGCCTCGCCGCCTCTAGAGATAGGTGCTGCTCAACTTCAGCCAGGAGTTGCCGTGAGACACCGTGGGCCCCATGCTGCCACTGTCCCCGCTGTCTGCCAAGCCCCAGTTGGGAGGGGTACAGATAATCTCCTGATGCTTAACTATTTGTGATGTATATGAATAAAAATTATAAATTAGGGGAGGGGCAAATATTTTCTGAGCACTGCTTAGTGAGAGTGTGGGCTCCGGGTCCATCTGGGAGCTCACATCTTAGTTTGGCTTCCCATTAGCCAAACTTGGGGGGCAAGTATTTAACCCCTCTCTGCCTCAGCTTCCACTTCTGGAAAATGGGTATGACAGTACCCACACCGTAGGGTTGCCTGAGATTTAAACAATTTGCTCCTAGGATGCTGCCTGGTGTGTAGTAAATGTTTGCCACCTCTGCTTTAGCTTTCATCCTGAAGGATGAGGTAAACCCATTTGGGGTAGGGAGAGGAGGTGGAGAAGGAAGTTATGAATGAACCAAACAGGTGCCTATTTAGCTGGACTCTGCTGCCAGCGTGCAAGGCAGGAATATTGAATCCCATTTCTCAGTGAGAAGAACCAGGGGGAAGTGGGGCAAGGATTCAAACCCAGGACTGTAAGGCTCCAGAGCTTGGGCTGCCCCTGTCCCTGCACAGAATCAAATCCTCTGGGCAGCCCCTGCATCAACACCATGCCCCCATTTTATGGATGAGGATATTGTTAAGACTCCTAGTGAGAGCCTGGCTCCCTGGGTTTGAATGCACCATTACTTTCTAACAGGGTGATCCCGGTTACTCATCCTCCCTGGGCCTCAGTTGCCTCATCTGTAAAATGGGGTGACTTAAGTACCCACTCCATAGAATGGTTGTTTCACTTACATGTGGGCCCCTCTGTGCCTGAAAATTCTATATGTGAATATTCATCTTTATAACCTTCCCCTGCTGTAGGGTCTCCTACTCTACCTGCAAAGCTCTGCAGCAAATGGGCCCACAGAGCACTCACGCTGTGCCTTCTGCAGCTAAGAAAGGGTCCGACCCCAGGCCTGCAGATCCCTGTACTGCTCATCTGGTGAAGACCAAGATGTAAGCAGGGACAGGGCCCTACAGACACGGGCAGGGGGGAGTGTGATGTGTCACAGCAAGATGGAGATCTTCCTTAATCCCTCCCCCCAGCAAATAAGGCCTCCCTTTTCTACCTCTCCTATCTCCCCACGTGTGTCAGGGCATTTCTCTCAAAATTGTTATTTGAGGGGCAGCAGTAGTCAGGGGTCAGCCACAGGCCCAAAAGTGAGGCAGAGTTGGATGACAGCATCACCACTCACTGACTGTGCGCCCTTGTGCAAGCAACATCACCTCTCTGAGCTTCAGTTTCTTCTGGAAAATGTAGGCAATAAATGGCAGTGCCTGCCTCAGTGTCACTGGTAGGGTGTCTGGCAAGTGCTACCACCCTGATGGCTCGGTAGGGACGAGCCGCGATTGCTCTCTGGATTTGGGTCCTGACTGCTCCTGTTCACACGCAGGGCCAGGGCGCTCTCAAGCACTGCCATGTCCCCAGCATCGCAACTCAGGGCTGGGCACCAAAGAGGTGCTTGGATGATGTTTGTTGACTGAACAAACAGAAAAAAGAAGACTGAAAGAAGTTTTGAACCAGGCAGAGACTCCCTGAGAGAAAGGCAGGGAGAGAAGAGAGAGACAAAAGTGATGAGAAGCCAGGGAAAACTAAAACAGAAAAGAGCAAAAGCTCCCCCCAGCACCGGAAGCGAGAGGACAATTCCATCCTGTGCACTCACTTCACAGGAGGGGAAGCGAGGCCTGGAAGGGCAGGGACAGGGTGCCTTGGCTGCCAGGGAGGTCCTGGTCCCCACGCTTGGCCCTGGGTCCCCAGCTGCCTCCTGTCCTGAGCCTGCTCCACTCCCAAGGCCCTGGGAACAGGCAGACACCAAACTAAAAAACACAGGGACTTTATTATTATTTCCAACACGAGGGCAGGTCTTGGCAGGACAGGAGTGGGCGGCTCTGGCGGTGGGGGGCGGCCCCTACTTGCCAGCGATGAGTGGGTTCCGCAGGACCACGATGACCGAGTCCCCGCGCAGGAACATCTTGGAGATGTAGCGGTCCTTGTTGACCGGCTTGGACTTCTTCTTGCCCTTGCCGCTCTTGGGGACCTCGGTCCACATCTCCTTCACGTTCTCCAGCACCATGTTGCAGTGCCTGGTGGGGGCAGGGGATGGGACACACGGGCAGTGAGGGGGGAGCCTGGAGGCTGCACTCGCTCTGCCCAGAAGGGTTCTCACCCTCCCACAGTGGGTTTCAATCCTGCTTCGGCAGGCCCCCAGGCTGGGACTCGGGCAAAGGATTTCACCCCTCTGTGCCTCAGTTTCCTCCTAAGACAGAGACAAACATGGCACCTACCTCACAGGGCTGTTGTGAAGATTAAAGGAATTAATGCAGTATTTGTAAGTGCTTAGAACAGCACCTGGCAGAGGGAAAATGCAAAAATACATTTTCCACTTTTGCTTCTGGAGGTGCTGGAAAGGAGCTGCTTCTCTCTGGAGGCCAGAGGCTCCTAGGGGATTGGGGCTTGAGGTCACCCATGACCCCTCCACTCCTCTCCTGCTTTGTCCCTGTTCTCGGGGTGCCTGGTGGGTATGCGTGAAAGACAGAGTAGATGAGTTCATTCAACAAATGCTCACTGAGAGCTTACTATGTGCACTGCCTCAAGCACAAGGGATATAGCAATGAGGAAAACAGACAACACCCTGACCCTCGTGGGGTTTGCATTCTTGTGAGGGGAGAAGAACAAGAACAAGGTAAACCAACAGATCTAGGACATCCTGTCGGCTGCTGAGTCACTGCTGTGAAGAAAAAATAAGGCACGGGAAAGGATTGAAGGAGCTGGGGAACGGGCAACAGTTAAAGAGGCTGCTAGTTTAACCAAGCCAAAGCTCATCCCTCAGTGGAAATATTCTGTAGCAGTAACGAAAAAAGAAAAAGTAAAAGAGATGCAAGGAAGCTCTCTGCATCAGACTATGGAGTAAACTCCAGGAGATACTGTTAAGTGAAACAGCAAGATCTGCTTAGAAATTTATCTTTAGAAGAAAAAAGGTGGGAGGATGAGCAGGTGTAATGCCCACCTCTTGTTTAAACATTTGGAAGCCCTGGGAAGATACTTGGAGATTGGTAGATAGGTAGATTGGGGACGGGCAGGATGGCAACTTTCCTATTTTGAGAATCATGTGAATTGTATTATCAACTTGGAAAAATTAAGTTAAAAAAGAAGAACAGAGGTTTGCCAATATGGAAACATTTCTGAATTACTGTTGTTAAATGAAAAAGCCAAGATCTAAACTGTGTGATGATACATTAACAGTGATTTAAAATAGACTAAAACCCCGACATATGTTTGGGATGTCATTTTCAAGTAACATTCCTGGGAGGAGATCCAAGAAATTAGCTGTGATGGTGGCTCCGGGGAGGGTGGCTGGGTGCCCTTTGGAGCTGTTGAATTTTTTTTTTTTTTAATCTTCGTTTTATTGAGATATATTCACATACCACACAGTCATACAAAACAAATCATGCATTTGATTGTTCACAGTACCATTACATAGTTGTACATTCATCACCTAAATCAATCCCTGATACCTTCATTAGCACACACACACAAAATTAACAAGAATAATAAAGTGAAAAAGAGCAATTAAAGTAACAAAGAACACTGGGTGCCTTTGTCTGTTTGTTTGCTTGTTTCCTTCCCCTATTTTTCTACTCATCCATCCATAAACTAGATAAAGGGGAGTGTGGTCCTTATGGCTTTCCCAATCCCATTGTTACCCCTCATAAGCTGCATTTTTATACAATTGTCTTTGAGATTCACGGGTTCTGGGTTGTAGTTTGACAGTTTCAGGTTGGAGCTGTTGAATTTTGCCTCACATGCGTATATCACCCATGCAAGAAAGTAATGAAAGTAATTAAATAAATAAAGGGGGGAGGGGATTTTACCCTATCTGAGTTGCATGTTGCCATCAGGCATTGCCAAGTAGGAAAAACAAAATGTAGAAAAGCACATGGAAAATCCTACTTTAAAAGCAATTTTGTGATATGTCAATTATACCTCAGTAAAGCTGCTTAAAAAAAAAAAAGCACACCCACAAAACCTACCATCACAAAGGATACCCTGGATATATGTGTGTGAGTGTGTGGGTGTACAAACGTGTGCTGGGGAGGCAGGTTGGGTGGGGGGAGGCCGATATGGGGGCAGAGGAGGAGGAAACTGAGGAGACAGACAAAAAGAGTAACAGCAACATAAACCACCATTTAACAAGCACTTAACAACATGCCCGACCCTCTTCTAAGCACTCTACAAGCATTAATCCATAAATCCTCACCACAAACCCAGGAGGGAAATACTATTATCTCCAGTCTCTAGAGTGGAAATCGAGGCACAGTGCAATGAAGTGACTCATGCAAGGCCACAGTCTGGAAGTGGGAGAGCCTGGTTAGAACCCACTGAATCTTTGTAACCAACACGATTATTGCCACTGTGCTGACGAGAAGTCACTTGATGAGGGTCACATGGCTGCTAAGAGGCAGAGCTGGGACAAGAACTCATGTGGGCTGGCTCCTGAGTGCATTCCCACAATCACTGTACTGCACAGCCGGAGGGGCAAAGAAAGCCAGCCACACCTTGGGGTTTTTAGATGCTTATGTCTTCAGGCTCCTTTGGCTGGAGCTGGGGCTGCCTCTCCAGGCCTGGACAGAACACCTCCCAAGACCCAGGTGCTTACCTGTCAAAGGCCTTCACGCGGCCCAGGAGCTTCTTGTTGTTGCGGCAGTTGATGAGCACTTGAGTGTTGTTCTTGACCGACTGCGTGAGCACAGAGAGGGGACCTGTATTAAACTCCTCCTCCTCTCGCTTCTGCAGCTCCTCCGGGGTCATCTCACTCTTGGGCTTGTTGAGGAGGCTCCTGAGAGGGCAAGCACAGGACTTGTGGGTGACAGGGGTTGGAGGTAGAAGACAGGTGGTCATGGCCTTACCCTTAGTGGCTCCCCAAACTTGTTCCAACACACCCCACCCTCTTGCTCTGAGCTCCAGCTCAGTCCTCCCTCTTGGCATCACCACCCGGATCCCTAACAGACACTTCCAACCTTGTATGTCCCAGATCACCCAACCACCCAACCTGCTCTATCCACAGCCTTCCCCACTCCATCCTTTCAGTTCTTCAGGAAAAAACTTTTAATGGCAACTTGTCTTCTCTCTTCCCTTCATATCATACATCTAATCTGTCAGCAAATCCTGCCACCTGTCTCTAAAACATACCCAAGATCTGACCATTTTTTACCGTGGTTACTATCCTGGTCTAAACCTCCATCCATCTCCGTCCTGGAGACTTATAGGTCTTCCTGCATCTTCCCATGCCCCCAACAGACTATATCATGTCACTCTTCAAAACCCTCCCATGGCTCCCATCTCAGTGTAAAAAGTAAAATCCAACATTCTCACAATGCCCTATACCTGCTCCCCTCTCTCTGCTCCAGCTGCGGTGGTCCTTGAAGATACCTGGCAAACTTTTCTTAAGCCCTCTGCATTTGCTTTTCCCTCTGCCTGGATATCCCCCAAATAGCTGTGTGTTTCGCTCCCCACTTTCTTCAGGTTTCTATTCAGGTGTTATCTTCCCAATGTGGTCTTCTACACTCATTATTAAATTTATTGTCTCTCAAAATTGGCACCCCGAATTGTTCTTACCCTCCTTTATTGTTCCTTGATTCACGGCCCCGATCACTTAAATTTTATTTGTTTAATCTATTGCCTGCCTCCCCCCACAGAAGCTGCACTGGAAAAGGCATTTTTTTGGGAGTGGGAGTTCTATTTTATTCACCGATGCGGCTAAAGCAGTGTCTGGTACACAACGAGCACTCCATAATACATATTTGCTGAAGAAATAAATGAGTGAAATATTCCGGTGATTCGTTATCAACGAAAGTCGCGAATTATGTTGAAAATCCACCTGTTTTCTGGTCAAATTTCCGGGATTAGTCCTTTACCTCAAATCGTTTTTCCTTAAAGTCCGCACTCCCTTCCCCCAGATCCTTTATCCGTAAAATAGCTTCCCCTTAAAATTCATCTCAGCGAGTATAGTTATCTGGCAAAGCCGCAGACCAATATCTGATAAAGTAGCACCCTTCCCCGAACTCGTGATTCGTGAAGGGCCCGATTCCCATCCTCAAACTCGCCAGGAGGAAATTCCGCCACTTTATTCATAAAGTTTCTGCCTTTGCTCCCGGCTCGCTATCAGGAAACGGCTCTTCCCACCTCCTCCAACCGTTAATCAGACAAATTTACACCCCCAGCCCCACTCCCGCGGCCCAACCCCAGCCCGGCCTCACATGGCGGTAGGTGCGTTCTCGAGTCTCGGCGGTCCTCAGTACGCCTGACGAAAGGAAGAGTGGGAGGCGGGACTTCCGCTTCCTGCTGTCTACTTTCGTGGGCGCCTGCGCGAACCCAACCAGCGGGTGGAGGCGCGGCCTGTTGCCATAGACAGCAGGGCGCAGTGGTGGGATTAAAGCCGTGCTTAGTGGCTCAAGACCATTTAGGAATCTACGGGGCAAATGATCACGACGACAATGAGAAAAAGAAGGGGGGCCCGACCCATATCATTTCATTGTAGGACAGGATAGATTGAAGCGGGGGAAAGACACCCCATTTCCAAATACCCGCCGGCCCCGCCCTCGGAGGCATGGCCTCCGCAAGACCAATCCACTTCCTGCTTCAGCGTTGGGCCCCGCCCCTTTGCCCTCAGGGACGCTTCATTTTACCTGTCCATTGATAGCTTCCACGCCGCGCAACCAATCCCTGGCCCACTTCCGGGAAAAGCGTGGCGCTGCACCCAGGTGGGCGGAAGTTGTCCAGGATGAAACGCTTCTTATTGGCTTCCTCTCCTCTGCTGAAGCGGAACCAAACTTTTTCGCGCTCCCTTTTGGGTTTGTGTAACCCTCTGGGGAACCAACCCCAAAGCTCCGAGGGGCTCGTCCTCAGAACGAGAGTTCCCATTGGCTTCACTGCTCACGGGGGCGTGGGACGATGCAGTTGCTCATTGGTCCGGTGGTTCTGTGGGGAGGGACTTGGCTGGGCCAGAACCAGCTCAGCGGTCTGGGGTCCTTTGCCGGGTAAAGCTGCCATGCGATCTGGCGGTCGCGGACGGCCTCGGCTACGGCCCGGGGAGCGCGGCCTCTTGGAGCCACCCTCGCCTCCTAAACGCCGCCTGCTGCCGCGGGTGCAGCTCCTGCCCCTACTGCTGGCGCTGGCCGTGGGCTCGGCCTTCTACACCTTCTGGAGCGACTGGCACCGCGGGCCTGGGGAGCCGCCGCTGGGCCGGGAACTGCGGGTGAGGCTCGGCGCTGGCTTGGACACCGCAGGGATCCCTCATTTCCCGCCTGTCCTTCCTCGGAGTCTTGGGTTGACGTGGCTTTATCGTCCAGCCCTAGCCTCAGGTGCTGCGGTTGCCGTCATTCCAGCGCATGCCCCTTGCCAACTGAATCAGGCCTCGGGCTTGTTCTAAAAGTAACTCCCCCTTAACAGGAGGGGTCTGGGGTAAGACTATTGGGAGATCTGGGTTCTGATCCTCATGTCAGCTCTTTGGAAGAGTCCCTTCCTTTCCCTGGGTCTCGATTTCCCCCAATCAGGATTAGGGTTGGCTGGACCGGATGGGCCTCGAGGGACCTTTGCTGAGTCTAGGATTTATCCTAGAAACCTTCGATGCTGGAGGCCAAGGATTTTGAAGAGGAACCGGGGCTCCTTGGGGTCGAGAATTCTCGGGGTAGGGTCGGAGTGGGGGTTGCTCTCACGCGCTGCTCTTTTCCACACCCCGCCTGTGCCCCCCAAGGCCCCGCTGATCGGAAGCCTTCCCGAAGCTGGATTGCGGAGGGTGGTGAAACAGCTGGACCCTCAGCGTCTCTGGGACACTTATCTGCGCCCCCTGCTGGTGGTGCGAACCCCGGGCAGCCCCGGCAATCTCCAAGTTAGAAAGGTAAAGGGCACCCTTCCCAGTCCCCCAGCTCTCCCCGGGATTGGGAGCTCACCATACTACCCTAGATCACAAAGCAGCTAAGGCGCCTGGGCCAGCTCCTGGGGCCCTGAATGGAGCGGATCGGACTTGGTTGAACTGCCCTGTGTACCGCACCCATCAAAAGCTTGCTATGTGTCTGGCATAAGCAACAACTCTGTGAAGCAGGAAACAATATGATCTTCACATATAGATGGGGAAACTGAGGCCCAGAGAGGTTATATTCTTGGCCCGAGTTCCACAGCTAGTAAGTGGTAGTCCTGGGGTTTGAACCCAAGCAGGCTGAGTCTTGACCAGAGCTGGTACTGTGATATCCCTATATTGCCTCCCAGAAAGCATGGGGTGTCACTGAATACTGGCCTGGGTTCGAATCTCAGCTTAGCCACTTGATATGTAAACTTGGACTGGTTCTTATTTTCTTTGTGCCTCAGTTTCCTCATCTGCAAAATGAGGTCAATGACAGTCCCTACCCCAAAGAGCTCTGTAGAGTGTATAGAACAGGGTCTGGTATTTAAGAGTGGACAGTAATTAATCCTGTTGGTATAAAGAGGTGGGGTTGCCCCATACCTGGCAGGTGCTCTGCAGATGTGTGCAAGGGAATGGTTGTCCAAGGGGGGCTTGTGAGGTGGCCCGGCTACTCTGCATGGCTCAGGTCTCATGCCCCTTCTCCCAGCCTTCCACCAACCCACCACCCACCCTCCCACCTCTCTGTTGCCACTAGTTCCTGGAAGCCTCGCTGCTAGCACTGACTGCAGACTGGCAAGTGGAGCTGGACCCCTTCACAGCCTCGACGCCCCTGGGGCCAATGAACTTTGGCAATGTGGTGGCCACACTGGACCCAGGGGCTGCCCGCCACCTCACCCTTGCCTGCCATTATGACTCGAAGCTCTTCCCATCTGAGTTGGCCCCCTTTGTGGGGGCCACGGATTCTGCTGTGCCCTGCGCCCTGCTGCTGGAACTGGCCCAGGCCCTCGACCTGGAGCTTGGCAGGGCCAAGAAGCAGGTGAGAGGAGTGGGTGGGGGGCAGCGGGCTGGCTCCACCCTCACCTGCCTGGGTGCTTGCCATCCTTCTGGTCTTTCTGCCTTCACTCCACGCACAGAGCCACAGGGGTCTTTCCACTTGCTGAATGTCAGATCCTGTCCCTCCTCTGCTCCAACCTTCCCATGATGGCTCCCACCTCATTCAGAGCTCTCTGGGGTTAGAGAGCCCTGGGTCTGAATCCTGGCTCTGCTTCTTACCAGCTGTGTGAGCTTGGGTAAGTGGCATCATCTCTCTGAGCTTCGATTTTTCCCATCTGTAAAATGGGCACGATGGTGATGACAATAGGGGTATCTACTGCCTCCACTCAGAGGGATTAAATGAGATCAGGAAACTGGTAAGCCTGCAGTAGGGGGTAACAAGCATTCATTCCTGTTGCAAGGAACAGGGCCTTTGGCCCTGGCCTCTTGCCACCCTCCAGTTTAGGTCTGCAGTGTGCTCTTCTCAGATGCTTTCCTGGCTGGATCCCTTGCTTCATTCAGGTGTCCATTCCAACGTCACCTCCTCCAAGAGGCCTTCCCAACTGTCCTAAAATCCCTCCCTGTCACCATCCCATGCTTCATGGTGCTTTATGCTGTCTGTCTCCCCAACAGGAATGAGCTCTGTAAGGACAGAACTTGACTTCTTTTGTTCCTGGCTATATCCCCTGAGCCAAGAACCTCGCCTAACATAGAGTAGGACATCAGTACAGATGTGTAGAATGAATAAATGGGAACACAAATTTCATCATGCTATTTCCCTGCTCAAATCCCTACCATGGCTCCCCAGTGCCCCTGTAACAAAGCCCAAGTTGAACTTGGCCCTTGCCATCCCCTCTGGCGCTCTCTCACACCTCTCTGGCCCCTTTCCTGGCCCCGGTCTTGCCCTGTGCTGTTCCCTTTGCCTGGAACTCTCTTCCCTCTGCATCCCCATTTGCTTTTGCCAGGCTGGCTCCCATTTACCTTCAGCACAAATATCCCTACCCCAGACCTAGCACGCTCCCCAGGTCAGGCCCCACCAAAACGCCCACTGCCTGTGCTTTCTCAGGACCCTGCCGTTCTTGGGAAGCGTTTGTCCCAACTGCAATCCACTGTTAGTATAATTATTCATTACTGTGGGTCTGGCTGTTTTGCCAAACTGAGCTTGAAGAATGACAATAATAATCTGAGCCAACCCTGTTTAGGCACTGTTTTAAGACCTGGATTCGAATCCCACCCTAGAAATAGAACTCTTGTTCACCCCATTTCCCAGATGAGGAAAGTGAAGCTTTGAGAAATTAGTAAATTGGCCTGTGACCGCTTGGTCAAGATGCGACCGAGCCAGGGTTGAACCCCAGGCAGTCAGACTCAGAGCGGGAGCCCTTGGCCGCCGTGCTCCACTAGTGAGGAGACCGTGTCTGCCCTCTTCGGTTTGTGCGAGTGGGAGTGTGGGTGGGTTGTGGCCGCGGGCCTGGCACTGGGCAAGCCCTGACCACTTGCCCCCACAGGAGGCCCCGGTGACCCTGCAGCTCCTCTTCTTGGATGGCGAAGAGGCCCTGAAGGAGTGGGGGCCCAAGGATTCCCTTTATGGGTCCCGGCACCTGGCCCGGCTCATGGCATCTGAACCCCACAGTCCCGGCCCCACCAGGATCCAGGCTATCGTAAGACCAGGGCCCACTCAAGTTCCCGCGCGGGAGGCAGAGGGTGAGGCAGGGTTGGCGGCTTTGCACCTGGCCCCCCTCCAGCCCCGGCTTCTCTCCCTAGGAGCTCTTTGTGCTTCTTGATCTCCTGGGAGCCCCCAACCCGACCTTCTACAGTCACTTTCCCCGCACGGCCCGCTGGTTCCATCGGCTGAGGAACATCGGTAAGGGCTACAGGGGAGGCAGACGCCGGCCTGGGATGTGGGGGCACCTGTCCTCCTCCTCCAAGGACTTCTAGACCCTTTCTCAAAGGGACTAGGGCAGAAAGGCTAAACAATCCCACAGAGCCATGTCCAGTTGCAAACAGGGGCTCTGGGGTCAGACAGCCCAGGGTTCAAGTCCTGGTTCGTCTCTTACCAGCCATGTGAAATCCGGCAAGTGGCTTCCTCTTCTTGCACCTCAATTTCCTGCCTTCAAAATGGGCCTGGTGGTAATGATAGGAGATACGTCTTGCCTTGTAGGGATTCAGTGTGACGGGAACACAGCAAGCCCACAGTAAAGCATCCCAGCATACATTTCCACTGGCCCCCCACCCTCTGATGTGTGAGAGGGCAACTGCAGACCCCTGAGGTGCTCACCCTTTCTCTCTAATCCCTGCCGCCCCAGAGAAGCGCCTGCACCGACTGAACCTGCTGCAGTCTCATCCCCAGGAGGTGATGTACTTCCAGCCTGGGGAGCCCCCTGGCTCTGTGGAAGACGACCATCTGCCCTTCCTCCACCGAGGTACCTGCTGGGAGGGCTGGGGCTGGGGCTGGGGGTGGGGGTGGGTCCGAGGGAACCTCAGGTGAGACCCAGCCCTGACCTCTCCCCAACTCTGGGGACTGGTTGCAAGTTGCCGAATCTGTGTGCCTCCGAGTCCTCATCTGTGAAATAGGAGTAATAACTGTACTTATCTGGCGTTGGAGAGGAGTGAATGCATCGGTGCCTGGCACGGAGTGAGCCTCCGGGAAGGCGAGCTGTTATTACTTGTACCTTAATGATTGCAGTTTCTTCCAGCTCTTGCCTTTTGAGGTCCTGGCAGCCCATCAGAATAGCCTAAGGTGCTTTGAAAAATGCCCGAGCCTATTTCAGACCTACAGAATCACAGTCTTGGGCATCTGCGTTAGTTTTTACAAAGCTCCCAGGTGATTTCGATACCAGGGTGGGAAATATCTGGTAGAGGGGTTAAGAATGTAGGTTTCAGAATGGGACAGCTCTGGGTTGAACTAAGGCAAATCATTTAGCTTCTCTGGGCCCCCGTTTCTTCCGGAAAATAAAGATCCATATACCTGCAGACACGTATATGTAAATCACAGGTTGTGAGGATTTGATGAGATCAGGTATATAAAATGCCTACTTAGACCACTGCAGGGTACATAGAAAGGGCTAAAAACATTTTAGAAAAATTTCTTCTTCTATAAATTGCTCATTCGACAAATAGGCATACCTTGCAATTCTGCCCTCTTTGCAGATTCATTCAACAAGCATTTCCCAAGTCAAATACCAGGGATCCAGTGTCAGGGATCCAGTGATGGGGATCCAGTGATGACCCACAATCACCCTGGCTGCGTCTCTAGTCAGGGGACAGAATATTTAGCAAATCTGGACAAATCCGGAGGGAAGCACACTCAGGACAGGAACCCTGCGTGGTGCGGGGGCTGAGAGCCCAGAATCTGGAGCCCGGTGGCCTGGGTTCAAATCCTGACTGATGCTTACTACAGGTGACTGTAGGCAAACCATTCTGCCTCTCTGTGCCTCAGTATCCACATCTGCAAAATGGGGGCAATGGTAGAATCGACTTTAAAGGATTGTTGTATGGATAAAACAGTGTAGAGAGGAAGAAAGGGAAAAGCCTTAGACTAGGTCCTAGAATAGAGCAAATACTCTCTTTGTAAGTGTGAACTACCATTAAAGCAGAGATGGGCCAAGGACCCCTTTCCCTTCTCCTGATTTCTCCCCAGTCAATTAAGTTTTGAGTTTAATTTTCTCTAATCTGTGCCATGAAAACAATAGATACACTGGTTTAGAAGGAAAAGAAACCTCACACACTTCAAATCATTGTTCAGAGTTCTTCAAGTACCAGCCCGGGGCATCTTCTATGTATGGAAAGTGGTGGTGGTCGTGGTGGGGCGGAAGGTTATCCAGCCTGGGCCTAGGCTCCCAAGACAGCAGGGGACTCTGGGTGGGCCTGACCACTGTGCTCTCTTGCCGGCAGGGGTCCCGGTGCTGCACCTCATCTCCATCCCCTTCCCTGCTGTCTGGCACACGCCTGCCGACACCGAGGCCAACCTCCACAAGCCCACCGTGCACAATCTCAGCCGCATCCTTGCCGTCTTCCTGGCCGAATACCTGGGGCTCTAGCTGTTGAGCTGGTCCCCAATGGGGAGATGTCACTCTGAAGGAGAAGCCCCCGCAAAGTGCCTGGAGCCAGCGGAGCTCGGGCTGGGCACACCTCGAATGTGCTGGTTTGTTCGGTGTTACGCTTTTGGCTCCAGCTTGATGGACAACCATCTCTCCTTTGACGCTCTCAAGCTGCCACCCTTCAGAGACTTGGAAGAGGCCATCGTGGAGGCAAGGACCAAAGGACTAAGACTGGCTCAGCCCCCACCCTGAGGGAAACGCTTGGTCTTAAGGTTGGAGGGGATCAAATGCTGTTTGCGTTTCTAGAATTGGCTGACTGTGGACTGGTGTCTGGACTACCTCCTACTAAATGAATTATGTATGGCGTGTGTTTTTATGTCACTTCATTCACCAGAACGGCAGACTCAGTGCTGCACCAGTCCAAACCCAACTCCCACGTGGATGTACCATGCGGGGCCCACAGAGGATCTGCTCGTAAAGCTTGGAACAGAGGAGATGGAAGCGACACTTGGGTAAAAACAGATTCTGACAGACCCAATGGGCAATAAACCCGTGTTTCTGCAAATCATATTCTGCAGAATTACTGTCAATAGGTATCATGTGAGAGAAAGGATCAGCGATCAAAGTGGGGTGAGATAATGGTAAATGAGTTTCCTCAACGCACAAAAGATTTTCTCAAGAGTAGCATGGAGAAGGCAGTGTTTGCCAAAGTATTTGACCATGGAACCCCTTCTTTATTGGGAAGCACCTCATAGGACTAAGGTTCCTCAGAAGATACTTTGGGAAACACTGGGTTTTGACCATTTGCGAGCACTTATAGGCAGAATGGGTGAGCTAGGCCTCGATTTGTTACAAACCAGTTGTGCCCAACCTCCTTTTCCTCACAGCTGTGGGCACAGGTCTGTGAGCCGATGGGTCTAACTGCAATGTTAGTGATGGCCTGATGAAGTGTTTCCCATCCTACCTGACTTGCAGATGCAGCTGGGATGCGTATTCAAAAATGCAGACTCCCAGGCTCTTCCCCCAGACCCACTGAAACAGAACTTGAGGGAGGGGGCTGGGACTCTGCAACAGAACTCTGAAGGAGTATCACGAGCAGCAAAGTTTGGGACATGCCTCTCAAGGACACATCTGGGTGTGTTCACAGCTGCTTAGCAAACTTACTCAAAAGAAAACCATGAAAGTATTGTCACTACAGTTCTTTTCAAGTACTTGATGTGTATCAATTACCTATTGCCACGGAATAAATTGGCCCATCCTTAGCGGCTTAAAAAAATAAAAAAAGGGAGGACCTGGGAGAGTCCCATGCCGGTTTTGTGACTGCAGTGGAGACCTGGTAGGCAGCAGAAATGCCAGGATGAAAGGTTATTCAACAGTGAAGGTGACCTTCAGCCCTGTGAGCCAACTCAAGACTAGAGGAGCCGCAGCAGGATGCAAAGGCTAAAAGTCAGGATAGCAAACAAGAGGAGCAACACAAGGGGCTGGATTCAGATTCTTCCGCAGTAGCTGGCACTTTCATGCGTCAACTCGTTTAGTCTCCCCCAAATCCAGAGGTATGTACAACTTCCGTTCCCATTGTGTAGAGAGGCAGCTGAGGCTGACAGTTGTGCATCGTTCTCCGGTTCTCTCCCACAGCCGTGTTCCTAACCCCCATGTCCTACCTCCTTTGCAAAACCCACTTGTGCTGGATGAACAAGTTTGCTGGCAAAAAGTGGCTCCTGGCGTTTTTAAATTGACTGCAAGATAGAGTGGGGTTGGAGCTGGGAGGGAAAAACTAATGGCTTCTAGAGGCAGAATTTCAGAGTTCAGAAAGGGAAGCTGATGGTGATATTAATAGCTAGGGTGGCAGAAGGGACTGGAAGCCACAGGGACAATACTACGTTTGTTGTTCAAGTGCTGTGAGCAAGCACGGGGCCAGGTGCTTACAGGGCACCAGCTCACCTTAGCCTCACGGCTACCCCAGGTCGTAGGCAAGACTGTTGTCCCTGTGTGGCAGAAAGAAGTAATGTGCTCGGCTACGTTCTGGTCCCTCTACACCTACCTTCCTGTGTGGCCCCGTGGTTGCGTGTGCCATGTGCCAGGAGCTGGATAAGGGGCTTTAAGCATATTTTCCACTTGCATCCTTACATCCCTTTGGAGGAAGGCTTGTTAAGCCCCCTATTACCGAATGAGGTTGCTGGTGCTTGTCATAGGTTCCCCAACTCCCATAGCCAGCAGGCCCTGCAGCTCCCATTTGTATGCCAAACTTGGGCTCCCCTAGCTTCACACTGTGAAGGCACCATTATGTGTATTTGATAAACAATTGTTGAGCACTCGGGATGCAACATCTTCACGTATCAATCTTGTAAGGAACTGCTAGTGTTTTCATTTCTCCGATCAAGAAACTGAGCTTCAGAGAATTTAAGACAATTGCCCAAGATCATATAGCTGAACACTTTCCCTATCATGTCGAGGTGTTTCTTATTTATCCTGTTAATCGTCATTGGGGCTTACCGGGATCTTCTATTTGTCTGGAATTCTCAACATCAACTCAAATATTCTTTGCCTCATTCTCTTCTGATTCTGCAGTGGCAATGTATGTTAGACCTTCTCACTCTATCCTCCGTAACCTTTCTTTCTGGGCTTTTGTTCATTTTTGTCTCTCTGTGCTGCACTGTGGTTAATTTTTTCTGCCCTAGCTTCTAGTTCAGTTCGTCTTTCTCCAGTATCTAATATACTGTTTAACCCAGCCATTGAGTTTTGATCTTTGGTTATTGTATTTTTTCATTTGTAGAAGTTTCATCTGTGGGGTTTTCTATTTCACATCTGCTACGCCACCTGTTAGTTTTCGGTTCCCAGCAGATATTTTCAAGTTCTTTTTTCTCTTTTAAAAAAGGCAGTATTGTATTATAATCTGTGACTGACGATTTCAACATCTGAAGCCTTTGTGGCTGGTTTTGCTCTGTTGTTCTGCTGGTTCTTGCTTTGTACTGCTTTATTTACATGTAATGCCTGTTTGGTTATTGGACTGTGTGCTACTCATTATCTTTAAAAAATCATTTGTTGGGATTCTAGATGGCAGTGCCTTCCACCAGAGGGTCTGTATCTGCTTCTGCCAGATGTCGCAGCCAGCAGTTCTCTGGGTCACTCAGGCGATGAAAACCTGGGCTGCAAATTTGTACCAGCAGCTGGCCCATGGCCACAAATTATCACGGTCATTTTTTTCCCCTATCCTTTGGTCTTGTGCTTGCCAAAGCATTTAGACCACCTCCTCTGCAAGCTTCTGCACCAACCTTACCTGAGCTCTATTTTCTCTGAGCTTCCAGCTTCTATTAGATTCTCCACCTTGGGCAGACTTTGGTCTTGACTTTTACCTACTTGCCCCAAACAGGAAACCCAAGCGTGTCCACATCAGCAAATGCCCTCAATGCAAAAGTGGCTTTGGGGCCCCATGAACCTTTCCCTTAAGTTTCTGGCTTCTGTCCTTTATTGTTTCTTACTGGCTATTTGATGCTTTTAAGGAGACTTTTTAAACTTTCAGTAGTTTTCAGCAGGAGAGTTGGTTCTAAATGACCTAGCCTGGCCCCCACAGAAACTGAAGTCCCACAAAACCAAGTCAAGATTCAAACCTAAGTCTCTTTGATTCTAAAGCACTGGATGAGTACTGATATATCCCAGTCTCTGGAAATTTTGATTCCCTGATACATATGTCAGAGACTGCTAGCTGAATCAATATCCAACCTTCCCTCTTTTTTTATACACCAATTTTAAAGTGTTTTAATTTTCTTTTTATTTAGTAAAATAATTAACTTGATATTTTAAAACTTAAAGTACAGGGATATTTAGTCAAAGAACTTTTTGCTGGGCAAACTGCACCCAGCTAAAGCACTGCATTTCCCACTTCCCTTGCAGCACCTTCTGTACAGCTGAATTCCGGCCAATGAGATGTATTCGGAAGTCTAGCATAGTGCTTCTGGGATGAAGGGGGCTTCCCCTCTTTTACCCCTTCCTCCATCCCGCAGCCAGCAAAACAGCAATGACAGGAGCTCTAGCAGCCCTCTTGGACCATGAGGACAAAGGCCACAGCCAAAGGTTGGTGGAACAGTGAGCCAGGAGAAGCCCGGGTTCTGATGACTGGAGGGCCACCATACCTGCCTAATTCTGGATTTCCAAAGATATAGAATTCCAACTGACACAGATGAGAAGAATCCAAAATAATCCCAGGCTAAGGGACTTGGCTAAGGACCCCTTCTCCCTCAACTATATCCCACCAGGCGCAGGCCCAGGATCCCCTTCTCTCCCAGGTGCCCCTCCCTCAACAACACATAAACCAGTCTGGGCCCAACCTTATAAATATTGACTTTATAGAAAGGACCAATTCAAACCTGGTCAGATGCCACAAGCTAGAAGCTTCCAGAACCACAATGATGAAAAAACAAAAAAACAAAACCCCAAACAAAACAAACAAAAATACCCCAGACTAAATTGCCATTTTGAAAATCAAGGTCCCAGTTAACCAAAGGATTCTAAAGAAATACATGTGCCTAGGGGGTGAAGAGACCCCAATGCCTGAACAAGTACCCAGAGTGGAAGGGAAAGCCACCTAGAAATTCAAACCCAGAGTCCCTGCCCACTGACCCCCCACGCTGTCAAAAGCGAGGCAAAGGGCTTCACAGCTTTTTTTATGGGTGTGTGTGTGTGTGTGTGTGTTTAAGTGTGTGAATGATGGCAATGGCTTAAATAGTGAGAAGGGCGAGTTTTTCTATTTCAACTTTTCCCCCTCCTTCCTTCCTTCCCTCGTCTCCTCTAGAAAGAGAGAGACTGGTAGCTTGAGGTTAAGGAGAAAACAATAATTTCTATTTATTAAAGGGGAGAACATCTAGAAAAGGCAGGTTACCATAAAAAGTGCCAAATCCGACCTGGGATCTGATGGCCCCCAGTTCCTGAAGAGGAGGTGACCCCTGATGTGGGAAGACAGAAGAGGGTCTAATTGCGGGTGCTGCAGCCTCTTGGGAGAAAACAGCCCCAGAGACAAAGAACTGGGTGGAGGGAGCAGGAAAGACCAGAATGGAGGAAACTTTTAAGTGTCACCAAAATTAGCTGCCGCCTGCTCCCTGCTGGTGGGTCCCTGGGGTGTAGACAGTGGCAGGGAGGGTGTTGTGGCTGAATGGAGAAGAAATTGAGATGCTGATAAAACAAAACAAAACAAAACGCCCTCCTGGAAGGTCCCCGGCCCTGGGTCTGAAGAGTAGAAAACCACCAGGGGTCGGTCAGTCAGTGCCTGCTTTCCTGGGTCATCCCCTGAACCCCATCACAGTAACGGAGGAGAATCAGGGCTCCCTGGACTGGGGGTGTGGGCTGGTGACCCTGTCCTGGCCCTCGGCTCCCAGGGGGGAGGGGGTGGGCACCGTGGGCCGCCCCCCCCTCCCCCGGCTTCACCTCCCCTCCTCCCGGCTGCCCCGGCCCCCGCCTCCACTCGGCCCATTGCAGGGCAGCACCCAGTTGTTATCGTGCAGGCCCAGGCGGCAACCGGGCGTCTCGCGGTCAGCTCGGCGGCAGCACATCCAGTAGGAGCGTCCGTAAGGCAGGTCGTGGTGGTAGGGCTTGGGGTGCCAGCGGCAGAGCGACACGTCACCCTTCTCGTACCTCTTGCGGCACTGCTTGCAGGGGTCGTCGCGGTAGAGCGGGTCGCGGCTCCAGCGCGAGTCTGTGGCCCGCACGCCAAATGCCTCAATGATGCCCTTGAAGTGGTGGCAGGTGCACTTGAGGGCCGCCAGGGCCCGCGTGGGCAGGAAGCTGAAGATCTTGACCAGCACGTGCTCGGGCAGCAACAGCATGTACTGCCTCGGCTCCAGCAGACGCTGAATCTTGAAGCGGATCTCCAGGAAGTCGTGCGACACGTGCCGGTAGAGGCGGCAGAGGGAGGTGTCCGCCACCCCGTCAGCATCGTCGGGCCCTGGCGTGGTGGCTGGGGCATCAACTGGGGGTGGCTCGGGAGGCCCGTCGGGCCCGCGGGCCTGGAGGAAGAAGAGCTGGCCGGGTGGGGGGGGCTCCTCCGGGCTGACGGTCAGGCACACCGTCTCCTCCTTCACGTTCTTAGTGCCATCCTTGCCGAAGAAGATGCACTCGTCCACCACGCCTGTCACCACCACGTCCACGTGGAAGCCAGAGGCTCCACAGTCCCGGGCGGGGGGCGGAGGGGGTGCCGGGGGAGTGTCCTCAGGCCTGGCGGGGGCTGGGGTCTCGCCCTCACTGGCTTCATCTGCCCTCGCCAGCAGGAACTCCACGTTGCTGGGGAGGGCATCCCGCGAGGGGCTGATGAGCTGGTACAGGTCGCAGGTGATCTTGTCCTTGGCTCGGGCTCCCGGGCCTGGGCTGCCAGGATAGGCACAGCCGGGCCGGCCCCCACCCCCATTGGGCAAGCTGCCATCAGGCGCACGGGGCTCCCGGCCGTTGGAGATGCGGAAGGCGATGCGCACCTCTCCCGGGCCCGGCCCAGGCCGCTCCTCCTTGCGGAGACCCTTGGCCGGAGGGTTGTCCAGCTGGGCCTCGAAGTGCGCCACCGCCTCGGCCACGCGGCTGCAATCCCCGCTGCCAGCCCGCCGTTCGGGCCCCAACCCCTTGGCCGGCCCACCCTGCTCGGCCGACACGAAGACCATGGGAGCTGGGGTGCCAGGGTGCGGGTAGTTCTGTAGGGCGAGGGCAGCCCGCTGTTCTACCAGGGCTACCATCTCAGCCACGGAGAGCAGGTCCACGTCCTCGGTGGCTGAGGTGAGGGCCCCCTCAGCAGTAGGGGTCCCCTCACGGCCTCCTGGGTCTGGTGGAGCCTTGGTGGGCTCAAGGCAGCGCCTCCGCCGCTTAGCCTTGGAGCTCTCGCTACCCCAGTGCCCCTTGACCTTCATGGAGCTGGCCCGGCTACCCCCACCGCACTGGTGGGCCACAAAGAAGGCCACCTTCTCCTTTGTGTTCCCGGGCTTGATGACGTACCACGTGTCCAGCAGGACTCGACCCTCGTCGCCAGCGGCTGCTGTGGAGAGCAGCGGGGCAGGCTGGGAGGCAGGGGCCTCGGTGGCCAGGCTGGGGGGTGTGTTCTCCGAGTGGGCAGGCCCATGGTCCAGCTCAGCCCCGCTGCCTGGCTCCGGGCAGGCGGACGGCTTGAGGGCTGTGGAAGGCGGGCGTGGCTGGTTCTGGGAGTAGGTGCCAAAGGGCCGGGGACACCAGAGCTGGAAGGGCAGGAGGCTGCTGCGGTCCATTCTGGGGGATGGTGGCAGACAGGTGGGGGTCACGGCATCTCACGACCTGGGTAGTGGCGGGGTCCTCCACAGGGCACCTGGAGACAGGGAAGAAGAGATTGAGGAGCTGAGGGAAGAAACTTCCCTCCCGGTCCCATCCTGACGTCTCCTGAGGAGACAGACAGATTAGCCCATCAAGAACTATTCCCGCCCCACAGCGCAGTGAGCAAATGGAGGGCTGCAGAGGGGATGGGACCTGCTCCACGAGACCCACAGAGTGTGACCCCAGCCCTGCAGATGACATTCCACCACTGGGCTGCCTTCCCTCACTCCCCGGAGGCCTCCTGCTGCCATAATCTTGGAACTCCAAAGTATCAACCAACAGACAGGGCCTCCCTTTTCTACTTGCTCTCCCACTAGCCAGTTCCTGAAAAGACAGGAATTCCCAATCCTGCCCATAGCTATGGCTGCTTGAGCTCACGGAGGGAGGAACTGGGTGGGCTGGGTGGGGGAAGGAAATCTGAGGTCAGAGCCAGGCAGGCCCTTAAGTAACTGGCTCTTGAGTTTTTTGAGGGGGTCATGGGGCTCTCTGAGAACCTCCTAAAACTACGTACCCTCACTGAGAAAAATGCAAACACTTGCTCAAGACCATGCAGCTGATTCCATGGGATGCGAAGTACCCCGAGAGCTATCCACAGGTCAACTGAGGTACAGAGCAGGGGAGGGTTATATAGCCAAGGTCATACAGAGGGGTGAGGAGCAAAAACTGGCCCTCGAGCTTGGTGTCTGGACTTCTCATTTCAGGGCTCCCTTAATAGTTACTTTTTTCATTTTCCTATTCCAAGTGTGTGACCTGGTTTGCAGGTAATTTGGTAATGAGTCTGACGTGACCACTTTCCATTACAGAATCAGTAAGTAGCATCTCCCTCAGCCTCAAACCTTCCCCATACCTATAGACCAGGGATCAGCAAACTCTGGCCCCCTGCCTGTCTTTGTAAATAAAGTTTTATTGAAATATACTCATTTGTTCATGGCTGCTTTCAAGCTAGAGTGGCAGAGTTGAGTAGTTGTGACAGAAACTGACTCTCTGGTCCTTTTAAAAGTTTGCTAACTCCTGCTACAGACTCTCCCATTAAATACGGGCAATTCCAGACACCACTAAAACCCCATACATTTTATGGTCCTGTAGATACCATTCAAAATCCAGACAGTCCTCAAACATCCATAGACATCATTAACAGAGAATCCCAATCCAAAGAATCCTTATTCCTGTCCCCATCACTAACCCCACCTACTCTTCAGATTTCCAACCTCTGCTAAAATCCTAATTCACCGCCAAAAAAAAAAAAAAAAAAAACCCAACACACACACACACACACACACACACGCACATCCCCTAAAGCCTAAAAATGGCAAAGTTTACCAACCACCAATTCAGATGCATCCAAATGCCAAGGGATAGAAGCAAAGGTCTATTCCTCTAAAACTTAGCCACCTCTTAAAGTACCCCCCCCAATGAGTTCCTAATCTTATCTCTAGAATCTCAACCCCCCCCAAATATCCAGATCCTTTCAAATCCTACTTTAAGTCCCCCAAATTAAGAATATCTTCTCAAAGAAGTCCCCAATCTCAACCAACCCTTCAAAAATCCCATGCCTACCAAGATCAGCCCCCAACTCACACAGCAGTTTCCCAACCTCATAGATACCCCAAAAGACCAGTTTCCTCCATTTCTATGCTCACCCCAACTCTCTAAACCCCACACATATTCCCTAATTCCACAGCTGCCACACAACCAAGAGAACTCACTAAAACACAAAAGCTCCCTAACACACAAGGCTAATTCCAAACCAAATACCTCTCAACTCAAAAGAATCCCCAGAACACCCCTAAAGAAATCTTGCAAATATTTTAGTAGCGAATGTGTGCTTATTGCACGCCTACTAGGAAGTGTCCTAACAATTCCTGCTACTGCTCCCAGTCCCCTTGAGGCAGGCGCTGATATTAATGTTCTCAGCTGAGGCACCCGAGGCACAAAATGGTTAAGTCACTTGTCTCGGGTTAGACAGGGGCAAAGAACTTGAGGGCCCCACGCATCCCGACTCCAGAATCGGTATCCTTGGACCCTTGGCTTCGCTTCTTACTCTCGGTCTTCCCCATGAGCTCCCCAAAGCCTATATCCACCAGAAGCACCCCTAAAACCACAAAAGAACCTTCCAGATCGCGGAAAAACCGAAACCTAAGGAGCCGCCTAAGCGCGAGAACCCCACAGTAACCCCTACCCCTAAGAAGTAACTTCGCCAAGCCCCCAGCAATCCCTTAAAATCAAAGGGAACCCCCAAATCTTGTCACTGTCCCCCAAAGGAATCTGCCCAACCCCTCCTGCGACCCTCGAAACCTAGACACGCCCCCACAGCGCCCTCACCCGCGAGCCCCCCCCCGGGCGCCGGCAGGGGGCCAGGCGGCACCCACGCATGCGCGCCGTGTGGAACCGGACCCGCCTCCCCGCTCGTCTCCCTGCGACCCTCGCGCGGACCGGGGCGCGACTAGTTCCCCTCCGCCCCTTTGTTGACAGACACGCGCGTGACGCTCCCAGCCAATGAGCGGACGCCGTTCGGGGCCGTGCCCATATAAGGAAGGCCTTGGCGCAGGCGACCAACTTCGGGAGAAAGAGGCGTTGGCGAAAGGTGAGGAGGAGCAGTGGCAACAACCCGCTGTAAGGGACCGTGTAACAATTCCCAACTTCTTACTGCACGGAGGAAGAGGGCCAGGGCGGGGACCGATGGCCTTCAGAAGAGGCTTTACTGAACGATGTTCTATAAACAGGGGCGCCAATTGACCGTCGGGATTTAAAGAACCAGGAGGCCCGGGCATTGAGAACTGCAGGGCGGAAGGAAGCGGGCGGAGAGATCCAAGAGTGCCCAGCTTTGGTTTCTCGCGGAGGAAACGAGGCACCGGGTCTCTTCTTCCGGAAAAAAACAGAGGCAGAAGCCGGCAACGGCTCCCACAGCCCTAAGTTAAAGCCTGCGGGCCTGGCATTCGGGGGTCAGGCCTGTGGCCACGACGGATCCTTCTGTTCAGTTTTTCCATCAGGCGCCACCAGCCTGACTCAAAGACTTAGCGCCAAAAAAGAAAATGAACTGTCTCAGTAACGACTTTTCAATACTGTTTACGTTAAAATGACAATATTTTGGATACATCTGGGTTAAATAAATGGGTTTACATTTTTAATATGGCTACTAGAAAATTTTAAGTCACACATATGGCTCGCATTCTATTTCTGCTGAACAGCTAACAGCTGGTCTAGATCCTTTCAATGGCAGGACCCAAAGGTGGCCCCACAGCAGGCCCTGTCCAAGTGTCTCCTCCTCATTCCACCTCCCTGTCCTTGCCTGTTCTCATCCATCTAGACATGCCAGCCAGAGGGCTCTGCATACACCTGACACTCACCTTACCCTGCTCAGAATCTCTCATGGCTCCCCAGTGCCCTGGAGGGAAAGCCCAGGTATTCCTGCCAGGGCCTCCAAGACCCTGCCCACTTGTCCGGCCTCCACCACCCTACTCCTTCATACTCCATGCCCCCAGGGACTCAAGTGGGTCCCTGATCTGACATACAGAGTAGTCAGAAAATTCAGACCCATTCTGACCATCAGTGGGAGCCATTATCATCTCCACTGTATGGATGAAGGAACTGAGGCAGGGCAGTTTGCCTAGCTAGCCCAAGAGCACCCAGAATTAGTGTGAGGTAGAGCAGGGAACCCAGAAAATCTGGCTCCAGAGTCACTGCGCTCTTTGTTTCATTATGTCTTGTCTGGGGTCTCGACTCAGACATTAGGCTGCACTTCTGCTCCTTGCTATCTGCTAGTCAGTCATCATGCTCTTCCTTCCCACTCTCGGCATTTGCAATTCCCTCTGACCTGAATGCTTTTCCCCCAGATCTCCACATGACTCATTCCATTCCTTATTTCACTCAGGTCTTTGCTCCAAGGTAACTTTTTCAGAGACACCATTCCTGTGTTCCCTTTCTGGAAACTTCCTCACCCCAGAGGAGTACCTGCCTGCTCCGGGTTATCACTGCCTGGGGATAGATCTGTCTCCTCCATTGCACCGTGAGCCTGGGAAGGCAGGGCTGGGGCTCTCGTGGTCATCATGGCATCCCAGTACCACCCAGCATGGGGCTAAATGGATCAAAACTCCCCTCCCTGCACTTCATGTCCTAAACTTCATGAGACCTGGCAGAGTAAACTCTGTTTCAGACCCAGATTCTCTCTGTATCGTGGCCAGTGGGGTCACTGGGGCAGGATTTTCTAACTCCCCACTCAGTGAGCCCAGCACAAAGCCCTATACTAGGTCAGCCTTCAGAGAATGCTCCATGAAGATCCTTTTATTGTAAAGCATCGTGACCCAGAAAGATTGAAAATAAAAACGTGGAAAAAGACTGACCAGGCAACTATAAATCAAGAGATAGGTGGAGATGTGACGAGATCTTTAAAACAAAACCTGACAAAAGCAAAATGTATTCTTAGGGTCAAAGATGGTGAGAAACCAAACAGCTGACCCATTATACACAAAAGTTCTCAATATACACCCTCTTAATAAGATAGCATCAAAATACATAAAGCAAAAAGCACCAGAATGACAAAAAGTTTGGCAAATCCACAACTGTAATGGGAAATCTCAACATATAAGGGATTGATTGAGAAGATAAAATTAATAAGGACCTCAACCACATAATCTCTACCCTTGATCTAATGCTCCAAATAATTAGGGAATCCATATTTTTATATCCCTTGCACACACTGAACATTTGCAAAAACTCCTCACTGAGCTCCTCTTGTGTGTCAACCCTGGGTTAGGGGCTGGGGACACAGAGACGACATTGGGACAGAGATGATTCACCCAGGAATGGCTCACGGGAAAGGGCACAGACACGGGAATAAACGATCACAACCAATGTGAATCCATTAAGAGAGAAAATGATCATAACAGCAGTTGAAACACTTGAGCACTTACCTTGAGCCAGTCATTGCTCTAAGCATTTTGCAAATATTAACTCATTAAATTCTCTAAAAACAGGTTCTCATTATATTTTTAGTCTTAGTTCAAAGATCAGGAAACTGAGGCACAGAACAGCCAAGTAATAGTCCTTAGATACAGCTCTGGACAACTCCAGAGCTCAGGCTTGGAACTACATCCTCATGATGGTGAGGGCAGCTTCATTTATTGAAGAGACTGAGCACACTACCCTCAAAACCCTTTGCATTTGCTTTCCCCTCTGCCTAGCACATCCTTTCCCAGATACCCACATGGCTCGACCCCTTACCTCCTCCAGGTTTTGCTCAAAAATCATCTGAGACCTTCCTTGATCTAAAACTGTAGCTAGCCTCCTCTACCCAATGGACACACTTTCTCAAGCCCCCTCCCTGATGTATTTGTTTCCTTAGCGCATATTACTATTTAATATACTATAAACTTTGTTTATAAAGTTTCCCTTCAGTTTCCCCTTACTAGAAGAAAAGCACCACCAGGGCAAGTATTGTTCTGGTTTTGTTTGTTTTTCCACTACCGTATCCCCTGCTTTTACAACAGTGCAAGCCAGTGGCCACTCAAAGTGTGGTCTGTCTGGGAGTAGCAGCTTCCAGCATCCCCTGGGGGCTTGTTAGAAATGCAGACTCTCAGGCCCCACCCCACACCTGCTGAATCAGAATCTGCACTTCAACACGGTCCCCAGGGTTTTTAAGTACAGTAAGTTTGAGAAGCACAGCCCTAGCACCTCCTAGGTGCAGAATATGAAAGAAAGAAGGAACTCTCACTATAGCTACGATGGGGGCCCCCTCATGAAAAGCTGGCTGGCTCCAGCCAACTCCACCTGTGGACATCCTGCTCCCAGGACCGAGCATCTCCTCCAGGGAGCTGTCCCAGAGCACCCCCTATGCAGGACCTTGCCCCCCAGAGCCCTCACTTGCACACCTGGATTCCGGTTTCTCTCCCTTCCAGCCTGAGTTTCTGCAAGGCTGGGACCACTCCTCAAAGGTTCAGTTGCTCAGTCCCCTAACTTGGCTAGTTTGGGGGTTCCCACTGCATCCTTTACCTGGAAGCTGGAGAGATCTTTCCAATAGGAACTTATCACTCCCCTGCTTAAAATTCTTCCATGACAGGTGCAAGTTCTCAAAAATCGGTCCCATGAATCCTTTCTCAGAAAGCTACTGGAGGATTTGCTTCACCAAAATGAAGGAGTAAACCAAAAAAAAGGAAGATAGCAGATCCAGGAAATAGGATCTAACCCAGGAGAGAGGGAAAAGGGATCTTCAGACGAAAGTAAAGGGAGATCCTAGGATGACAGCTGGCAAAGATCAGAGAAACTTAATGAGCAAAGTGTCCAACTTTAGAAGTCAGAAAAAGAACCACAGAATAAACCAAAGAAGAAGGAAAGAAATGACAAAGAACAGATGGCTGACCACCCATACAGGGTCAAGTGACACTCTCTCCCAATAAAAGGGGCTCCCCCAACCCAGGATCAGGGCTGTCTTGGCCACACTGCATCCCCAGGACAGGGCTGGGCCCAGAGTAGATAGGAGTATTGGGGAAATACTCCTGCCCACAGTCACACAGGAACCAGCCGCAGGACACAAGGGCCAGTCCCTGTTCCTGCCTGCAGCCCTTCATTCCCCCTGTTCCCCTGCCCTCAATCCTGACCCATCATATACTCTTCCCTTTGACCTTTTGGCCTCAGGGTCTGCTGGCCTCTCTTCCCCTGCAATTTTCCTTTCCCACTAATAGCTCCCAAACCTTCAGGCCCTAGAGATCCTCACAGCAGACAGAATCCAGGCAGGGCCTGCTGGCAATCCAGCCTTCTCACCTCCTGGGGCTGTGACCTCAAGCGAGCTGCTTAACCCTCCATGCCTCAGTTTCCTCCCCCGTAAAATGGAGATCATAACAGCATCTGCCCAAGGGTTGGTTGACGATTCCCTGAGATTGACCCAGTAGAGCACTGGCTGCCAGCCTGGCACTGAGGAGACGCTCAATATTCAGGCGCTGGGATTACTAAAAAATAGGTGAGGCTACTGAAGAGTTTGAAAATCACAGACCGAGCCAAAGAATCCCTCCCTCTTTATTTGACATTCTGAAAGTCAACTACCCCAAGAGTCATGCACAAAACCCAAAAGAAGCCAGGAAATATTTCTGTGTCACTCATGGGTACTGGGTCTCACTTATTCATTAAACAGATATTTACAAAGCACCTACTGTGTGCCAGGCAGTGTCCCAGGTATCGAGAACAAGCAGGAAACAGGAGATAGGAATCCCTACTCTCATGGGGCTGACATACAGAAAGAAGTGAAGACAGGGACCGCGAATATATAAGTCAGACGGTAGCAAGTGTTATGGGGGGAAAAACCAGAGCAGGTAGCAAGGAACATGAGTGCGTGGGGGAAGGGGTTACAGTTTTAAATCGAGGGGTCAGGGACAGCCTCATGGAGCAGGTGATGTGAGCTGATCCTTTGGCAAAACCCGTGCCTTAAGGAATAAGAAAGCTTTACCAAAGCCGCTAGAAATATACCACGATATATGGTTTTAAAAAAATCATTTGATATGAATAAACCAGACAAGTATAGGCTGAAAACAAATTTAAGACTTTAAGAAAAGGCAAAAGCAATTGAAAGGCAGACAAATTTTCTAAGACAAATGAAGGCAAAGTGGGAGGGGGAAGGGAGCTGTCAGTCACCCTGGGGCACCCAGATGTGGCATCCAGAAACTGGGACAAGCGAGAGATTGGAAACCTTTCCCCAAACCATTAGGTTTTCAGATAATTCACTGCGAGCTGGGGACAAAATGTTAAAAATTCCTGAAAGCAACGACAAACAGGCACCGCTGGCATGGGAGGCTGAGAATGAATCAGTAATGGAGAAACCCAAATCTGAAAAATGAACACAAATGCCACCAGAGCTGCAAACCTGCCCCAGCAGAAATGCAAATCAAAAGCACAAGGAGACAGCACTTCACACCCACTAGGATACCGTTTTGTTTTTTTTTTCCCTTAGGAAAAAAAAAAAAAGGAAAAATAACAAGTGTTTGCAAAGATGTAGAGAAATTCGAATCCTTGTACACTGCTGGTGGGAATGTAAAATGGCGCATAGGAACTGCGGAAAACAGTTTGATGGTTCCTCAAAAAGTTAAACACAGAATGACCATATGACCCAGCAATTCTACTCTTAGGTATACACCCTCAAAGAACTGAAGACAGGGACTGACACAGATACTTGCATGCGAATGTTCATAGAGGCACTATTTCCACTAGCCAAAAGGGGGAAGTAACCCAAATGCCCATCAACAGATGAATAGATCAAGAAAATGTGGTTTATCCATTTTGTGGAATATTATCAGCCATAAACAGAGAAATGAAGCACTGATACATACTACAAAGTGGATCAAAAATATGCTAAGTGAAAGAAGCCAGGCACAAAAGGTCCCATATGGTACGAGTCCATTTATATTAAAGGTCCAGAATAGGCTAATCCATAGAGACAGAAAGTAGATTCGTGGTTGCCAGGGACTGGGGGAGGAGGAAATGAGGAATGACTATTTAATGGGTATGGAGCTTCCTTCTGGGGTGATGAAAATGTTTTGGAACTCGATAGAGGTGATGGTTGCACGACATTGTGAATGAACTAAATGCTGATGAATTGCACAGCTGAAAAGGGTTAATTTTGTTCTGTGAATTTTACCTCAGTTAAAAAACAAAACCAAAACTGCCCCCATGTCATAAATAATAACAAGGAGCTCCCAGAGGACTGGGTCTCAGGCCACATCAGTACAGGCCACAGCACATACTAGCAGGAGTTCTAGAAACACTCATGGACTACATTAAGGAATGAATCCCCATTTTTCAGATGAGGAAACTGAGGTCCAGGGGGGTTAAGTGACTCACCCAAGCTCACACAGCTGGTGAGTGACAGAGCCAGGATACAAACCTGAGTACTCTGGCTCTAGAAAGCGTGCTCAACACACTTTTCTTGAAAGAATCAACATCATAGAAGGACCTCACATTTACTCATTTATGAGTCAGGCATTTTATATACCTCATCTCATCAGCTCCTTACAAGGGCCTCATGGTTCCAAAGTGGCCCCATTTGGAGAGAAATATGAGGCCCAGAGTGGGAGCACCACCTGGCCAAGGACACACAGCAGCAGAGCTGGGGATTTGAAGCCAGGCCTATCTGACACTGATGCTTTTAATCATAAGCTTTACTATCAAGAGTCACAGAACTTCAGTGATAAACTCCCAATAAACTCCGGAAGGCTCACAGCTAATGAACCAAACTGTTCCAAAGATGAATTACAAAGTTCCCAGGCTGCCCAGTGACCCAAATGACCAAAGGTTGAAAACACACATACACACACACACTCACACAAGTTACTAGAAATATTTCGTATTCACCAAAACACCTGGATTTAGGCCAGGCATCAGGCCAGTGAATTATTTCTATTTGGCCGGGGATGGGGTGGGAATAGGGATAGGTTAGGTTTCTGAACACCCTCTCAGAGAGTCACCCTTGGACTTGGGAGTCTGCAGATAAAGGGAGGGAACTAAAAGAGTCAGAATGTAAAGATGATCTGGGTGAGAGAGATGAGGCTGATGCCTTCTTCACTGGGCCCTCTCTGTTGCCTTCACTTTCGAGCCCCAGATTCCTATTGACCTTCAATAACAATTCTCATGTATTGAGTTCTTATTCCAAGCACTTTGTATGCATTGTCTCCCTGAACCCTCTAACCCTCCTAGGGTTACTGATCCCCTTGTCTAAGCGAGGTGGGGCCAAAAGACTTGCTCAAGATCACACAGCAAGTAAATGGCAGAAGTAGAATTCAAACTGAAGTTGGCTTGAGTTCTTGAATGTCTATTCTTACTGCTGACACTGTACCTCGGTACCAGAAGCACAGATGCTGAGCCAGGCTGCCTGACTTGGAAAACTGAGTCTACCACTTAATGCTGGATGATGGTGGGAAAGTTGTGTCACTTCACTATGCCCCTGCTTCCTTTCTGTAAAGCGGAGATAATAACAGTCCCTACATGCTATGGGTGTTGTCAGAGTCAATGAGTTGAAAACGAACAAATGGCTGGGCGCATCATCAATTGTAAGTGTTAACTATAAGCAACTGTGGGGAACCCCTGCATGCTTCTGAGCTGCAGGGGTGCCCAGATAGTGCCAGGTCTGGGGATAACACCCCTGGGGCTGGACTGAAAGGGAGGGAATCCCTTAGTACCTGAGACTCAGTCACATTCTGTGGGTGGGGAACTTCCCACCAACGGCTCTGAGACTGAGGACTTATTTCAAGCCAGAACTTTCCCACTAACACAAATGAACTTACTGGTCCTTCTTTTAGTCTTCTCCTGAGTTGGAATGCTTGTTGTTCCCAAAATACAGATAAGAGCACTGGGACTCTGAGACAGTAGATGTGCCCAGGCAATAGCAGAATAAGGGATCTGAATGTTGGACTGCCCATACTGACAACACCACTACATTTTCTAAGTCCCACTGGGGAACTGAAGAGTACAAATGAGGGTCTCTAAGGACCCTTCTGACCATATTAGCCTACCATTCTGTGATTGTCCAGTTCACTGGAGTCTACTGCTAGACTAGGCAAACTATCACGACATTCAGGTCCCCAGTCCCATGCCCTTCCCACCCCACCCCCCAGTCCTCTAGTCTACACCACCACATTCCACTCTACCACTGATTTCTCTCTCCCACCTCCTCAACCTGCCTTCGTGCCAACCATCCGATCTCAACCCACCCCATCCACGCTGGCTTCTCTCTCGGTGCCCCCGGATCTCACTCATCCAGCCCTGACCCCCATGCCTTTCCAGAGACCCCCTCGAAACTGCCCCTTCTCCAACTGAGGATCCCCTCCCCAGCTCTGAGCCCCCTCACAACCACTCTCAAAGCTCCCCACCTTAAAGCCCCCTCACCAGCCCCTATTCTTCTAATGGTCCCTCCAGCTCCCACTACTCCCAACCCCACCCCCCAAACGATCTTCCTTCGCCCAGCCTCTTCTTTAGCCCCAGGCTCTTCTCTCTCGCCACCCGGTCCCGTACTCTCGCTCTCAGGCGCTCTTGGCCCCCGCCCCCCGCCCGGGGCTCTCACCATCTCCCCGGCGCTGCAGCTCCCTCGGCTACGCGGATTTCCCCCACTCGCTCCTCTCCAGCCTCCCCTTCCGGGTTCCCGCCCCGACGCCCGCTGGGAATTGGAGTCCAGGCGGCCGCGGACTACATATCCCAGAAGGCAGCATGCGCAAAGCGTGGAGGTGGAGGAGGAAGCCAGAGAGGCTGACCGAGGAAAAGAACGACTCTAACTCCCAGGAGGCAGCGGGGACACGCGACAGCGCAGGCGCAGGGGGCGCTCCGGCGAGGCGAGCTGGGAAATGCAGTCTAGCGTCCTCCATTTTGGCCTGGGGCCCTTGGAAAGGGAATTGCGAGCATTGTAGAGGGGCGTTTGTGAGGAGTGGAGAGTTGTGAAAGAGCAAGCTTATTGATTTACTCATGCTGAGTAACATAATAAATGACAGTGCCTTGAAATTTCCCAAATACTTTCTCATTCATTTTTTCCCCTGGCCTTCTTACCACCTCCCAATTTATAGATCAGAAAATTAAGCCTTAGGAGGGAGAAAAGCCCAGCCCGTGATCTAGGTCAAAACGTGCACTAGGGACCAGTCCACATCAAAATTAGAACAGAAGCTCCACAAGGGCAAGGATCTTTGCGTCACTTGGTCAAGCCGCTAGAATAGTGTAAATGGGTGACCGATAAATACGTAGGCATGCTGTCTACATGCCAAGTACCCTGCAAACAGTCCTAGTAAGAACTGTCATCCCAGATTTATATAAATTAAGGCAGATGATATTCTTTCATCAACAGTAACAGGTGTACCACGCCAATACTAGGGGTCGATAATAAGGAGAATATAAGGTGTTTGGGGTTTTCTTTTTTTGTGTCTATTAGAATTTTTTCTTTTGGGAGCTAAGAAAATGGTCTAAAATCGAGTGATGATGATGGCACAACTAAGTGATGATACTGTGAGACATTGTATACTTCGGATGGAATATATGTTATATGAATATATCTCAATAAAACCTGCAGATAAAAAAAGTTACTTGCATTATAAAATTAAGTAAATAATAAAGGTGGCACATGGAGGTGAAAAAAAAAAATTAAGGCAGAAAGAGGTTAAGCCTGTCACCCATGGCAACAAAGCAAGAAAGTGATTTGAACCAAAATGTGTTGTATTTCAGGGCTTCAACTTTCAACTATTACCCTATCCCTATATTGCTTCTCTCTCTATATATATTTCAGTTCAACCTCCTCCGGGTCTTGAGAATGAGTTCAGAGCTTGCTATATCAAAGAAGTTACATCTTTCTGGGAGGAATTACTATTAAGGCCCAATTCAAATGGGTTTCCTCTTTGAATTCTTTCCCAATTGATTGCTGGCTCCTTTGACAAAAGCCCTAGATTCTCATGGTGTGCGTGTGTCCGTTTCCCCGGCTGTACTGGGAAGACGGTGGCTGCATCGCCCGCATACAGCATGGTACTTGGCACACAGTAGGCTTCATCATATACGCACTAAAGGGAAACGGTGGAAATGGGACACTCAAGGGCCAGAAGGGAGGCTGAGGAGGTCTTTACTTCCTCCTGAGAGTTGGCAGTTAGAGAGACCCCGCCTCCTCCTTTGGATCCAAGGGACCTAGACCGAGAAGGTCGCCAGGGGGCGTGGCAATGCGGGGCGGGGCCCATGTAAAAGACAGCCAGCTGAGCGATCGCTGATTGGTCAGCACTTTGGCGCGCGTGGGGAGAGGCAGGAGGCGCGAGGCCAACATGCTCCGTGCAAGGAGACAGGGCTCTGGCCCAGCCGCGCGTGCGCACCGCCCACTTGCCCCCTGCCGTTTTCCCTTTCCAGTCTCGCGCCCATCACTCCGTGGTGGGAACTGGTGGGGGTGTGGCCTGGGCTTCAGGCGCGCGCTCTTTCTCTTCTCAGGCAGCACGCGCCGGGGCGTCGCGCCTGGGCCTCGCGCTGGGGGTGATTCGCCCCCACCCCACGCCGGGGAGGGAACGTGGCGGCCGAGGCGGCCTGGGGCTCGCGTGCTCGGTTGGCCCCCCAGGACCAGCGCGAGACGCTGTCCATCGGGCTCTCGAGTGTGGGGTTGGCGAAACCTGAAGGGGGGGCCTCGCGCCATTTTGCACCTCCTGAGGCGGGTGCTGGAGGCCGAGAAGGGTGGGACAGGTTGGGGGGACTTCCTTGGCTCTAGCCAGCTCGAGGGGAGCCTGGGGTTCGTTTGGAGGGTCAGCTTCCCTCTGGGAGTTTTGGGGGGGGGGGGGGGACGGGAAGGCAGCCGTGACCAGAAGGCAGGACCCTGTGGGAGCCAGGGCGTGGCAGCAGAACTGAAATTTGGGTTTGAAGCTGGGCCTAGGTTTGGAATCCAAGCCAAAGTTTGTGAAACTGAAGGTTCTATCTGAGGGTGTTGGGGATATAGCGTTTGGAGAAAGGATCTGATGTCTGGGGATTTGTGTCTGAAAATAGCTCTTTTTTGGAGTCTGAAGGTTTGGGTTTTAGTGAGTGGAAGCTTGAGTGTAGGTATCTGGAGATACTTATTTTTGGATATGGAAATCTACGTTTTCATTTCTGGAATGTCATCTTGGGGTTCTCAGGGTCTGCTTTTGTGAGATGAGGCCTCAGTATATACACTTAGGGTCTAGACTTTCAATATAGAGTATGGGGTATGAGATTTAGGGTCTGGGGTCATGGTTTGGGACTTTGAGAGCCTGGAGTCCCCATGTTAAATATGGGGTTTTAGTTTTAGGGTCTGGAATCCCAATCCAGTAATCACCTGTGTGATCTAAGTGTTAGGGTTGGGGTCACAAGTGGTGGGTCTGACAGTTTGGGGCTCTAGAGATCTTTATTTTAGGGTCTGAGGTGAATTTTCAGGGCTAAGATTTGCTTTAGCAGGGCTTGGATGTCTTACTTTAGGGTTTGGGTTCTCAGTGTTAAGGTTTTGTGGTCTGTGACTTAGCATTAGATTGGGGTCATATCTGGAGGTAAGAAGTTGATATTTGGGGATCCAGGGTATCTCAGTATTAGAGTTTTGGGTTTTTAGGTTTGGGAGGTCTCTTTTTTGGCATGTAGTCCCTCACTTTGAAAGTCTATTGTCATGGTGTTAGTGTCTTAATATCAGAGTTTAGGGGTCTCAAGCCACAGTTTTTGCATCTTCATTTCGGGGTCTGGCTTCTCACTATAAAGAACTAAGTTCTAAGTCAAAGTTTGGGAATATTTGTTGATTTTAGTTTTAGGTTTGGAACATGATTTGGGGGCCCACATTTACAATTTGGGATTCGTGGACTACATGATTTGGGGGCTCACATTTACAATTTAGGATGTGTGGACTTCAGTTTAGAGTTTTGGGGTTTTTATTTGGATCTCTGAGCCTGTATTTGTTGGAGCTGGGGACTCATGGTATCTGAGTGCTCAAATAAGCCTTGTGGGGAAAATGAAGGGTGTCAGCCACGCTGCCCTTTCCTCCTGGAATCCCAGAGATCACTAATTATTCTCTCTTTCTCCCACTTTGCAGATGTGGGGTCCCAGCAGATGCTTGTGTTCTCCTCCACAGCCCAGAGTCAGCTTCTTGAGTTCCAGTGACAGGTAAATACTCCCCCGGCTTCCTCCCAGCTCCACCACTTTAGTCAAGTGGTAATAATGACAGTGTTTACTGAGCATTTACTGTTTGTCTGAATTATTTACTAAGCCCTCTGTTTGTATTATATCCTTTAATCCTTATAATAACCCCATGAGGAAGTAGAGAGAACTCTGAGGTAGTTGGCAAAGGGTATCTATAAGGCCCTGTGAGATTTGACGTTCTGAGTTTCATAAATGCCCTTCCTTCCCTTTCTTTTATTCGCTGATTCCTTCATCCATCAAGTACCTACTGAGTGTCAGGAATCTGACAGAGGGGAATCTCACAGCAGATTGAGGGTTGGATCCGACCTCTCCCTCCCTCCAAAGTCTGGATAAAGAAAAAATAGCCAGAGTTCATCTTATCCCCTACCATCTCCCCCCATAATTTTCCTTCTCATCATTCATTTATTAACTCAAAAAATAAGCATCTAATTTGTTCAGGTTCTCTTCTTAGGTACTGTGCTCAGAAGTAGCACGATGGGGAAACTGAAGAGGGCCTGTCCGGCTGCCCATTCCTCCTGGAATCCCAGAGGTCACCAACAATTCATTCTTTTCACCCATCTAGATATGGGATTGTTGCATTCATGAAGACTCTTCGTTGCACTTAACAAAAACCTAGCTTAGTCAGGCTTAAGCATAAAAGGGGACTTAATGCCCTTTTCCCTTCTCTAATATGAGAAATTTGAATTGGTTCTTCGTTAAGGCTTCTTCCAGCTCCAGTAGAATAAAGGAACTGGGGGGGGGGGGTGTTAGGCTGATTAGTTCAGGGAAGTGGAAACTCAGGAATTAAAGTCATTTGCTATTTTTAAAGGCTGTGGGGCAGAAGGAGCATTCATTAATTCAACAGTTTTTTATTGAGCACCTACTAAATGCCAGGCATTATTCCAGGAGCTAGGAAGATAGCCAGGGCTGCATTATGACTTTTGCAGGCCCTAAACATTTTTGCCTTCGTGGGACCCTTCCTTCATTAAAAGAAAACATTAAAAATTATAGTTTACCACTGTGTTGGTATAAAAATGAATTTAATCCAGGCTGGATTATATTCGTTTTTTCAACCAATTTTAAAACAATTGAAAATATTTTCAGGAGCCCCTAAAAATATAGTGGGCCCTAGGCACTGTACCTCTTGTACCTAATGGATAAGTCAGCCTAGGATATACCAGTAAATAAAAAAGACAAAATCCCTGCCCTCATGGGGTTTATATTAAATAAATGAACAAAGAAATTATATTTCAGATGCTGAAAAATGGAATGGGGATATAACAAAGAATAATCTAGGGAGTGATCGGTCAGGAAGGGTTTCTCCAAGGAGCTTACATTTAAGCTAAGAGCTGAATGACAAGGAAGAAACCAGCCATGCAGAAAATCAGGGTGAAAGAACATTACTGGCAGAGGAAATAGTGAAGGGCCTGAGGCAGAAAGAAACTTGGCATTTTAGAGGAACAGGAAGAGGACCCATGTGGCTGGAGCTGACTTGTTCCCTGTGGACCCAGAGGGCAGAGCTGAGATTAGCCGCTGAAAATTATAGAGAATATTAGGAAAGACCTTTGTTAAAAACCAGAGTCACCCGACAAGGAAAGGGGCAGCAGCTTTGAGAGGGAGTGACTGGCTCCTGGAGGACTCTGAGCAGAGGCCAGATTGCATCCATGCAGGGCTGCTACCTAGGGGCTGCCAGGATTTTGTGATTCCTAGTCACCTTTTTGCTCCCTCCAGATATCTGCACCCCCCCCCCACCCTGAACTTCTATGCTTGCACAGAAGGCTCTCTTGGTGCTTTGCAAAAAAAAAAAAAAGCAGTTTAAATACCCAGGTACTACAGTTGATACACATGGTCAAATAACACCTCAAATTTAAATAGAACTGGGCACTTTTTTGTCCTTGCTTTCTACGTTGCTTTTTGTGGGTGCTTTTCAGCTACCACCACTCCCGCCCCCAGAAGGAAAATGGTGTCCAAAAGAAAAATATCATGGCTGTGTAGGACATTACAGGCCAGCCTACCCAACTTTTCTTCATGGTAGAATGCCAACACCTCTGAATCTCAAAAATATGGTTTCTACCAGGAGGACATTGGAGACTAATGGTGATTTGTTTTTCATTACTTCATTCAATTAAGTAATGTATGGTCGCCTGTGTTCAGAACAGTTTTGAAAAAGTCAGCTAAATATGTCATCCCCTGCCTACAACTCTAATGGCTTCCTGTTAGTCTTAGAATAAAGGGAAAACCCTTCCATGCTATGGGCCAACAAGGTCCTGCCTCATCTGGCTCCTATCCTTTTCTCCAGCCTCTTCTCACCCCATGGGACTCCTTGTTTTCTGTGCTCCAGACACTCCAGCTCTCCTTCTTTCTTTTGAATTCTCCATATTCCCTCCCACCACAGGGCCTTCACATGTGTTCCTTCTATCTGGAGTGTTTTCTTTTTCCCTCTTCCTGCATACATTTCCACTCATCCTTCAGATCAGATTCTGACCAGGTTTGCTTCCTCAAGGAAGATCCCACTGATAAGGTCAAAGCTCCCAACTACGAGCTTTCATAACACTGAGTATCACCTCTTCTTTGTCCTCGTCAGGGCCAGTTTCATGGGTTGTCACACAGGGCCCTGTGCTTTGAAGGGTCCTGTGCTTGGTTTAATGCTCTGCTGTCACCGCCTTGAAATTCTGAATTTCACACACATTTTCATTTGTTCTGACTCCACAAATTATGTAGCTGGTTCTGGTGCTAGGTGCACTTTTATGTTTGCTTAGGTGATAATTTGAATAATGACTCGAATAATGACTTTCTCTCTTACTGTACTTTGGGGTCCAGAAAAAAGGTACTGTTTTTGTTATTGTTGTTGTTACTTTTTTTTTTTTTTTAATTTTTATTGTGGGAACATATATACAACATAACATTTCCCATTTGCTGTATTTCTTTGTGATACTTTTACCTCTGCGACCTATCACAGTTCCTGGCACATAGCAGGTGCTCAGTAAGTCATTGCTGAATGAATGGGTGAGAGGGATCCTTTTAGGAATTTAGAGTTTAGTTGGGGAGATGGTTGTGTTTGCCATACTGCAGCCTTGTTTTGAGGGCAGTGCCAGAGCCTGATTCCTCTCTCTTTCTGTGGTATCCAGCACAGGGCCTGGCAGATAGAAGATATCAGTTCATGGGTGTGAGCCAGAACTAAACATACATCTGTAATCAGGGAAGCGTTTTTGGTTTGGCCATGCTGATGGTGACACAGTGTTGTGGAGGTTCCAAGTCGGGGAGGAAAACAAGGGGGTTTGGGGAAAGCTTCCTGGGGCAGGTGGCTATTGAACTGGATCCTGAAGGAAGATGAGATGGTGATTGGTAGAGACGGAGGCGTTTGGGCATTTCATGAGTAGCATGAGCGGTGATAGTGCTGTGTGATTGGGAATGTCTTTGTGTCTCCATCTCTTAGAAGAGAGAATGGAAGTGTCTGTGCATGGGTATATTATGAATTATGAATCCCAGGATTAGGCCCCAGAAGCTCGGCAGCTGCCCAGGCGTCAGCTTCTTTCATGTCCTTATTTATTCATTTAGCAAATGAGCTCCCACAATGTGCCAGACCCTGCAATAGGTGCTAATGATACTGCTTGCGTCCCACCTAGCTGACAGCCCAGTGCAGGGTTCAGACAAGAGTGTGAGCCCAGGGGCTGGGGGACCTCAGCAGAGTCACCACACCCATCCTGGGGGGGTTAATTCAGTTGATAAGAGACAACAAAAGGAAGTAAGAGAGGAAGCCACAATAGCAGCAGGGCCAGACCATGAAGAGTATTGCCAGCCATGTTAAGAGTTTTTTAAACTTGATCCTTAACAGTGGGGTGGCACTGAGAGGTTTGAAGCAAGGGAGTGGCGTGGTCAGATTTGTGTTTTGGCAAGATCCCTCTAACTCTAGTACAGAGAATGGATTGAAGGATGCCAGATGGGAGGCCGTGGAGACCTCTGAGGATGTCGATACACAGACTAGGGCAGGCGCTGTGGGGATGGAGAGGGATGAAGAAAGAATCAGCAAGATTTGGTGACTGATTGGACAAGGGATTAAGGGAAAGTTACAAGTCTGGATGTTGCCTGGGATTCCATCTTGGGTGCTTGGGAGACCGTCACTGAGATGGGGACCACTGAGACAGGCAGTTTGGGGGTCAGATGGCAGATTCCATTTTGGATGTCCTAACCAAAACCAGCTCTTGTCCCAAAACAGGAAGCAGAGGAAAAACCACACCAGCAAACTGCAAGAGCTGTCACTGCTGCTACCTCTGTCCCTGAAGACTGATACCAAAAAGCTCACCAAGGTATGGGTACTGAAGGAGAGAAGGCAGATGTGGGGGTGCAGATTGACAATATCACTGAGCCGGTTAACCTCCCTGCCCTGGGAAAATTAGATCCTTTCAGTGACAGCATTGAGGTAGGAGCATTCCTGCCCTGAATGGGAATTTCTGGGAGTCTGGGCTCCCCTGACTAGAAGACTGGGAGATTCTTTCTTGCAAAGGAGGCAGGAGAGCTGGGAGGGGGAAATGGCAAGGTACCTGGTACAGATTACCCAGCCATGGCTTTGATCTCTCCAGCTCCACAACCGCAGAGCTTTGGGCAGGTTGCTTGGGTTACTCAGGGTTCTCAGCTGGAGAATGAAGAAAATAACTCCTGCCACCCAGACATACTGTGAGACCAAAATGACACAACAGCTGTGACAGGCCCAGCACATGGCATGTCCTAAATAAATGTTGGTTCCCTCTCTGTATCCCTTGTTTTGTAAGCTGTGGATATCTTCTCCACAAGGTGGGAAAAGATAAGGTTTCTCTGTGTGTCCCCAGTGGCTGCTTAATAAATGTATGTAGTATTGAGCTAAAACCTTTCTCCCAGTGGGAATAACTTAATATGAAACTCAGAGAGCCTTAAGGCTTGGTGTCTGGTCAGTCATGGATGTTTTCTTGCTATATTTTCTCTCATTCATTCACTCACCAGCCATTTATGGAAAGGTTGCTGGATGCCAGATGCTGTTCTGTTTGCAACAGAAAGAAGCAAAGACATATGAGACCCATTCCCCATCCTCTGGGAACTCAGAATTTGGTCAGGAAGATCAAGAGTTGCACGCAGGGATAATGGATCACAGCCAGAATGTGTTACTTGCCCTTAGAGAGGTTCCTAGGGGTGGGCATTTTGGAACGATTTACCTGGCCCTAACCTTTACCTTTTCCCTCACCTAACACATTCCATCAATTGCCAGGTCATGTTGATTCTCCCTCCTAAATATCTCTCAATAGTATGTGCTTGAATTAGTTTCCTGTGGCTGCTCTAACAAATTACCACAAGCTTAGTGGCTTAAAACAATGCAAATTCATTATCTTACACACTGGAGGTCAGAAGTCCAGAATCATTCTCCAGTTGTCAGCAGGGTTGGTTCCTCTTGGAGGCTCCAGGAGAGAATCCATTTCCTTGTCTTTGCCAGCTTCTAGAGGTTGCTCCACATTGCGTGGTCCATGGCTCCTTCCTCCATCTTCAAAGCCAGTAGCGTAGCATCTTTAAATTTCTCCCCTTGTTTCCCACTGTCACATCACCTTCTCTGCCTTTGACATTCTTGCCTCTTCTGAGGACCCCTGGGATGACATTGGGCCCACCCTGATAACCCAGCATGCTCCCCCATCTCAAAATCCTCAACTCAATCACATCTGCAAAGTCCCTTTTGCCATATAAGGAGATGTTCACAGGCTCTGGGGATTGGGACATGGACATCTTTGGGGTGGGGGGGGAGGCATTATTCAGCCTACAAAAATATCTGAGGAGCTTTTTTCTGTGTCCTGAACGACTTGAGAATTTGGCATGAAATGAGTGCTGTGATAAGCTCTTGGAAGAAGCAAAGACAAGTAGGGCACAGTCCCTGCCCTCAAGAATGACAGTCCAGTCAGGGGACAGGCAACATTTCATAACTGACCAGATGACCACATCTCCTTTTGGAATTCTCTTGGGCCTCAGCCTAGTTCCTTACCATTTATTCTCTGCTCTTTTGATCCCTCTTCCTCCCCATCCTCATCCTCCCTTAGGTTGAGTCCCGGGCCCCCTGCTCTACATGCATCCTGCAGCCTGGTTCTCATGCTCCCACCTGACCAGTCTCTGCCTGAACTGCATCATCACCCCCCATCCCAGGGCCATGTGATATGTTGAGTCTGGCACTCGATAAACCACTGGGACCTGTTGTTTGTGGTGTCCCCCATTTTGAGACGGGATTCAGTTTAGAGTCACGGTGACCTTCCTCCTCACCCTGGCCAGCTAAGTGCCTCCTCTCCCATATGATCCCTGAGCTGCTTCTCCCCTTGGCCTTTTAATTTTGGTGTTTGGGGTACAGAAATCAATGATCTACAATCTCTACCCTCAAGTAGTTCAAGGTCAAAGGGAGAGAATGACACATAGACAGATAATTACAAAACAGTGTGGCAAGTGCCTTGATGGAAATAGACTCAGGGTGTTACAAAATTGTGAGGCGGGACAGCTGCCCAGCCTGGGCTCAAGAGTCCAGGGAGGCAGGAAAGATTCTGGAAGAAGAGACCACTGTGCTGAGGCTTAAAGCAGGAGAAGCCAGGTGAGGAGATTTGTGGGAACAAGATGTGGGTTTTCCAGATCGAGAGCATAGCACATGCAAAGGGTCAGGGGCGGGAAGCTGAACAGTGTGGGCAGAAAAATTGGACTGGGAGGCAGGCAGACCTGGCTTCAGATCCCAGCCCTGCCACTTCCTCTCTGCGACCTTAGCAGATCCCCTTAGCACTCTGAGCCTCAGTTTCCTTAGCTGTAACCCCTCTCTCAGTGGGCCTTGGTGAAGATTAAATAGCAAAATAGGAACATCTTTGCCACCTGAGGACTTCCTGGGGGGCGGTGGGAGGAGGTCCCCAGCAACCTCATGTTGTTTTGAGCCTTGGCTCTCTTGTTCAATCCTGTCTTTCTTTGGGGGGCAGAAGGAGATTCTGCTGCATGTTCTGCACTACATTCAGTACCTCCAGAGAAGCATTGATGTGGCTAAGGCCTTGCTCAAATTTCACACCACCGATGGCAAAGGTGGACTTGGGGGTAAGTCCAGCCAAAATTTTCTGATGCTTGCTACATGCCAAGTGTTCTCCTGGCTATAGGGGACACTGAGTGAATTAGACGAGTCCAGACACTCCTGGATCTCACAGTCTGGTGGGGGAGACAGTCAGAAAAACTAAGGGGGCATGTGAAAAGACCATGAGGGGGAGGGACCTTGGCTGGGCCTTCAAAACAGTAGGAAAAGAGAGAAACCCCTGCCAAGCAGAAGTGATCTGAACAGAAGCATGCAGGCATGAGAAGACACGTGTGGAATGTTTGGGGAATGGCAAGTGGTTGGGTGTGATTGGAGAGACTGGGTAGCGTTGGCTCTGGAACCAGATCCTGACTCATGCACAACTTTGTGAACTTAACCTCTCTGTGTTTCAGTTTAATCATCTGTAAAATGGGAATAATAATAGTACTTCCTTACTATGTTTGTTGTGAGGATTAAATGAGTTAATATGTGTAGAAAGCATAACCCAGTGCCTGGAACATACCAAACCCCCAGTACTATATATGTGGGGTGCTGTTGGTATTATTGGAGTATAAAATACAGGCGCAGAGGGGAGGAGATAAGGCTGGAGACATTTGGCAGGGACTAGGACAACAGGGATGAGATCTGAAGGGCTTTGGGTGCCCAGCTAAGTAGCCTGTGCTATCATGATGAAGATGCAGATTACTGAAGGATTTTAAGCCAGGAAGAGTCATGGTCAGATTTGTTTTTTCAGAAAGCAGCACCTGACATCTAGTGTGGAGGATGGATTTTTAAATGAGAAACGGGAATCAGGGAGATCAGCAAGATATTTTAGGAATGGTCTGGACAAGAGACAATGAGGCCCTATCTATCACTGAGGCTGAGGATGTGGACAAAGTGGGTAAATTTGGGAGATGTTAATGAGAAATAATTGAAAAGCCTAGTGAGGGGCCTGAGCAAGTGGCCAAGGTCTCCTGCAGTGTCCTCACTGTGCTGAGGAAGATGGAGGAGGAATTGATGTGAAGGGGAAGATGAGGAAGTCTTTGGGAAGCATTCAGTCTGTTTTCTCCTACCTTAGAGAATCCAGAATAGCACTCAGGAAACCTGAATTTTAGCCCTGTACTTCTGCCAGCTGGCTGCCCGACCTCAGACAAGTCCTATCTCCTCCCAGGACCTCAGTTTCCATGTTTGCAAAGGCAGCCTGGAAATGGCAATGGCCCCCAGGACTGGAAAGCATTGTCTAGAAAGCAGGAGATATGATAGGATGAGGGGATCTGACTAGTCTCCTTCTCCATCCTGTGCAGGGCTGGGTTGGAACCCAGCTGTGGGCCCAGCAAGGCAGAGACACACCACCCCATCCAGCTCCCCACGGTCTCGGAAGTCCTGTCTTCAGGGAGCCTGCCGGAAACCTCGGAAGAAGAAGCTGACCCGAAAGTCAGGTATACACTGTCAGTGGAGGCAGAACAGGAAGCGGGGTTGAATCAGGCTGGGCTCCTTCTTCAGGGATATCACCCCTATGGGAGGCCTAGTCAGCCATCCTGAGCCCCTGATGAAGGTTTAGACTCAGGCCGGCCTGCTTTCAACTCCTGCCTCCTCCACGTCCCAGCTCTGAGGCTGTAGTAGGTCACTCTCCCACTCTAAGCCCCAGCTACCTCATGTGGAAATTGTAGCACCTGCCACAGGGTTGTCTTAAGGATTAGTAAGAGCTTGTACCTACGCCACTTCAGCGGTGCTTGGCATGTGGTCAGTGCTCAACAAATGGAAGCTGCTGTTATTATTATTACTTACACCCATCCTGCAGGAGACCTTGGCCTCTTTCTCAGGCCCCTCACTAGGCTTTTCCACCCATGGACCAGGGCATCAGGGAGCACATAGTGGTGGAAAGATCCCAGTGTGGGAGTCTGGTCCCAGTACTGCTATATGTCCCTTACCCTTTATGGGCCTCAGTTTCCAGGTCTTTAAAATAGTAGGTGGATCTAATCAGTGGATTCCAGCCCTGACTGCTTATACGTGTGTGTATGTGTGTATACGTATATATAGATGCTTATACTTCACGTCTGGAAATTCTGATCCAAATGGTTTGAGGTGAAACCTGGGCATCAGTATTTTTTTCAGTTTTTAGAAATTGTTTTATGGTAACATAGGAAACATAAAATTTCCCTTTTTAACTACTTTCAAGTATACACTTCAGTGGTGTTAATTACACTCACAAGATCATGTTACCATCACCACCATCCATTACCAAAAGTTTTCCATCACATCAGTATTTTTTTTAAAGGAGATGCCAGTTTGCAGAGTCTGAAAGAGAACCTGTCACATCCATAGAGTCTCCTCCTACAAACTTCTTCAGAGAGCTAAGTTAAAAGAGGTGGGTTTAAACTTGCAGAACCACCTGGCATCAGTAGTTTTTAAAAGTTCCCAAGGTGGTGCTCACATGTGGCCAGGGGTCGGAAGCATTCGACTAGGTGGTCTCTAATTGAGGATTGGGGCTTACCCAGGAAAGGCTGGTGCGTGCCCAGGCTAGGAAGAGCTTTGCAACAGGTTGTCAGACCCAAAGAAAAGAAGCCCCCCACCTGGGCAGCTGTATCCTAGTGATAGGAAGACCCCCAGCCCCTCTGACATCTACCTCTGCTCTCTCAGAACGCCAGACCCGTGCCCAGAAGCCTCGCTGCTGTCTGGCCCTGGACAGGCCTGAGAAGGAGGTGACTCCATCCCCAGACCAGAAAGGAGGAAACATGGGGAGAACCACGACCCCTCCATGGTGCCCCAACTCCTGCAGACACCTCAAGGCTGCATCATCCTTGTTTCAAGATGGAAGAAAAGGAGGAAGATCCCAGCTGACGTTGCTGAAGATGGCTGAGAACAGCGTCCTCTGTGCCTCCTCAGGTTGGTATTTCTCCTCACCACTGACCTGGTCGTTTGTTTATACACTGCTTGTCGCGCCCCTGCCATGTCCCCGGCACAGTAGCCACCGCTAGGGCTACAGCGCTGAGCAGGGTACACACTGTCTCTCTCTTCATGGATCATATGGTCTCTCTCCCAGCTTTCTTTTTCATTTTAGGCTCTGTTGAGGCTGTGAGGGTGGGACAAGATCAGTGTCAGCCTCTTGTGGGCTTCAGGTCACAGAACTGGGGATAAGGTCAGGATCCCTCCCGAGGCCTCACTGGAAACTGCCAGACAACCCCTCTTCCGGCTCCCCTGTTATTGGTAAAGGTGTGGTGAGGCATCCCTCAGAGAGCTGGCTAAAAGAGGCCTGTTTGAATTCCAGGCCCTGCCTGGCCTCAGACCAGCTGTGAGGCCCCGAGTCACATAATTCCTCCGTTTGGTCACTGAGCCGCTACACCCTGATCCTTTCCTCTGTGCCAGGCCCTGCATGGGGTGCTGGTGACATAGTAGTAACCACGCTCCCTGTCCAGTGAAGGACTGATGTGATAGTCCAGAGCGAGCCAGGCTTGCAGGGGGGCATCTGACCCAGCCTGAGGGGCAGAGAGGGCTTCCCAGCTCTTCTGTAAGCAGGGTGACCTTGAGTAAGTTACTCAGTATCTCAGTGTCTCAGTGTCTCAGTTTACTTATCCGTAAAACTCAGCAAAGAGTGCGTGAATCATATGTGAAATGCTTAAAACAGTGCTGGCATATTGTAAGCACTGTGTACTTGTGTGCTGTCGTCATCATCATCATCCTCTCTATTCCATTGAAGGGTTTTATCTTCATTACAGCTTCTGACAGGGATGTGTGATTCAGGAAACCTGGGGAGTGGAGGGCTCCCCTGAGCCTCCTGTGGAGGCCCCGCAGCCTGAGGTTTAGACTAAGACTGGGGAGCGAGAGGCTGTGTCAGAGCCCGGCACTTCTCTCTCCCCTGCACCTGTGAATCCAGGAATTTGGCCTGGTCCACAGGGGTGATCAACCAGCTTTGCCCTTAGGCTGTTGCAGAAACAGTGCCCAGGATGATGGACCTCGCCCTGCCATTGGGGTCCAGGAAGGTGCAGAGTGGATCCATTTTCTCAACTCGGCACAGCTCTGTCAGAGGTAAGGGAACTCTAAGGTGGGTGGGACTGAGGTGTCGGTCTGGCATTGTTGGGGGGTGGTGAGAAAGGAGGTAGATTTGTGCCTGGCTTTGTGCCGGGTGCTGTGAGTTCACAGGAAGGCCTTGTTCTCTAACCTGTGGTCCATGGCGGCAGCCTCCTCACTGGTCACCCTGCCTCCTGTCCCCTGCTCCAGCCTGTCCTCACCGATCAACAGAGTGGCTTTTCCAACACACAGATCTTGACCTTGTCAGTCCTTTGCTTGGACCTACTAGGCAGAACGCAAATATCTTAACTGGCACTTGAGACCCTTCTTGATCCCAGCTCCCCTTGACAGCCCTCTCTCCTGCCCTATGCCCATGTTTCAGACACTAAACCAAACCAAAGTATTCGCCATTCCCCAAGCTCTTGCCCCCTTTGGTTTTTCATACTCTGGTCCCTCTTTCCGGAGAGCCTGTCCCCCTCATCCACCTGGACGGCTCAGCCCTGCTCACCTGCTCCCTCCTCCTCCTCCCCGAGCTCCTATCATCACTGCCATGCCCCCTAGGCTGTCAGTGTCTGTTTACCTGCTTGTCTCTCCTCCTGAGACTTGAGGTTCCCTGAGAGTGGAGCCCCAGCTGATTAAGCTTCCGGCCCCCAGGGCTCCACCCAGGAGCGCACAGAGGGTCCATTTGACTTCACAGCCAACAACACAGAGAGTCCACGGGGAAACGGCTCGCCCAGGTCGTGTAGCATTCCCCAGCGCAGGGCTGTCTCTGCCTTTTCAATTCCACTTCTTGCAGGCAGAAGCTGGTGTTCTACGATTCCAACGATGAGGTGGAAAAGGAGTCCCCAGATGCTGACCCGTGGCTTCCTGCCTGGACTCCAGAGGGTAGCCCCCATAGTGATTGAAACGCTGTTTCTCCATGTGGGCTCATGTGGGGCCTTCTTGGTACCTTCCTTCTGAGGATTTCAATGGAAGGGGAGAAGGAGGGGAAGGGAATGCACAGTTACTAAGGACAGGGGTGGCAAATACACAGTCTGCCTGCTGTCGCTTCTCCCCTGGTCACCATGGCAGACATTATTAATCAGTCACCACGCTGTTAAGCCCAGATGTGGCTCAGAATTTTTCTTAACACAAGTAGCTACAGTTAGTCTTTTGGACCTGGCATATTATGATATTGACATTTTTATTGCCATCCCTGACATAATAATGCCAGGCATCACTCTTCATTCCCTCTACCAAGCACTCATGATGAGGAATTGAGAGTCACCTTTCCCCGGTGTCTGGCACCATCTCCATAAGGCACCTGCTCTGGTGGGGGTGGGGAGGGAATCTCCAGCCACACTTCTGACCCAGAGGTTTCCTTTTCAGGGAGCCCACTGACCTTGAGGCCTCCCCAGATCAGAAACTGGAGTGGGGCAGGCCACCCGAGAGAGATCCTGGGACTCAGCCCGTCCCTCTTCAGCTCCCCAGGGAAACTTCTGCCAGAGCAAATCTTGGAGGATGGCACAGAGTATCTGACCCAAGGTGAGCATCCCGTGCTGGACTAGGTGCTTAGTTCATCTGCTGTCCCCAGATGAAACTGATCCAAGCCCTCCCTCGAGTATTCACGCCATCTGGTGTGGCGAATGTGATGACAAAGGGAAAGAAGGGAGGCTCTGGGGGCTTGGGGGAAGGAGCCCCTCACTATGCCTGGGTGTCAGTTGGGGCCAGAGAAGCTGGATTTGGACATTGGGTAAGAGACCCCACAGAAGGGGCACTCCAGGTAGTGGGGATGGCAGAGACAGAGCTTGGTGCTGTGGGAGAAGCATTTCCGTTACAGCTGCCCCTCTGGTCTCCCTGACAGCTCTCTTTGAAGAAGTGTACTTAGAGCCCGACTCTCCACGTCCTGCCCACATGTCTGGGGCTCCACAGAAGCAGGTAGGCATCTGTCCACGCACTTACCACTCAGCCGTCCGCAGAGATGGCTGTCCCTTCTACACACATTACTCACGGACTCCAACTCATCCATCCCCTCAGCCTTTCAGCCACCTCCCACCCACCCACTCACTCTCCACCCACTCCCTCACCCTTCATCCACCCTTCTGTCCACTCACCTGCCTGGCCTTTGAACACCTGCTGGCTACCAGGTGCCAGGCTCTGTTCTGGACACTTGGAATGAATGAGACAAAAATGAAAAAAGCTAAAAACTGTCAGGTGCCCATAAAAGATCCCACCTGATTTTATAGCTACTCCCTGGAACCCCCATTTTATAGATGAGGAAACTGAAAACAAGAGTGACCTCAGGAAACATCATTTGGAGTAGAGACCAATCCTAGGACCCCCTCCCTCCCAGGCCCCTAGGTTAACTTTCTGCAGGCCGTCTGCCTCCAGAAGCTCACTCTGTGATGGAGAGACATCCCAACTCTCATCCCCAGCGAATTCCTCCAGCATCAGGAGGGGCCACCCCCTGCTTCAATGAGTAGCTGATTGGCAGGAGAAATAAAAATCAGTGCCATCAGCAGAGCTCTTATGAAGTGCCAAGCACTATGTTAGATGCTTTTCAACTCTGCAAGGTATATATTGTTACCACTATTTTATGGATGAAAGTGATGCTCAGAGAAGTTAAGTGACTTTCCCAAAGGCCTAACAGCCAGCAAATGATGTGGTTCAATGACAGTATTGAGACTAGGTGGCAGGAGACCTGAACCCAACCCAGGCCCAGTCTGCTTCCCTGTGGGGCCTTCAGAACATTTACTTGATTGTTCCAGGGGACTTTTGAATGAGATTATCTTTAATTAAAATTGTTTCTAATACTAATTTTACCCCAAAAGGTTGTGAATGGGGGGGAGGGTGAAGGGCACCTTCTGTTGCCACTTACATCCCCTCTCGTCTTTCTCCTACATCCCAGGAAACCCTTTCTGAGGCCCCCAGAGACCCTACTGACTCCCACAGCCTGTTCCCGTCTTCGATCTCATTAGACCACTGCTACCTGTCGCTAAGTGAGAACAGCAGGGCACCATCCAGCCCAAGCTCTGGGGAGACCGAAACAGAGTCCATGTGGAGGCCGCAGGAGGTGAGGAGACAGCTGTCCACCGAGGTCGGTCCCACACCCCCTGCCCTCTCCCATCTCTCCGCCCCCCTGCCCAGGCTGACCCTGAAGGTTTGCAGTCCTCCAGCGATGAGGATGGAGACTACACGTGGACGCCCACCCGACGGGCCACAGCCCTGCCCCCAACTGGGAGGAAGGCCAGGAGGGGCTGGGCAGGCAGAGGCCCCATGAAGCCCAAGGAGACCAAGAAGTTCCCCTGCACCTCCCAGATGAAGAAAAAGTGTGTCAACGGCTTCATCATGTTCTGCAGGATGAACCGGAAGCAGTATATCAGGTGAGCAGGGAGCCTGCCTGCCCCTGAGCAGGGCCCATCTTCGTTATCTGCCCTCTACCAACTTCCCCCACCCCTCACTCCCTTGTTGCGTCCCTTTGCCATATGATACACGCGTCCCCCTGACTCGTCTCGGCCTCAGCTCTTCCAGAATTTAACCTGGCCCCATTGTATCGGACCTTTCAATTGTAAGCACTGAGACCCAACTCAGACTTAAGGAAAAAAGAAAAGGAAATTGATTTGCTTATTTAGCCTAAAAAAAAAAAAATGGAGGGGTTAGGTTGCCTTCAGATATGGCTGACTCTAGGTGCTTGAGCAGTGCTGTCTGGAGTCTGCGTCCCTCTCTCAACCTGTCTTCACTCTCAAGCATGCTGTGCCGTGTTGGGGGCAGGATTGCCCAGTAGGTTCAGGCTCATATCCTCTACACCCTGAGCATCCCCATGGAAAGAGAGTTCTTAATTTCTCCTGTTTCAAGCAAAAGTTCTTGGGTTGACTTGGATCAGATGCCCAATCCTTGCCAGGCCCGGAGCCAGGAGTTGGGGAGCCCCCAGGCCACAGGGACTGACAGTGAAGACATGGTTCCTTTACAGGAAAGCCCAGGAGCTGGTACCAGAAGGGGTGCAGGCAGGTCCCCAACACTCTCCTGGGACACTGGGTACCCAATTGAACACCGATGGAATCCACCCCTTTCTTTGATTCCTCAGCTCCATAGAGTCCTTGATGGAGGCATTTGGGGCCAAGAGGAACAGAAAAGACTTTGTTCTCAGAAGGGAAAACTGAGGCTCCAAGTGGGCAAGGAATCTTCTTATGGTCATACTGTTGCGTCTGCCTAAGCCAGGGTGCTCTGTGGGCCTGCCTTTACCTCCTCCCCTTCCTTCCTGTCCCAGAGCCTGTCCCGGGACTGCGTCCACAGCTGCCACGAAAGAACTGGCCCAACTCTGGCGGGTGATGACCCAGCAGGAACAGAAACCCTATTGGTGAGAAGCCCCATGCACAGCAAGGAGTGAATAGTGGAAGGGGCCTCCCTGAATCTCTAATCCTGCTGGAGTTTTAGAGCCCTTAGCTTCATGGTATTGGAAACGGGTTAAGAGTTTACTGGGGTGGGGGATTTGTATGTGGCAGACTTTTATGAAATCTTTAGGGATGACAGAAGTGGGGAGGGGCTCCCCCTGTAGCTGAGAAGGGCAGATAGCTGAATTTGGGATTTGGACCTTCCTGCCCTAAATTTCTTTTGCCATCATTGCCACAGGGAGTTTTTCAGAACCTGGTCATACTTCCCTGTCACTTGGCTTCCTCCTTTCCTCCTCTTAGATCCCCTCAACCCTCTCCTCTCTCCCAGCTGCCCGGGGCTGCCCCCTGCTCATTGCCAAACGGGCCCCCTGAAACACACGTGGATGTGCACACTTTTTAACAGATCCTCAAAGGAGTGTGGGGCTCCACAAAGTGGACTTGGCTGACCGGGAAGCGGAGGCTGGCTCATAGGGCTCACTAGCAGTGACCCAGCCCAGCCCCGCTCACTGCTGGGGCCGGAGGTGAGGGTGGGTCAGACGCCTGAGGGGTGGTGAGGAAGCCCTGCCCGCCCTGCCCATCTCCCCTCAGCATCAAGGCACGCAGGTTCAGCCGCCAGCACAACCGGATCGTGAAGCAGGGCAGCTCCAGCAGTGAGGATGAGGACGGGGAGACCCCTAAGCCCTTCTATCAGCTGCTGGCCGAGAAGGCCCGCTGCCCCCCACGCCTGGCTTCTGCCCTGCCTCCTCAGCGGGCCTGAGAGATGGCGGCTCACCTCCCCTTGCCTCCTTGCAGCTCCTGAAGCCATTGTTTGAAACCAGAACAGGCAATGGGGAGAAGGGCCCCTCCTGGGCTTCCAGCCCCAGTTAGCGCAGGTGCCCCTCACTAGTACTGCACGACAGGGGAGGGGGCGTATTTATTGACCCCGCCGCTGTGTGTTTGTATTGTAAGGCTGCCACGGACAGCTCGAACTCTCTGCCCCATGGGACTGCTGTTTTCCTCACAGCCCCTTTTTGATCCCATGGCTTATCAGAGGAACTTCAGGGTGGGAAGGTAGAAACCCTAAATGAAATGCAGGGAGGTGAAGTTTATGAGAAGGGGCTCACCTCTGCCATTCTTTTCCCCACCCAGAATCAAATGGTTCCAACCCTGTTCACTCATCTCACCGCCCACCCCCACTGTTCTATTTATAGATTATTTATTGTTTTAAACAAAATAAAGCAAATGGAATTCTTGATACCAGTGAGGGAGACGATTCCAGGCTGCCCTGCCTCACCTTGCTACCTTAGCACTGGGCCAGTCCTTATACCCTAGATCTGAGGCCCTGACACCCTTCCTAGCCCACACCTTCCCAAGCCCCACCACAAATCTGAACTCAAACCCCTTTTCTGCCTCAGGAAGGAGAAATCAGAAAGCTAGAGCCTCAAGTTGGGCTTTTCGTAGTTCAGTTTTTCTTCAGGCAAGTCATTTGGAAGGTAACCCACACCCCTGGTGGTTCTAGTTGTCTGTTACTTGATTTTTTATTGCAATGAGGCATAACATGTCCTAGAAAAATAAAGATTTAGGGTACAAACTAGACACGGAGGCGGGGATCAGTGTTGCCCCAGGGACGAGGGAGTCTTTGGTTTGGGGCCGGACGTGGTAATGAGGGCTTCAGCCCAGGGGGAGCTCAGGGAGGAAGCCAGGCACTGCCCCACACCTGCGTATCTTTTTAGCAGGAAGTGCCAGAGCTGGGGGAGGGTCTGTCTGTCCTCCACCCTGGAATTCCAAGCAGTTCTGAGAACACTGGATAACAGTGGAGCTATTAATAGTGTTTTAGGGGGTGACAGGGAGCGGGTTCAGGGGGGTGGGAAATCCAGCCTTTTGGCAGGGTTTTCAGCTCACAGCTAGTACCAGGTCAAAGGGGGCAGGCCCTGAGCCAGGACCCCCAAGTCCTCCCGTATATACAGGGGAGGCAGGGCAAGGACAAGGCTGTAACAGAGATGGCCTCCCCATCCAGAGAGACTGTGCTCCTGGACAGGGAGTGGAAGGGGTGTCTCCTGGAATCCCGGGGTCAGAGAGGCTGACTGGGCCTGGAGGGGTTTAGTGTGTGTAGAATCTTCAGCAATCCTGTTTCCGAGAAGTTCCCTGATCCTGGCTCCTGTCCCCGGATCTATGAGCACCATTGTCAGAAGGGATGAGGCGGGCTGGGTCACAGTTCCAAGGGCTCTTCCACAGGCACCGACTGTAGCTGGGTTAGGACCTTGGCCTCGGCTTCCAGCCCCTCGTCAACCTCGCCCCCTGCCGTGGCCCCCAGGAGCAACCCATTGGGATCTGGGTCTGGCAACCTCAGCATAGTGTGGGGGGCCTCTGCCCCCAGCCCCTTCTCCACTTCAAGCAGCCCTTCTGTTCCTGTGCTCAGTTCCATCCCCGCTGGCCAGACGGGCACGCCCGAGGATGACAGCATCAGCCCCTCGGGCGGGGGTGCTGGGAAGCTAGGCAGGAGGCCAGAGGGCTCTGGGGAGAAGGGAAGGCCAGCGGCAGTGGTGGCAGCAGCAGCAGCAGTGGGCAGTGGTGGTGGTGGCTGCTGTCCGGAAAGAGCGCCTAGGGCGTGGGCTTCTGGGAGAGCAGGGCTGGGGGCCACCGGGAGGGCTCCTTCGGGCACTGAGATGGCTGTCTCAGGCTTCAGGGGCAGGGTGAGGCTGGGGGCCGGTGGCAGGACCTGGGAGACCAGCATGCTGGCGGGGAAGGTGGCGGTGAGGATGAGCTTGCCCTGCTGCACGGCCACACCCGTCACGATGGGGCTGCCAGACACGGGGTTCGCCAGGAGGAAGTTTCCTGTGGGGGGAGACGATGGGTCAAGTGCAGTTAGAGATGGAGGCAGCTGGCCAGGGACAAGGGTGGGGATGGGGATGCTAGAGGACAGTCGCCATAGAGACTGACCAGAGGCAGAATGGAGACCCTTCAGGGTGGGGCCAAGTCTGCTTGGTATGAGCCTCAGGTCCCTGCACTAGGCTTGGCAAAGAGAGGCTCTGAGCCATGCCAGGGCTGAGACACCTCCCCTCAGAAAGCCACTGACAGCCCCCTCACACTCTGAGATAACTGTGCCCCCCACCCAGCTCTCACCCAGACCTGAGGGGGCAGAGGGGGTACCTGGGGCAGTGGCTGAAGGCAGCTGTAGGGCAGTCATGCCCACCCCGGAGTTTATCAGGTGCATGTTGGCGGGACCTGCTGTGGCTGCCACCTCCATAGGGCTGCCTGGCCCAGCTGCCAACAGCTGCAGTGGCCCTACCGCCTGGGGCAGGGTCACCACCTGTGAGCTGGGCACCACCTGGGTCAGGTTCAGCAGTGGGGAAGTGGGGTCCAAGCCTGTAGGGTACCCAGATGGTGGGGAGAGTGGCACCACTTGTGGAGCAGCCACAGTAGGCACGGGTCCCGGGGGCAGAGGAAAGGAGGCTGCTGGTGGGGGACCAGGCACCACTTGGGGCAGGGGCCCTGGGGCCTCCTCTCCAGCTGGCCCTGATGCAGCCACCTGGTTCCCCTTGACCTCAGAGGCCTCAGGCTGAGCCTCCTCCAGCCGAACCTCTCCAGTCTGGGGGTCCAGGACCAGGGAAGTCTTGGCCTCGCTGGCCCCCTGGGGACTGGGTTGTGCTGGAGGGGCACCCCCACCCCCTGTGAGCAGCAGGGGGCCCAGGCTGGAGGCCTCGCCCAGGGCCAGGCTGTTGATGATGACTGGGCTCCCGCTGAGGAGCACTGCTGGGGAGCTGCCAGCAGCCAGAAAGCTCCCATTCACCAGGATGGAGGAGGAGGCAGGGCATGGTGCCGGAGGGGCAGTCCCCGCCAAGAATATGGAGCTCTGGGCAGGGGCCTCGGCTGCCACTGGGGCCACGCCCCTCTCCAGGTCCTCTGGACTTCCGCTGGATTCGTCCTCGGTAGTGGGGTTCCCGTCAGACTCGCTGGACAGAGAGAGATTATAAATGTGGTCCTGGATACTGTGCTCCCCCATCTGCCAGCCTGACTCTTGCAGAGATGGCTCCAGGCTGCCCAGCAGGAGCAAAAGCCCGGCACCACCTCCCCAGCTTTTTCCCAGCCCCAGCTTTTGTGTAGTTTCAGGGACCCTATGAAGCTTCTCTGAGGCACTTCCTTCCTCACCTCCCCCAAGGACCCCAAGAGCCTCTACAAGTGCTATATGGGTACCACGGCAAAAAAGCTAAAGGTTGCTAGGATTGGGAGGGAAGAGGCCCTTCTTCTCCACCCATTGGACGCTCAGGCAGCCCCGAAGTTTCTTAGGCCAGGCTGAGAGCGGTGGTGGCTTTGGGGAGTGAGGAGGCAGCCGCAGGCTCAGTTCCCGGTGCCCTCCCCCGGGGAGGCAGAGAAGGCTGCCAGAGGCCGGCAGAACTGGGTGGGAGGGGAAGGGCTTGGGTTACAGGGAAACCGGAGCTGGGGAAGGTTCACGTTTCACAACAAAGACAGACAACGGGCCACGCTGTTTGGGCCCTGAAAGAGGAGTGGGTGTGTGTGTAAGGGGAATGGTCAGGGAAGAGTCGGGCTGCTAAGGGGGCCGGAAAGAAGCCCCCACTGGGGTGAGGTGGAAAAAGTTCCCTCCCCCTTTTCCTCAGACCTCTGGAGTCCCCCATTTTCTCTGCCTTCCCCCAGTCTGGAACCCGATGGGACGGGTGCTGGAGCCTTGCGTGTAGCAGAGAAGAGTCTCCTAGCCTCCGCGTGAACAGCCTTGCAGTCCTGCCTGGCCCACACTCATTCCCAGCGCTCCGCGGGCGCGGGAGGTTGCGCGCGCGAGTTGTCCGTGCAGTTCAGCGCAGCGAGGGGCTTGGGGTGGGAAGGTGGGGGTGACTGGTGAATGGGACGGCCCCAGGAAAGCAGGACTGGGGCCGCCCGGGTCCCCTCACCTCTTGCAGGTCGCGCCGCCGCCGCCCCCGGTCCGGTCGCGCTGTCGCCGGTTCTTGAACCAGTTGCTGACCTGCGTGAGCGAGAGGCCGGTGAGCGTGGCCAGGCGGCGCTTCTCGTCGGGCGTGGGGTAGCGGTTGCCGCGATAGCAGGCCTTGAGCGCCGCGCGGGAGCGCTCCTTGAAGCAGTACACGGTCTCCTCGCCGTCCCAGATGGTCTTGGGCAGCGGGAACTTCTTGCGCAGCCGGTACTTGTCCACTGCGCCCAGCGCGCGGCCGCGGGCTCGCTCGGCCTCGTGGTAGCGAGCGCGCAGGTAGAGGTCCTGCAGGAAGGCGTGGTGGGCGGCGGGGAAGGGGCGGCTCTCGAGTAGCCGGTAGAGCTCGGCGTACTCGCCCCGCTGGAAGGCTACCAAGGCCCGCGCGCGCAGCACCGGGTCGCTGCCACGTAGGCGCTCGGCCGGGGGCAGTGCGCCCAGGAAGCGGCTCAAGCGGCCGGCGTGGCCCGCCTGTAGCAGCGCCTCGCAGACGCACGCCACCTGCTCGGGCGAGAAGCGGAGGCCCGTGGGCGGCTCGGCAGCGGCCTCGGGGGGCGACCCGGGGACGTCCGGGGATCCCGGGCCCTCCGCTCCCGCCGCCGCCTCGCCCGCCCCGGCCCCAGCCGCCGCCGCCGCCTCACCCTCGGCCGCCTGCAAAGTCTGCAGGAGCTGGCGCGCTTCCTCCTCCTCTTCTTCGGTCGCCGCCGCTGCCACCACCTCCCCCCCGGCTGCCGGCCCCGCGCTCGGCTCCGCAGGCAAGGTAGCCATGTTTTGCAACTTTGGGAAGTTCCTCCCTCCTTCTCCTCCTCCCTCAGGCTTTCCCCAGCCCCCACCCCGCCAGTCCCCCCTCTCCGCCCCCTGCCCTTCGCGCTGCCCGATCTTCTCCCCGAGGCGTCCCCGCGCCCCCCACCGCTAGCGCCAGGCCCAGCGCTTCCACTCGGGTCTCTTTCCCTGTCCCTGTGTGTGTCTGCCCCCTCCCCGACTGTCCGTGATTCTTTCTCTTTGTTTTCCCTCCGTCGCGCTTTCTGCCTCCCCCCGCGTGTGTCTCTGGCTCAGGGCCTCAGTTTCCCCATCGCGACAACGGAGAGGGTAACGGGCCGTCCGGGAGGATTAAAGGCGCGAAGCCACCTCCGCCCCGAGCCTAAACTCCTTCACGCCTCCGTCTCCAGAGCCCTTTGGAGGCCCCCCCACGCCCCATCTTAGCTTGCGCTCCGCCCCTCGGCATTCCCGGCTCCGCAGGAGGGCGGGCCTGGCGGGGAGGAGGAGGGGAGGAAACGGGCTAGAAAGTTTGTGGCAACTTTTCTCAAGCTGACGTGCCTAGAGCGGATGCGCGTGGCCCGCGCAGGCGCAGTGGGAGAGGACGGCCGCAAGCCCTGTCGGCCCAGCCCCCTTCTTCCCGGCGATCGCGGTCCGGGGTAGCACAGCTGGGCCACGGCTGGACGGGATCGGTAGCCGCGGGTGGCCCACTCGCCCTCTTTTACTGGTGGGAGGCAGAAGCACCGCCCCTTGGCGTTTCCTCCCTCCCAGCCCCGATTCGTCGGCTTCTGGTCCCGCTAGCTTCTCGCCAGGCCATTGGCCGCCTCCCCTCGCCTTCTGATTGGCCTACTAGCTGCCTCCCGCCCACAACGCCAGCAGGGCGGACGCGGTGGACGCCAGAGCCTGGGGCGGACGAGAGGGCCTTTTATTTGCGAGGGTCGGGGGTGGGGTCCTAGGTGGGGAGAGACAATAAATACCGAGGAATGTCGGGGTCTCAGTGCATCCAAAACGTGGACTGGGTGCCGGAGTCCTGGAGCCTGTCAGCGAGTCGCAGGACAAGGTCAATAAATACCCAAACCGCGAGGCGGGCGGAGCCGGCCGTGGCTCCGGGAGCAGCGCGAGTGAGGAGGGGGCGCGGGAGCCCCCGAAAGAGCAGGGCGGGCAAAAGCAGAAGGCCCCCGGGAGAGCGGCGGAGCTCGCGCCGGACGTTCGCCGCGGGAATAGAACGGCGCGGGAGGACAGGGCCTCAGTCACAGGAGGGTTTGTGGTTTGCGAGCCGATGGCGGGAGGGAGGCGCGTGCAGGGTGAAAGGCCCTCGGCCCTTGGTGCCTTCTCCAGACGGGCGCCTTGCGCGTCCGCTTCGGGGCTGCATCCCAGCCGGCGGAGGTGGGCAGCCGTTCCCCCGGGAAGCAGCACTCCCTGCTCCCCGCCTCCCAAGAGCTCTAGCTGCGGCCGCGGACCCGGCTCCTCCCTCCCCGGCCGCAGGGGGCGGGTCCGGCTCACAGGGATGGCGGTGGGCGCGGCTTCTGGGCCATGCCCGTGTCACTCAACCTCCGGCAGGGCCCGAGTGGAGGACCGGATGGGGTTCTAGGGTTCAGGGGACGCAGGCAGCTGCAGGGCGGCGCCAGACTGGAGAGGAATGGCCGGCGCGGGCCACCAACCCAGTGCAGCCCAGGGCGCTGGCAGGAGCCAGAGCAGCGGCGAACAGGAGCAGGGAACGCGTCTCCGATAGGTCAGGCCTAGGGACCTGCGGGCGAAAGGGCGGGATCAGGAATCGGGCGATACGCGCTTTTGATTGGCTCATGGGACTCGCCCCGCCTGCGCCCGTCGGTGGGGCCACAGTCCTTCCCGCCCCAGCCTCCCGGACAGCGAGGGCAGCCTGTGGTTGGCTGCTCGCAAGCTACAACTCCCGTCCGAACTCCTCATTGGTTGCTTCCTAACGGCCTGTGTTGATTGGTTGCCCGAGGACCCTCTGTGCGGTGGACATAAGCCGACAGAGGGGCAGCCAAGCAAAGGCGGCGTGGGGTGCGGTAGCGAGGCCGGAGCGCGGCGGCGGGCGGGCGTGGGCAGCCGGACGTACCCTGGCAGGGAGCAGCAGGTGGCGGCGGTGCATGGGGCCTGGCCCCACCAGCGGGCATGGGCCCAGAACCACGGCCGGGGGGCCATCTAGCTGGAGAGAGAAGGGACAGGTGACCCGATCGGAGCCCAGCCCAGCCCGGCCGCGCTCGGCGGGGGGCGAGAGACAGCGAGGGAAGTCGAGGTTGCGAGGGGCTGGGGAGATCCGGGGACGGAATTCGGTAACAGGCTTGAACCGAGGATGATCCAGTAGATGGGGGATGAATGGAGGGCGTCTCGTTTGGAGCCCCTGAGAGGTAGACTGAGCCCTAAACCTGGACGGGGAGGGCGGTCTGTACAGGGAGGCAGCAGGCTTGAGGCAGGGGAAAGAAAGGGGTCTTACATGGGAAGGTGGATCCGTGGCCCGGGGACTGGGGATCCCCGTGACGGCTGGAAGGAGAAGAGAGAGGCGTAGGGCGCGTGGAAGGGCGAGGAGGTAGGTGGCGCGGCGTGCCCCAGCCTAGGCCCTTCGCCCTCCCCCAGGTGTCCACACACACCCCCACCGGGCCGCGGGCCCACCTCCCCGTGGCGCCCTCGGGGAAGGGGGCGGAAAGGGGACTCGCCTGCGGCTCGCTCTGCCTGCAGCTCCTCCATCCGCTCCTGCAGCTGCCGGACGTGCGCCTCCAGGTCTCGGTTCCGGGCCTCGGCCTCGCGTAGTTGACTGCGGGGAGGTAAGGACCATGAGCCCGTCGGGGCCCCGGCGAGAGGGGCTGCTCCAGGTCGCGACGGCCTTGGCGCCCCGGCCCTGACCTGGCGAAGTTCTGGTTGTCGTTGCGGATGGCCTCCAGCTCCCGGCTCAGGCTCTGCCGGGTCAGCACCTCCTCCTCCAGCGCCTCCTGGAGCTCCTGTAGCGTCACCTCGGCCTCCGCTGGGATGGCCGCTTCCGCCTGCAGATGGGGACCTCTTTTAAGGCTGCGGGAGGCCCCCGGAGCACCCGGGATCCCCGCTCCTCCTCCACTCCCCTACTCCCCCCCCCGCCCCCCCATATCTCTGGGATGCCCATAGCTCCTGTAACGGCCCAGTCTCCCAGCTCCCTGATCCCGAGCCCTTTCTGGTCTCCAGCTCATCCACCTCCCACACAGCAACCAAAAGGCTGTTCCTAACACCAGCTTAACTTAACCGGGTCCCTCCCCGGCTCCAAATATCTCCAACTCCCTAGTGTTCTCAAGAGGAGGCCTGGGTACCAAGAGGCCCTGCTGGGTTGGTTTCCCACTGCACCCTCCAGCCTCCCAGCCCTTCTTAGCCAACAGTTCAGTCATGCTGCCCTCTTAGGGCCAAGAACAAACCTGTTGATCCTCAACTTAGGGCCTCTGCCCTCGAGGTTCTCTCTCTGGACCAGTTGGCCCTTTCCTCCTGGTGCCTGGCTCCTCCTCCCCGGCTCAGCTCAAAGTTAACAGCCACCTAGAGCCTCCCCCATGCCCATCAGTGCCATCATATGCTATCAATAGTTTCTTCAGAGGGATCGCCTCAAGACTGAAGTCATCTGGTCTCTTTATTTTGTTCCCTGTCTGCCACTGTCACTTGAGCTCCCAGAGGTGACCCACGCCAGCCCTGGAAGCTCTCACCTTTTCTCCCCTCTTTGTCCCTGACTGACCCCCTCCTCCAGCTTACTATTTCCTCTGGTAGCGGCACGGTGGGCGCCAGGCTAGGAGCTTGCACATGTGGCTCAGGCAATGGCTCAGCCTCCAGTTCCATGGGTGTGGGGCCTGGGACCTCATCATCCCTGAGGGGAGAGCGGGGAGGGGAGGGAGAGCTGGCCCCATCCAGGAGCCACCCAGACCCTGGGCTTAGAACCAGGACTCCCTGGCATGTGGGGATCGGGGCACGGAGCTCGAAGCAGCCAAACCCCAAGACCCCATGGTCTGAGGTTGGTTTGACAGGTCCTTCTGGTGACAAAAGGACTGCCCCTCACCTGACTTTTGGCCCCTGGGAGCCACCACCTAGGATCTGCCTGTCTCATCACTGTGTGACCTTTGCAAGCCCCTCTTAGGTCCTCTGGACAGGAAGTGGGCTTACACCCAATGATTCATGCGAGCTCCCCAGATCTGGCCACCTCCCAGGATGTGGTCTAAGACTGGGTTTAGTTCCAAGACTGTGACTCTATAAACATCAACACTCTCCCTCACATGCAGCTTGGGAGGAGCACAGAACCCCCACTGCGGGAATATGACGCCACACCAGAAGTGGATGTCCCCTCCAACTAGCAACCCCACTTGTGGAAATATGTCCCAAGAACCTACTTATCCTGGACATGTACCAAGACTGGCCTGCTGGCTGTTTGTCCCAGCCTGGAGTGTAACAGAGAGGACAGGCTGAGTAAATTCAGGAGGATCCCACCCAGCAGGTCAGAAGCATTTCGGGGTTCAGTAAGGAGAGAGAATGGTGTTTGCAATACATTATCCGGTAATAAAAGCAGAACAGAAAATACAATCTCATGGTTAACTATGTTTTGAGACCAGGATGGCCCCTGGATGGCGTGCTCACCCCCAGCTTTCCTTCACTTTTCATATTTTTCTCATATATCTGCAAAAAGCAATGCATTCTTTGTATAACTACCATTTCTTAAAGGTTTTATGCACCTTTAAGTGAGTGATTTAATGAGTTGTGACCTTTTAAAGTTGGTTGTAAAATTCTAGAACTCTTTTCTAAGAGGAGGTTCCAAGACTCGGAACTGGAAATTTAGAAGTCAAAGATTCAAAGACTGGATGGCTGAGTCTGGGGCCCTGAGGTTTCACAATTGAATCCAGGATTTTAAGGTTTCCAAGACTGATTCTGCAATGTACTTTGGGCAGGTGAACACAGAGGTGATCCCAGACCCCAGTCGTTGTCCTGGGGCCTCCAGAGGCCAGCACCCCCATCCCACTCCTCACGGGGCAGGGGGACAGTGCTCACCTGAGGGCCATGCAGGAGTAGGAGTAACCCACGAAAGGCAGGTGGACACCCAGCGGCACGCCCTCCTGCATGTCCGACAGCGTTTCCTCCACAAGAGAAGCACAGACGTGACACCGATCCCTACTCCTTTCCAGTTTTGGCTTCAATGCCCCCCCCCAAAACCACCCCAAATTGGGGCTGATCTAAAGTGGCCCCTCCATCGTTTCCTTTTCTTGCATCCTGTTGCCTTTCTTCAGGCCACTTGCCACAGTCTGGTCCCATCCTTCTCTAGACTGGGAGTGGATGAGGGCAGGGACTGGGGCTGACCTGGCCATTGCTGGGTCCGCAGTGCTGCCAAGCACGAGGGCACTCGGCCCCAGCTTGTTGAGAGGGAATTGAAAGAGATGGTCTAAGGAAGGAGGATCTCTGTTCAGCTAGCCCCCTTCTCCAGGAAGCCTTTCAGGACCTTCCATCTGGGTCAGGAGCCCCCTTTTACTCTCCCTACTGGCCCTGATCACTCTAGGGATGGGTCTGTCCCCCACCCGACTGTGAGTCTAGGTCACTGCTGGGTCCCCAGCACTGGGTGGGCACACAGCAGGTGCTCTGGGCAGTGACTGCTCCGCAGGCCCCAACTTTATTGAGGAGGGGTGTCAGGGGCGCAAGTACCTACCCCGCCCCCGCTCACCATGGTAGTGAGCCCGTCCTCCACCACGTCGAAGTTGCACGTATCAGTGGCACCCTCGAAGTCTGGTGTAAAGGGCGGGGAGCTGTCGCGGAGTCCATCCCAGTCGAGGCCAAAGAAGAAAGGGTGCTTCTGGAAGTCTCCAGCTCCATCCCGGCCCAGCCGTGTCTCTGGGGGACACAGCAGCTGCTGGATGAGGTCTTGGGCCTCCTCGGGGACCCCTGCGTCTGCCACTGGCAGAGACAGGTGCTCCTGCCCGGAAGGGGGGAATGTTAGCCTGGGAGCGGTGTGCGGAGGGGGGTTCAAGGGCTCCTCGGCAGCACTCACCTCGTAGTGGACGATCTTGCCGTAGGTCTCGGCCGTGGAGTCAGCGTAGAAGGGCGTCTGCCCGTAGAACATCTCATAGGCGAACACGCCCAGCGCCCACCAGTCACACTCGGGCCCGTAGCTGCCTGTCCCGGGCCCGCCGCTCACGGCCTGCAGGATCTCGGGCGACAAGTAGTCCGGGGTGCCCACGGCCACCAGCGACCGCACCTGCGCCAACGGGACCAGAGCTAGGCTCGGGCCCCGCCCCCTTGCCCCGCCCCGAGGGTTTGGCCCCGCCCTCCGCCTAGACCAACCTGCTTCTCGAGCGCACCTAGCACATGTCGCCTCATCCTCCTGTCTCAGGGTCCTGATACCGCCTTCAAGCCTAGACCCGCTCCTCGCACGCCCTGCCCCTCTCCGTCCCCGCGCCTGACCCCACCCTTCAAGGGTGGCCCGAGTTGCCCCGCCGCGGGCGCACCCGCTCACCGTTCCGTCCTCCTGCAGCTTGAGGCAGGAGCCGAAGTCGGCCAAGCGGATGTGGCCACAGCGGTCCAGCAAGATGTTGTCCGGCTTTATGTCCCTGCGCCGGGGGAACAGGAGGGGAGGGACGATAGGTGCCCCTCTCTGCCACTACGGTCCCGTCTCATTCCGCCCCTGTAGGAAGCACCTTCTCGGGCTGTGCTCTCCAGCGCGCCTGCAAGCCTGGATGCCAAGCCCCAGCCCCGCCCCCGGGCGCCAACCTTCGCAGTCCCCGGGATACCTTTGCCGTCCTCCGGGCCCGCCCCTCAGCCCCGGCGCGCCCACCTGTGCACGTAGCCCAGCCGGTGCACCGAGTCGATAGCCATGACAATCTCGGCCAGGTAGAAGCGCGCCATCTCGGCCGGGATCCGCTCTCCAAACTTGCTCAGCAGCGTCAGCAGATCTCCGCCCACGTAGTACTCCATGACCAGGTACTGGGAGGGGGCGTGTCATGGGCACCGGGGGTTGGGGGTCCCCCTCAGCGCCGTTCACGGACAGCCAGGGCCCAAGACTCCCGGAGACGCTATATTTAGGGCAGAGACCCCGCAGACCCTGCCCCGTGTGAGCCCAAAGATCTCCCGGGGCCAATCAGAGACGCCCCGCAAAAAGTTCCCCCCAGATCTCACTGAATTGGGATTCACTCCCTCAGAGACATTCCGGAGAAAAAGAGACCCCAGGTACCTCCCAAGGCCCAGAGTATAGACTGTCAATACCTCCTGCCCGGTGACTCGCACAGCCCAGGGAGACAAGGGGCTCCCCCAGGAGGCATCCTGGCACAGACTGCTCCAGAATCCACCCCGGGCAAAGAGCGGTAACACATCTCCCAGCCCAGGCAAGGCTGGCCACTCATCCACCTGAGGCACCTTCTTACCACATCCGGAGACCCAGAGACCCCCGCGCCCCCGGCACGGGCCTTTTCCGGGACAGCCCCCTGAGGGCTCCGTCCCTCCTCCCAGGGGCCCCGGCCCGCTCTCACTAGGTAGTTCTCGTCCTGGAAGGCGAAATGCAACTGCGTGATCCAGCGCCGGTCCCCGTTCACCAGCACATCCCTCTCTTCTCGGAAGCACGATATCTGCGGGGCAGCCGGGGATGCTGAGACGGTAGGCGGGGGGGCCAGGTCCTCACCGCCCCTCACACCCAGCCCCGGCCCCCACCTCGCCTCTCTTCAGCATGTCCCACTTATTCATGATCTTCATGGCGTACACCCGGCCCGTCTGTTTCATCTTCACCACCGCAACCTAAAGGCCAAACAGGGTGACAGGCGCCGGCGGTGGGAGGGGACCCGGGAAGCCGAGTGCCTCCGCCAGGACGGATCCATTCCTGGCTCCGCCCCCACCCACCCATTGGCCTTAAGCCCGTCCCCCGCCCGGTCTCAGCCATTCATCAATTTCTGCGGCCCCGCCCCGAGCGCCTATGCCCCGCCCACAGGCTGTCAAGTCCGTCCCTCGCCCCACCGAACTCTCGCGCCGCGGCTCAGGGCTCACCTCGCTGAACGCCCCGCGTCCGATCACTTTCAGAATCTCGAAGTCATCCCTCTGCAGTCGGACCTCCTTAAGCCTCGCCGTGATGGGCTCCGCTGAGGAGGGGCCGAGAACCGGGGATCACGGGCCGAGGCTAGAGAAGCGGGGCGTGGGGGGGTACTCCCTCTTTCTGCTCCCTAGTCTCCTCTCTCGGCCTCTCAACTTCACCTTACCAGGAGATTACCCACATAGCCACTGTGTAAGATTCGGGGGACCCCAAACTTCCCTCCCCTGGAGGTGCGATGCCTTGGAAACCCTTTTAGGGGCAGGGCATGGGACCAGAGGGTCATAGTGGGTGCAAGATGGAGAGACGGTTGACAAACAGCAGAAGGGGAGGCCCTGCGGAGGAAATGAGGCCCTCCCTCTTCTCCAGGTGAGGCTTGAAATGCTGGATCCCGATTCTTATTTAGTAAGTCTTGTTAGGGTCCCGGACATCTGTTTCCACCCAGTCCCTCCAGATTTGGATGCAGGTGGCTCTTGCACCACACTTTGGGAAACACTGGATTTGGGGGTGAGAGCCAGGAGAAGGAAAGGGAGCAGGAGACCGTGGGGGCACCCAGCCAGTGCTCAGGGCTCCGGGCACTGGTGGAAGCGCTGCCGGCCCAGTCGTCTCCACAACTCCAGGAAGGGCTTTAGTGTTACCCCTTATTTACAGATGGGGAAACCAAGGTCACGCAGCTTGGAATGTTAAACAGGGCGGGAGGGAGGGGCATGAGCCGGGAGGGAGGCCCGAGACTTGGGTACAGTGGGAAGGGGAGGCCTGGGCTCCCAGGGGCTGGAAGGCGCCGCAGAGGCAGGATGGAGGGAGGGATGGGGATGAGTGGGAGAGAGGGGAGACAGGGTGGGCACTGGCAGGGAGAGAGGGGCCCCACGGGGTTGGGGGAGAGTGGGCCGGCAGGGAAGCAGCAGCCAGGGCCCAAGGATGGGCGAGGGAGGAGAGAGCCAAGACACTGAGCCCTTTTAAGGCAGCGGGAACCCAGGCCCCCTCCCCCGCCCAACGGCCTGGCGGGGGAGGGGCCGCAGGATTCGGACTCAGTCCACAAAAGGAGTGCTCCCTACCCGAGAGCCAGACCCCGGCCCCCACCCCAGGCCTCAGTTTACCCTCCCGGCTGAACAGCATCCTCTGCAAAAGGGAGGCTAGGAGAGTAACAGAGCTCAGGGGAAGTGGGGAGAGGGTTCCTCCAGAGGCTTGAATGGCCTAGCGCTGGCCTCCCCCTTCTCATCTGTGAAATGGGAGGAGGGAGAGGAGCTGGGCCTGGGATGGAAAGGGATAGACACCGGTGAGGGGAGAGTGACAGGAAACAGAGAGTGACAGAGGAACTGTGACCCACAGAGACCAAGAGTGAGCCACTGTGGGGCAAACGAGTAGAGGGACAGAGTGGCAGGATGTCAGACAGATCAGAGTGAGCCTGTGCCCTGGGCTTGGGGGGAGAGGGGGACAGGGCAGGGGGCTGAAGCACATCCTCTCCTCACCTGTCTCCAGGGTCCCTGGGCCTGGGAGGACCTTGCAAGAATGCACTTTGTGGGGAGAGCTGGAAGATTGGGGGTCCTGAGCTGGGAGGATTAACAGACTTAGGAATTAGTGGACGAGAACCGGGGTGGGCCAGGTAGGCTGGTAAGGACCAGGATGTTGGAGAACATGGAATGGACAGAAGTGGCCCTCCTCAATCTGAGGACTGAGGGGATGCTGTGTGGCGCCTGTCTGCAGAGTGGGTTCTTCCCCAGGGCCAGCCTGAGTCACCGCGCCCTCCCGGGGCCTGGGCACCTGTTGGGACAGCTGGAGAGACTGACGCCGAACACCTGCCAGCTGGCCACGCCCCTAGCAGCTGCCCCATGCTGTCCCTCCCTGCCTGTCCCCGAGCACTGGGAAACCACAGTGGAGGGCCACAGGGCCCATCTGGGGGGGACCCTAGCAGATGGGGCTCACAGCATATCCCTAGGCCCAGCCTCGGGCAGGGGTCAGGGGCATGGTGGGAGGCTGTGCCCAGCCCAGCCTGCCACAGCTCCCAACAGCTCCCAAGCCGTGGTTCCGAGTCATGGCTGCCCTGGCCTCTACTGACCCTGCCCTGCCAGGGGGTACGGGAAAGGGCATGACACCCAAGGACCCAGGTCCAAGCTCTGGGGCCCTGAACCGGCAATATGCCCGTGTCTGCCCTGCCCCCCGCAACAACCAGGCCCCCTGTACCCCACCCATTTCCTGTCTCTGCCCTGGCCCCATCCCCTCCCACCTAGGGTTGGGGAGCCAGACAGGCAGGCACTCACCCCACTGCAAGAAGTCGGCCACGTACTTGTCCTGGGCCAGGTCGGAGGCGCCCAGCTCCTGGTGGACGCCCAGGAGAAGGTCGAGCAGGGGCTCCAGCCCCAGGAAGCCTGGGTCCAGCACCAGCTGCTGGAGCCGCTGCAGCCGCACTTCGGCTGACATGTCGGGCAGGCAGCACCATGTCCCCTCCCCGGGCCGGGGGCTCGGGCTCCTCCTGTCACGGGCCCATCAGCCCCTGTCCAGGCCCCTGGGCCCCCGCCGCATGTCTGCCGTCCCTGGCTTCCCCTGGGCCTCTCTGGCCACTTCTCTCTGCTGCTGAGGCCTCCTCCTCTTCTCTCCACCCCTCGGTCCAGCCCCCCTCCCGCCTCCCAGCCTTAACCCCTCACGAGCCAGCCCCCCCGCAACGCCCTCTTTCCAGGGCCTCTGAAGCCTTCAGTGTTTAGTGGGGGAAGGGGGGGGGACGATGCTCCACTCTTACACCCATCCCCCAATAAAAAGAGGGAGATGAAAACTACAGGTGTGACAGATGCCAAATATCCAGAGATGTGCCCACCCATTCTCTAGAGGGGGCCAACTGAGGTTCAGTGATCCAGGCAACACCCCCCTCCCCCCAACCCCAGGCAGGGATGGAGGAAGGGGGGCTGAGGTCAGGGAAAGGGGGGCTGGAGGCCAGGGCAGCTTCTCGGGTGACTCAGCCATGGATTCCAACTTCGGGACGGTTAAATTTAGCCCTCGAGGCCTTGGCCTCACGCTGGCTTTCTGGCAGGAGGTGAGGAAGGGGTGGCGGGGTGAGAAGCAGGCGGGGAGGCCCTCGGGAGCCAGGACCAGGGGTGACCTGCTGGCCAAAGCCCGGGGGAGGCGGGTGGTGCAGTGCCGGGCAAGGAGACCCCAAAATAACTCCTTGGACCCTGGCCGGAGAGCCACATTCCTGCCCAGGCTGGGATTAGAAACAGCGGCATGTCGGGGGGTGGAGGTGGCGCGGGAAGACACCACGCCCTGTGGCCCGCCAGCCGGGGGGGGGGGGTGTCCTGCTCTTTCTTTGTGGGGGGCAGCTGTTCTGGAGAGGAAGTCATGGTCTCCAGCTGGCCCTGGAGGGGGGCACAGGGGCAAGGACTGGTCCCTGGGGCAGCTCAGACCCTTAGTCCAGGGCTCCTCGGGGGAACCCCCAACTAGACAGGCCCTTTTTTATCGGGAATGTTTCATCTGGACAGTTTGGGCATTTAAAACCCTTTGAAAGCTCCGCCGAGGGCTGAGGAAAGGGGGTCTGCGGGGGGGGGGGGGGCGCCCCCCTGCTGCCAAAGGGCCCTGCTCGGCTGGTTCACCAGCTGTGGGTGCAGCAAGACCCTGCCCCCCAGGTTTTTGCCTGTGAATCTAAGGGGAAGGGAGGCAGGGCCTGAGCTCCTCCTCCTCGGGTGAAAGTGGGTGATCCTCGGGGGCAGAAGCGCACCCACCCCCTCCACTACCCCCGGGAAGGGAACAGACAGGCTGGGCCTGGGGCTGTGAAAACGGGGCTTTAGTATAAATAAGAGGTCCTGAGGGTGGGGACGGCCCCGAGGGGCTTCCATAATTTAACACTCTTCCGGGAGGCACAGACAGGAGCAAGGGGTAGGGCCAGGGGAGGGGCGGACCCCCTGCCCTGCCTGGGCCGAGGCGCACTGCAGAGCTGGGCTCCTGTGGGTGGGGGTCCCCCCACCCAGGATGACCAGTCACATGCTGGGAATAGGGATGAGGGTAACACTGACATTTCAGAGGAGTCACTGTAGTTGGCAGTGGGCAGGGACAAGGCTGAGGCCACGCGGACTGCAACATCCCCCCAGTGTCTGGGCCAGCCGGGGGACCCTCAGCCCCCCAAGCTGTGCAGGTCGGGGGATCGCGCAGTCCATCGTCACGGTTAGTCTGGTTAATACGTTGCTTGGTGAGCTCAGCGGGGACGTGGCGGCTGGGGCCTCACACCACTGTGCCACTCGGGGAGTTGCCCGGCTGGGAGGAGATGCCCTGGGAAGATGAGGGGAGACCGGAGGGTTAGGGACCACCCAGGGTTGCCACCAGACCCCCCACACACCACAGCCCGCTGCTCTAGGCTTCCCGGCCAGCAGTCGGCATGAAACAGTAATTGAAGTCCTCGGCTGACCCTGTGCAGAGAAGTTGGGGTAGGGGAGGGTGGGGAGGAGAGGCGGGCAACTGAGGTCTCCTGACTTGGGGTGGGGGTGGGGGTGGGGGTCCTGCTATTCTGGAGGAGAAAAGACTCAGGGACAGTCCTACCTCTACCACTGACTTGCTGGGTGACCTGGACCAACCTCCTTCCCCTTTCTGGGCCTCGGTCTCCTCATCTGTGAACTAGGGAGATAGAGGGGGATCTTTCAGGGCTCACCAGCACCCCCGTATCCCAACACCCTTGCGTTTGACACCCTGAGCCTGTGCAACGAGGACTCCAAAACCACTCCTCCAAGGAGCAAAGCTGCAGCCCAGACCTGCCAGCCTGGAAGCTGAGCCCAAACCCTAAGTTGCTGAGCTCCTGAATTTCCAAGGGGCCAGGCCCTGGGCTTCACCTGCCACGATCTTCCCGGGCCCCACAGCCACCCCAGGAGGCAGGCGCGCCCACCCACCAACCATCTCAAAGGCTCTCTTCTCTAGGAGGTGACGGGACAGAGGTCAGAGATGGGCAGTGACCGGCCTGAGGTTGCAGTGAGCAGGACTGGAACCCGGGAGCCACTGCCCAGGCCTCCAGCAATGGGCCGCGATGCCAGGGTCCAAGAGCAGGCTGGCAGCCGGGCCACAGGCTCAGTCTTGCCCAGAGATGTGTTTAGCTTGGCTCACGGTATTTTTTAAGTTTCACCATTTAAAAACTGGATTTGCCATAGAAATACAGAGTCTGCTGCAAGTCTCAAGCGGCCACACCCAGCTATCTAACCTTTGGACAAAGGCTTGGGCTATGGCCCAAAAACGGCACCCCCTGCTGCCGCCATACCTGCTCCCCCTCTGTGGACTCATGCCCCGGGGTTCTAGAAGCCCGTACTCTAACAGGGCAGAGGCTTTGTCCTCTGCCTCTAAGCTTTCACCCTAACAGGCTACGGCTGTGCTGGTGACCAAGGCCTGGGAAAGGGTCCGCCGGGTCCGGGGCCTGTGGGGGCGACTCACCGCCTTGCCGGGCCGGGCCCAGGTACAGATGAGGCCCTCCTGGCAGGCAGTGATGATGCAGTCCTCCAGGAAGAGGAGGACGGTGAGGCGCTCCTGCGCGATCTTCTTGCACACCAGGGGCTCCAGCAGTGGCACCTCGTGGATGCGCGGGCACAGCGCGGTGCCCAGGACCTTGGCGGGGTCCAGTCGGCTGCGGGGGGCAGGGCCACTGGGCTTGTCACCGCCACCCCCACCACCACCCCGGCTGATGTTGCCCAGGCTGTGGTAGCGCTTGTGCTCCTTCTCGGCCCCCCGGTCCCGCCGCTCCTGCAGCGTGAGGGTGGCGAAGCGCCCAATGCTGAACGGGGTGCCCGGCTCCACCACTGCCCCCGGGCCGCCCGCCTTGCCGCCGCCTGCTGGGTGTGGGAGGCTGTTGGAGCGGGACAACGAGCGGGGCAGGGGGCCAGGGCCTGGCTCTCCAACCCGCGAGATGCTGGCTGCTGGCGGCATGGTACTGGGGGTGCCAGGGAGGGTGCGGGTGCGGGCCAGGGGTGGGTGTGGGTAAAGCACGTCTTCGGTGAGGTCCCACAAGCAGAACTGTGTGTCCTGGCCGGCCGAGCCAAAGCGATAGGTGATGGAGCCGGCCTTGGGCAGTGGGGAGACTGGGGCGCCCCCGGCCTCAGGCTCCTCCTCTTCCTCGCCGCTTCGCTCCCCATCACCACTGGCCGCCGTTGCCTCCTCAGCCCGCGTGGTGTAGGGGTCAAAGGCCACGGCGTTGACCCAGGACTTGTGGCCATGGCCACGGGCCACCACACGGCCCTCAGTGAAGGACCACACGGTGACCAGGTCGTCCTCGCCACCGGTCACCACATAGCGCCCATCAGGGCTCCAGCACACACAGAGCAGGCCCCCAAAGTAGCTCTTCATGAGCCCGCGCAGCAGCATGGAGTCGAAGTGGAAGACGCGCAGGCAGCCGTCCTGGCTCACGCAGGCCAGGTGCCGGCCGTCGGGCGAGAAGGCGAACTCGTTGAGCGGCCCCTCCCCGACCGCCCACTTGGCCAGGGGGTTGCGGGGCGCCTTGCTTTTGGCTGCGTAGACGGCAAAGCCCTCACCCTGCTTCAGCAGGCTGTACTGGGGCGGGGCAGAGACGCACGGGTGGCTGACGTTGTACAGGTACAGGTGGCCGCTGGCGTGTGATGCCAGGAACAGGCTCTCCGACTCGGGCAGCCACTTCAGGTAGGTCACTTTGGTCTTGTCAATCAGCCGCTGCCAGGGGAGACAGGCCGGAGCTGGGGGGCAGCCACGAGCCCTCCGCAGCCCTCCTCCCCGTCTCCCATGAGCTGGGCCCAGGGCCGAGGACACGCTCCCTCTTCAGGGAGTAGCCCCCAACCGAGGGGAGACAGACGGACGCTGGGTCATGGGGAGGTGGGAAAATATGACCACTGCTGCTGAGGTGTCACAGGAACTCCCTTCCGTGGAGAGGGGACAGTCCTGTCCTTCCAGAGAACTGCCCTCTATCTGTCTAACCCCTTCTGCCATCTTCACCATGTCAGGCTTAAGGCAAAACATTTATTCACAGACTGTGGCTTCACAGAGGAAGGATCTTTGTCGTCCGGCTCACAGTTCCATCCCCAGCACACAAAACAGTGCACCCAAGAGGTGGCTCAGAAATATTTCCTGGGTGAGTGAGTGACAACTCCATCCTTCCAGCTGCTTAGATCAAAAACCTCCCAGGCATCCTCGCTCCTTTTCGTCACAGCTCTCAGCCAATCTGCCAACAGATCCTGAGGACTGAGCCTTCAAAACACACCTAGAGTCTGACCTCTTCTCCCACCCCGACTCCTGCCACCCCGGGCCCAGCCACCATCCATCCTGCAGTGGCTTCCCAACTGGCCTGCAGGTCCCCACGCCACAGACTGCTCTCTGCACAGCCAGTGTCCCCATCCCACTCAGCACATGCACACAGGCTTTGGCCACCAGGTTCTCCCTTTGGGCATCCAATGGATATAATGAATTAACATCTCACCTGGCATCTAGAATATGACTGGCTGCCTCCCATCCTTTCAAGAACTGAGAAAACAGTCCCTCAAATCATTTCTGAGCTCTAGGGTTCCGATGAGAAACCCTGGTTGAAAAAGGTTTCTCCAGAGGCTTCTGTGTAGGAGTAAAAGCCAAAGTCCTTTCCATGGCTTTTCAGACCCTACATGACCTGATCTTTCCCCATTTCTCAGAACCCAGCTATCACCCTCCCAGCCCCTTCAAACACGGCTCCAGCCACTCAGCCTTTGTGTTGTTCTGCTTCAGGGCTTCTGTATGAGCTGTTTCCTCCCCCAGAGGACTTTCCTCTCCTCCTCAGGTCTTTATTTCAACCCCACTCCTAGTGAGGCCTTTCCTGGCCACCCTATTTAAAAGCTGCCAAGCATTCCCTATGCCCCTTCCTGGCTGGATTTTTCTCCATGCCATTTATTCCCTTCTGCCATAAAATAAACTTACTTGATAAGCACTTATTGCCCTCCACAATGCTAGACTGAAAGCTCTGTGAAGGCAGGGATTTCGCCTGTTTTGTTCACTGTGATGTGATATCCCCAGTGCTCGGAACAGCATCCCAGGGTCTGGCACAGAATGAAGGATCCATAACTATTTTCTGGATGGATGAGCCAATGCATTTTTAATCCATTCAATGTTTCACCCACTCCCTTCAGCACACTCATGGAACACCTTCCCTGGACCAGGGAGACAGAGATACAGCTGAGGGAGTCCCTACCCGCGGAGATGATGTGCTGCCATGTTCTCTCTCTGCCAAGTTGGCGAGGACTGAGAAGTCTCCATGTCTGATTTTACGATAATCCTGTGAAACAGGGATGAGAATCCCTATTTTGCAGAGGAGAAAGACTGAGGCTTGAGTCACTTTCCCAAAGTAAGACAGTGCACAAATGGTGCAGCAGCAGGGTCTGAATTCAAAGCCCACAGAGCCCAGAATTTCAAGAGTGAAGGCTCTGGAAACAGACGAATCCCAACCATTGAGTAACCTCAGTTCTTTAATCTGCAAAATGGACCTCACAATTCCTTTCCCATCAGTTGATAAGAACTCAGGGAGTAACATATTCAGCACAGGGCTCGTAATAGCAATGTAGCTGTCATTATTAGCCACTGTCACACTAGCTGCTGTCTGTCATCCCGTTCTACTTATCTGCCAGTCCACCTCCCCTCTGCCCCTCATCCTGTCCCTCTCAGGCCCACAGAAGCACCTGACACAGCTTCCCAGATGATGCTGTCCCCTGGCCAACACTGGGGTGGGGGGTGTTGGGGATTGCAGTTCTGGGCCCTGGGGCCCACAATCACCTCCTCATTGAATAGCTTGCTGGTGTCCTTCTTGATGAGATCCAGGTACTGCACCTGGCCAGCCGAGAACCCCACCAGCAGGGAGATGGTCTCTGTGGCAGCAGTGAACTGGTTGAAGTCATGGCAGGTGGGCTGGGTGCCCTTATAGATCCGCTTGTCAATTGGCTTGTTGAGGTCAATAGACTTGAGTGATGGGAGAAAAGGGGTTAATGGCTTAAGCCACTGAAAGGAAGGAAGAGGGTATTGAGGTTGGGGAAAACCACTAAGAGGAAGCAGGTTTACACCCCTGTCAGAAGTGGGTAGGCGGATGGGTAAGTGGGGAAGGAGGGCACAACCACAGACAGGAAGGGGGACCCCAATCACAGACAAAGTAGGGGGAAAAACCAGACAGGAAGGATTCCCTGCCACGTCCTCCCCCAAGGGGACCACAGTGCCTACCAAAGTAGGAACCCCCCAACTTCAGGGACACCAGGTCTATAGCATCAGGGTTCAAAGTCCCCACTGTCCCTGAGCTTCCACTCCCTTCCAGCCCTGCCTGTTACCTCAGCAACTTCCTTGAGCCTTAGCACCATGACATTCCAGATCCCCAAAACCTCAGGGTCACCCTAATTCCCAGGACTGTAAAGTCCAATATCCCAGGCACCCCTTCACCTCGGGAGTCCCTAAGCCTCAAGCCACCCCCAACACAATTCAGTGACCTATTAGACCTCACAGTCCTCAAAATTTTAGGACTCTCTGTCATCTCCAGGCTCTCTCAACTTGGGGATCCCCATCACTTCTGAGGACCACCAAAAACTTCAGGGGCTTCATCCCCTCTGGGACCTACACCACTTCACAGACACCCACCATGGTGGAGAATTTTTCCCACTAGGGCCCTCTCATCACCTCTGCATTTTCCATCAGCTCAAAGATCCTCATTTTTTCCAGGACCTGCATTACCTCCAGAACCCCAATTTCTTCTAGCTGGATTTCTATTACCTATAAGATGCCCATAATTTCCTGAATCCCCTTCATCTCTGGACTTCCCAAGTCTCAAGACACTGCCCGCCCCCATCACCTCCAGGTTGCAATGCAATACGTCTGGGTTCTGCATCACTTCTGAGCCTTCATCACCTCGGGATTCTTCTCCAGGTTGCTTCCTACCTCTGAACCCTATGCCTATCCCGGCAGGATCCCACATCACCTCAAGATTCACCATCATCTCCAGGATGCCCAGCATCCACCTTTTAGAATCCTGCATCACCTCCCAGAATCCTATGCCCCAGGACGTCCACCACATCTAGGGTACCTATCCCTCGGCCCCTTATCAGTTCGGGGAACCTCTCCGAGATCGCCTCAGGGACCACCATCCTCTCAACACCCAGGACCCCACGATGCGGGCCGCTCACCCGTTGGCTCCCGCGGCGGCAGCAGCCCGGGTAGAAATAGAGCTCGCGGCCCAAGTTGAAGCAGACACGGTCTCCTCCCGCGCCGAGCCCCGCGGGCGTGGCTGGCGGCTCCCCGGACCCGACGCCGTCGGGCTCCCCAAGGCGCACGAGGCTGAGGCGTACGGCGGGCAGCGCGGGTCCGGGCCCGGGGCCTGCAGGCGGCGGGGACGGAGCGGGGCCCGCGGCGCCGGGGCCAGAGGTGGAGGCAGGGCCGGGCGGGGGCTGCGGCGGCTGCGGCTGCGGCTGCGCCGGGGTCTGGGCGGAAGCTGGACCCGACCTGCGAGCGGTGCCGTCCCCGGGGAGCAGTTTGTAGAAGCCCTCGCGGGTGCGAAACTGCGACTTGATCTCGGCGCAGTCCCCCATGGCGGCGCCGGGGCCCGAGCCGCCCTCCGCGCCGCCCGCCGCCATCTTGGGCGCCCACCGGGCCCCGCCGCTGCCCCACCGCCACACGCCGCCGGGCCCCCTGCCGGAAGCCGCGAGCCCTCGCCGGAAGAGGTGGGGCCGTTGCCCAGGCGACGCCTCTTCGATTGGCAACAGTGTCGGAAGGCGGGACGAGCTTCGGCGGTCGCTCTGGGGATGGTTCTGGGTTGTGGGCGGGCAAAAAGGTAGGCGCGGCCTTCGAGCTTGAGACCGATTTGGGGTTGGCTGCAGGGGCGCGGCCCGCGGTGAGAGGGGGCGTGGCCAGGTGGAAAGCTCAAGACCTTAGCAACCACGCCCTGACAAACGTTTGCCTAGCAACGGAGGGTCCCGCAGGTGGCTTTGTTCACACCCCGACCTTTCCATGACGTCATAGCTGACCCCAGGTGAGCCTGGTCACCTTAGACTCCCAACATACACCTTTCTGATCGCCAGTTACCTAGTGTGTCCCACTGACATCCTCAAGTCTCTGACCGACCACAACATCTCCAGCCAACCCTCAATGACTCCCGAAATCCCCGCTGACTCCCCCGCCTAATGTCTCCAAAGATCTCCAAGGACTTCATTTGATGCTCTGCTGATTAGTGCTAACCCCAAACCTCCTGTATGTTTTCCACCAACCTCCAGAATGCCCCCGCCTTCAGTTTCTTCGACAATCTCCCTCAGTCCTCCAACACCCCGATTCCAAAATTTCATTGATTACCGTAACGCTCTCAGTGTCCCAATGATCTATGAGTAACCCAAACTCTCCCACTGATACCCAATGTCTCTCACTTCTGATGAAGCCACCCAAATGCCTGTTCCCATTGCAGATTTCCCAGACCTCTTTATTCAGTGACCTCCTGGATTTCTCACCACTACCACCCAGAGGCATCTCACATTCAACATGTCCTATACTGAAGTTGACGTCTTTCTCCAAATTCTGCTCCTCTTCCATGTCCCCATCTTAGGGCCAACCCTGACATCCACCCATTCCGTAGGTCACAGGCCCGGGTGTCCTTCTAGATTTATACAGTTTCCCTTCAACCCCCACTTTCCAGCCCCAAGTTTTTACATTCTACCACCCATATTCCTCTTCCTACTCCTTTATTCTCCACAAACCATTTCCAAACTCCTCCTCTCCTTTCTGTGTCCTGCATCAGCCTTGTCTCTTCTGAGACTCCAGTCTCACCCCTCCTATCTACCCTCCACCTGGTGGCTAGAGGGGTCCTTATAAAGCACAAATATGATTAGGGTCCTCCCCTGCTCAAAGCCCTTTTGTGGCTCCCTGGCTCCCTACTGCCCTCAGGGCAAAGTTAAGCGTTGTGTGATCCAGCCCCAACCTCATCTGTCACCACTAACCCCTCATGCTCTGCCCCACCTCAAATGAGATTTGACACATCTCGCTCTCTCTGACCCTTGAGTTCTCTGCACATGCTGCTCCCTATGTTTGGAATGCCCTTTCTCACTCTCTTCTTTAGCTCCGTCAGTCCTCGGGGCTCCCCAACCTGGGTTGTCAGGGTCTGGGGGGTGGGTCTGTCCTCTCCATGGGAAGAAGACAGGGCTGGGGCAGCTTGGTCACCTTTGCAAGAGGACGCATTTAAATAGTTTGAAGGCTGGATGAATGAGTAAAGGAAACAGATGGAAGACAACTCTGCCTGACTAATGCCTGCCTCCCCCGACGAGACACAGCCCTGGCCTGGACTCCTGTCACCAAATATGCGTGAAGCAGTGAATGAACCACTCAGCCTTCATGCCAGGGGGAATATTTTATTGGGAGCAGCTGCTTTCCTCTTTGCAACCACCCCCACCCCCCCCCACCCCCAATCTCCAGGAGCATAAAGAAAATCAACAGTGAAAAAAATCCATATATAACTATGTATAAGGGGAAAGCGGCTAGCTACCTGTGAGGGTGGGGGAGGGGCCATCAGGCCTCAGTCATCCACATCCTCATCTTCATCCTCATCCTCCTCCTCCTCCTCCGCGGATGCCAGCGCCTGCTCCTGGGCAGCCTTGAGGGCCTGCTCCTCCTCCACAGTGGGGTCGTTCATCTCCATGATCTCCAGGCCACTGGGATACTCTTGCTGAATGGGGGCTGGCAGGGCCGGGTTGAAGTTTTCGGGGTTGTACTTGTGGCCCCAGCCGATGTAGATGTTCTCAAACTTCCTGGAAGGGCAGCAAAAAGATGTGACCCCCTCCCCCAAAGGCACCATTCTGGTCCTCAAGAGCGGGACCCAGCATGGGTGGGCCCAGCCTGATGGCAGGGTGGTGGGTGGTGGTAGGATGAGATGTGCCCACTGAGTTTCTCTGTTCATTGGTTCATTCAACAAATATTGTCTGAGCAGCTACTGTGTGCCAAGCAGTATATCCAGCTGTGCTGTCCAGCATTCTAGCCAACGGCCACACATGGTTAGTGGCCGCTTGCAACCTGGCGAGGGCGACCGAGGCAGTGAATTTTAAAATTGTGTTGGATTTTCTAATTTCCCCTGTGATTTCTTCTTTGACCCATGGGTCATTTAGGTACTTGTGATTTAATTTCCACGTATTTAAGAATTTCCCAATATCCTTCTCTTACTGATTTCTAATTTCAATTTCAACCATTGTGGTTAGAAAACATACTTTCTGTGATTCCAATCCTTTTAAATCTATGGTCTAACAAGTTTTCTCTCATGGAGAATGTTCCATGTGTATTCTGTTGTTGGGTGGAGTGAATTTTTTTTTTTAATTTTAATTGATTTTAAGTTTAATTTAAAAATTGGACACTCAGCCCAGTTACAAGAAAACTTTTAAGTATGCCTGGAACAACTTGGCTACATAAATCTACTTTTTCAAATGGAAATTTTATGAACTCTGAAAACAGGTCAAGTGTTTGTGCTGAAAATGTAGCAGCCAAATGGAGATATTCTACAAGAGTACAATAGACACCAGATTGTAAACTAGTTCGTTAATAATTTTCATATCGTTGATTTCATGTAGTAAGGAGAATAATTTGGATGTTCAGGGTTAAGTGAAACATATCATTAAAATGAATTTCACTTGTTTATTTTTACCTTATTACAAGGCTCCTAGAAAATTTAAACTTGCATGTACAACATGTTTTATTTATGTTGGACCACATATGGTGGCTAGACTTTGGGGACACAAAAGTGAAAAAAATAGATAAAAACCCTGCCACAGTGCCTACACGTTAGAGAGAGGAGAGTGATAATAAACAAGGAGATAATTTTTGGGTTGAACCCTGCCAATTAATGTCCTCCCAGAATATTAATTAGGGAAGTGAGGAGGGGTAAATGGGAGAAAAGAGATGGAACTGAGAGTCAGACAGGAGTTGGGGGGAGATGGGGAGGAAGAGCTTGCATTGGAGAAGTAGTTTTGTTTTGTTTTGGCCTTATTCTCACATCCTTGCTATTCCCGAGAATTGTTCTCCTCCAGGTCTTTCTCAGGGCTGTCAAATCCACCCTGTCTCTCATCACCCAAGAGCTTGTTAGAAATGGAGAACCTCAGGCTCCATCTCAGACCCACTGAATCGGAATCTGCATTTTAACCAGATCCCCAAGTGAGTTTCATGCACCCGACAGTTTGGGAAGCTCTGGTCTAAAATGATCCTTTGCCTGCTTTTCCCTCTCTGATGGCTCTTTTTTTCTCTGAAAACTCCAGATCAAACTCCTTTCCCAGGAATCCTTCCTTGATTTGATCATGACAATTACAAGCTCCCTAGCGGTGCTCCTCTCAGTTTGCAACATATTAACTGTTGTGCAGTTAATGCTTGTGTTCCCTCTCTCTGCTCCCCAGAGCAAGACTTGTATCGGCCTTTTTCAACATGGTATTCCCAGGGGTTCAGGATACAGCTGGCACATAGTGACATTGGAGAATCTTTGTGTAGATGGATGGGTGGGTGGATGGATAGATGGTCTTTTGCTTTCAGAGGGATGTTGCCAAATTAGGGTGTGGCCAGAAAAAGGGGGTTGGCAAAAGCAAGCCTGTCTCTTCCCAGCTTCTAGGAAGGAAAAGATTCCAAGAATGTGGTTAAACTATCGAGATCACATGAAATTCCACCCCATTCGGATTCACATAGTAGCAAACAGTGCAGCTTTAGCACTGAGAGGGTAAAGGAAAATCTCTGCAATATCGTCCTGCCATCTGGTGGACACAGCTGGCAATTGCTCCCTACCCCCTGGCTCCAGATGGCGCTAGCTGGAGGCTGAGCAGAAGGGCTGAGCTGGGCCCGCTGACAGAGGCTGAGAGACTTGGTTGGGGTGGATGTTGGTCTGCCCTTGGTCTACCAATCTTTTGGGAGCAACTGATGGGAAATTTCTACTCCATAGAAAAAATACCCTTGATATTGGAAGAACTGTCCAGGGGGCCCAGGGAAGGAGTTAGCTCCCCCAGAGATGAGGCTCTGTCCTGTCAGAGCAACCCCAAAGGGGACTATTGACTCCTGTCCAACTCCGCGACCCATTCATAGGAAAGCCCTGGGCCAGGGAACCAGAGACCCAAGTTTGAATCCTGCATGTGCTATGTGACCCTGGGCCAGTGGCCTCCCCTCTCTGGTCCTCCATTTCCTCACCCAACAAGCTCACATCCTCAGTCTGGGATTTCTTATTTTAACCTTACTGGAGCACCTAGGGGCTATGTGAGGATGTCAAGTCTGGGGGCTTCCTAAAAGAGGCCCTTCCAATCCCTGCCTACCCTGGGGAGCTGCCTGGCCCCATTCCAGCCCTGAAGGAGGGAGTCCCCAGGGGCTTCCCCTGCTGCCAGGGGCCAGGAGACCTACTTGCCACTGGCATAGGCGTAAGCCCCTGGCCAGAGATTGGAGCGCACGATGGCCACGGAGTACTGTGGGCAGAGGCTGCAGGACAGGCGGGCCGTCCAGGGTGACAGGTGCATGATTTCTGCAGGGTGGAGAGGGGTGATGAAGACAGAGTGCCACCTGGCCGGCCTCCCCACAACCCCCAGAGGAAGGCAGCAAGAAGGCCAGGAGGGAAAGCTGTAGGGACTCAGGACACAAGCTTTGATCTTCTAACCCTGGCTCCCAACCACCCTCTCGCTGCCTCAGGAAGCCACCTCACCTGTCTGAGTCTCAGGGGCCTCACCTATGGAATGGGGATACCTATTAGGCCTTCCTGCAGGGAGACGGTGAGGCCTGGTGACAATGTCTGGGGCATATCCACTGCAGTGCCTGGCACCTGGTGGAGCCCCCAACAGGGGAGTGGCTGTGATCCTACCCCCAGGTGTGCCACCAGTTTGGACCAGGGTAGAGGGGGCAAGGCACGGGCTTCAGGCTCAAGGAAATCTGGGTTCAAACCCAGGCTCTGTGCACTCGCCCACTCACAGCCTCTCCTTTCCCTTCCCTCCAGGTGCCTGATGCCCCAACCTCAGGAAATACCTGAGTTCATGCAAAACCCAGCTCAAGTCCCACCTCCTCACCACGAGCCCACGTAGGGCTCTTGCAACCATGTCCCCTGATCTGGGCCATTGCCAAGTGCCAGGAGGGCTCAACATAGCCTGAAGGATTGCATCACCACCATCCGTGAGGGGAGCACTGCCATGATGCCCATCTCATGGAGGAGTAAACAACTGAGGCTCAGAGAGATGGAGCTGAGAGTTGTCCCCAGGCAGCCTCACCCCCACCCCCTTGCTGGCAGTGTGTGGCATGAAGTGGACAGTTACCTGCATCTTCAGAGAGCGGGGTCAGGAGTGGGGGTCCCACTTCCTGCTCCACCTCCTCCATCCCTTCATCCGCCTTTTCTTCCTCCTCTCCCAGCTCCTCCTCCTCCTCTGACTTATGCAAAGGGTTCACCCAGGTGCAGCGGCCCTGGAGGTGGGGAAAAGATCAGGTGGGCACTGGGGCACTGGCCCTGTCCTTGGGGACCTAGGTGTGGGCAGGAGGGACAGGGTTAGTCACAGGAAGGGAGCTGTTGTAGCAAGGTGGGGACACCTGCTGCTCACTGGCTGTGTGACCCCATTTACGCATTCATCCATTCATCAATTCATTTGTCATGGAGCTGGCATTCGGCAGCCCTATGATTCTTGGTAGGCACATCCATCTGTGAAATGGAGGCTGTCACAGGTGCCTCATTCATTGGATTAAATGAGATACTGATGAGCCAATAAATGTTTGTTGAGTGAATGAATGAATGAATAAACCTAAGTGCTAGCATATAGCAGATTTCAGTTTCCTTGACTATGAAATGGAAATACTTATACCTATCCCAAAAAGTGTTAGTTGGGATCAATAAGACATGTAGAGCCAATAAGTGTTTACTGAATGAATGAATGAATAAAAGGTTTCTAGCATACAGCAGGTGCTTTGCTGAATGAATGAATGAGTGAATAAATAAATGAACATAAAGTTCAGGCACACAGTAGACACTTGATAAATTCAAGTCCACAATCTCTTATCCACAATTTTATAATCCAAAAAGCTTTGCAAACCAAAAGGTTTTTAGTTTTGTTTTGTTGGTAACTCATTTGGCAGCAACCCTTGACTGGGGTTGCATACAGGCTGCAGCCCCAGCCCCTGCTTGGGGTGTTGCATAATAGATAACATGTGCACCATGTCACCGTTTAAAAATCTGAAAAATTCTGGATTTCAAAATGCATCTGGCCCCAAAGGTTTCCAACAGGGGATTGTCAACCAGTATCTGTTGAACGAATGAAGAATGAATGAATGAATGAATGAATGTTTAGCACAGGGCCCAGCAGAGAGTAAGCCTTGGCAGCATTACTAGGGAGCCACACCTGAGGCAGCTGGTTCTGTGACAGGAAGGGAAACTGAGGCACAGGGCGCCCGGGTCCCCCAGCAGGCCTGGCACCCATTGGCAGGAATGCCCGGTTCTTACCTGCGGCAGGATGTGCTGCCTGTGGTGCACCCAGTTGGCCATGGAGTCCACCAGCTCCAGCACCGGGATGCCCTCGAAGTCAGGGTTCTCCTCGAATGAGTCGCGCCCGGCGCCGCCCTCCTCCTCATCGCCCTCCTCCTCGCCGAACTGGTAGAAGCCGAGGGGGCTGATGTGTGTGGTGGCCGAGATGCGGGCGATCTGGGCCCGCAGGTAGTTGGCCTCATTGCCCGGGAAGGGCGGGTAGCTGATGACCGGCGCATCCAGGTGGCCCGTGAAGAACTTCTTGATCTTGCGGGCTTGCACGATCTGCAGCGGCGTCACGTGGGGCAGCCGCGTCCAGGGCCGGCCCGGCTCGTTGCACACGAAGTACAGGTACTTATTGGCGCCCGTGCGGCTCTCCTCCTTGGGGATGACGGGCGGCGGCTTCCACGTGGGCTTGGGGATGACGTCCATGGCTTTCTCCTCATCCTCCTCACCCTCCTCCTCGCCGTGGGCCTCCATGCCCTCGCCGCCCTCCAACATCTCCTCCACTTCCTCCTCCTCCCCCTCCTCCTCGCCCTCCCGGAATTCCACCTCAGCCACCAGGTAGCTGCGGCTGACCCCCAGGATCTTGCCCCAGAAGCGGCAAGTATGGATGGGCTGCTGCTCCACCAGCTGCTTCAGGGCCAGGAAGATGCGGAAATTCTCGTCTGAGCTCAGGCCCACACCGGCCTGCTCGAAGTAAAAGGCTATCTCCATGATGTTGGGCACCGCTGTCTCTGTCTGTGGAGGGAGGGGTGGAAGGGCAGAGGGAAGGGGGCTGAGGCGCTGCTCTCTAGCCTGACTCCTCTACAGGGTCAAGGGAATGAAAACGCCCTGTAAACCAGCTGTGGGGTGGCCATATCCTGCCACATGGAGGGCCAAGCTGGTCTGAAGAGAAGGAGAAGGAGGGAAGTGAGGAGAGAGGAGCAGAGGCGGTGGGCATTAAGATTTGTGGTTCCCAGCTCTGCCTCGAGTCAGCCTCGAGTCAGCCACTGAGCCAGCACCATTCCCAAGCCCCTTCTCCATTGCCCTCTTGCCACTGGAGAGGCTGGAGAAGCTTAGTGGTCACTTTCCCAGCCTCCCTTGCAATTAGAAATGGTCATGTGACCCTATTCTGGCCAATGAGTTGCAAGTGGAAGTTTTCCAAGGGGCTTCTGGGAAACATTTGCTGTCCCGATTTTTTTTTTTAAAGGAGTCAGACAAGAAGTCCCCTCCCTCTCTTCCTCCCCCTCCTCCTTTCTTCTTGGGACACTGGTATGAGGATATGATGTCGGGTGCTGCAGCAGCCATTTTTTGAACACAAAATGACAAGTTCAAGGATCAAAAGTTGATGTGATGAAGAGGGCAGAGCGGAAGGGAGGAAAGAACTGGGATTTTTCATGAACTTGTACTGATCTTGCACCAAATCTCTACTGCCCATCTCCAGACTCCTAACTAAGTGGGATAATTAAATGTCTTGCCAAACTGCTTGGGCTGTTGTTTTAATCAAGTGTCTGCTGCCTGCAACCAAAAGCAAGCCTGGACAGGCTACCTTGATGATGAAAACTGCTCTCCCACTTTAGAGCAAGGGAGGGAAGTTGGGATTGGGAATAGGGATGAGGAGCCCTTTAATGAAGAGACATCTTGCCAGCCCGAGACTGCCTGTGCCTGACTATTAGGTTTGAGAAAAACAAACTTACCTTGTTTAAGCCACTTGTCTCTATTTCAGCGACATTACCCTAACTTTAAAGTGGCTTGTGTTCTCAAACTTGGTACAGTAAGGGTTTAGTTTTTGGAATGTGACAAAGAATACTAAACCTGTGACAATTAATATGAAATTTGCCTAAAATTACAAATGTGAGAATAGTCAGGAACTTTTCAAAACTGGAGTGCAGTGTATGTGTGTGAGGAGTGGTGGTGGTGGGATTGGATTTTTGCTACCGAATAGCAAAAGCAACCATGAAGGGGCTGTCAATGAACCAGTAGGAGCACAGGCTCAGAGAAGACAATCCAGAAACAGACCCAAGTACATATAAGTATAAATAAATGATAGAGGCGCATTTCAAATCAGTGGGGGAGTGGGGGAGGGGAGAATGGATTATTCCATAAATGGTGCTGGGATCACACCATTGGGAAGAAAAATAAAATGAAAAATGATAGCTATGCCTCACACCAGACAGAAAAATAAATACGAAGTGCTGAATCACAGGTTTCTTTTTGAATCTCTTCCCGGACACATGCACAGGCCACAAACGCCTATAATCTTGCCCTTTTGCAGACCCCAGCGCCTGAGGGGGCGGGGCCTCCAGGGAGCAGGCGCTCTGAGGGGGCGGGGCCATCAGAGAGGCGGTGTTCTAAAGGGGCGGGCCTCTAGGTACGAAGTGTTCTAAGGAGGCGGGGCCTTCAGGCACTTGCCTTAGATGCAGCTCTAAGTGGGTGGGCGGCCACCCTGGGAGAGAATGGCGGTCTGAAATTAAATCCATATTCTCAGATAAAAACTGTCCTTCGTGCCTAAGAGTTGAATTCACCCAAGGGTTCATTCATTCGTGGGGTCATTTCCGCATCCCCCCATCACCCCCCTTCTAGAATCCTAGAATCCCAGAAGCATGGAAGCAGGCACACACCAACAGCATCCGCCTGTAGGGGAGGTGCTACAGCACCGGCTCTGGAGGCCATGATCCTGGTTTCTCAGTCCCGTCTCAGGCACTTCCTGGCTTCGTGCCCTTAGAGCCTCATTTCCTTCCTCCACAAAATGGGTATAATAAATAGCACTTGCCTCACAGGGTTGATTTACGGATAAAACAAGACTGCGCTTAAAGCTGTCAGCAGAGGGCCCAGGGGGTGTCAGAATTATTATAAACAGAAAGTCTTCAATAAAAGTTTTTCAAACGAGTTAAAGAATCCTTCATCAGATTTTAAGCGTTCGTCCAATTCTGGCACTGCAGAGTCGTGGAATGATATATTCTGAGGATGGTTGAATGCTAACAGGTCATGGGTGAATGCATTCTTAGCAAACCTCAGTTTACAAACGGGGAAACTGAAGCCGGGGGAGAGGGAACAATTGATTCAGTATTGAGAGACTCCAGGAGGCCGTGAGTTTCACAGAAAACGTCTGCCGGGCAGTTTTTGTTTTGTTTTTCTTGGAAGGAGGGGTAAAGGATGATAGGCGGGACCAGCCTCCACCTCCACGTGGCAGCCCGAGTCAGCTTTCTAAAAAGCCCAGCCGTCCAGCCCTTTCCTCCGCTTCAACACTCCAGAATAAAGCCCGAGCCCTTTAGCACGGCATTCAAGGCCCCCTGTGACCTGGCCCAGTCCGCCTCCGTCCCGGCATATGCACTCGACTGAAACCGGTTCTGTTTGGGCCCTAAGCCCGGGCCGCCGCCGTGGACCCCTCCCCACGGGCCCACTCACCACCTCCTCCTCCATCTCCTGCTCGCCCTCGCCGCCGCCGCCGCCGCCGGGGCGGATGAAGAGCGCCTTCTGCTTCTCCGCCATCTCGTAGGTGGGTTGCATCTCGGGATCATCTCGCAGCGTGTCCAGCTTGGGGTGGAACCATTCCAACTGCGTGGTGCGGTTCAGTGACTCCAGGATGGACAGGGGATCCTCAGGCCTCTGGTTCAGGAGCTTGGTCAGCAGGTTCACCAGGTGCTCATACCTGCCACGGGGATTGGGGTGGGATGGCGGGGTGCATCGCTCAGCATGCTGAGCTGACTGCCATGTGCCAGGCCCTATGACACAGTAGGGGAAGAGTAAAGGTCCCTGCCCCATGGAGTTGACATTCTGATGGGACAGGTTGATATTAATCAAATATGTGAAATATAGTTTGTCAAGGGTGGTAATTGGTATGGAGGCTATAAAGCAGGGACTGGGAATGGGAGATAGCTTACAATTTTAAATAGGGAGGCCCAGGAAGTTATCCCCAGGGTAACATTTAAGCTGATATTTGAATGAAATGAGATATTGCGGGAAAGGGTATTCCAGGCTGAGAGAACAGCAGGTGCAGGCAGGCTCGGAGACATTTTATAAGCCTAGCATAATCTTGATACCCAAACTCAAGAACACTAAGAGAGAGACCAAGCCCATGCTGCTCTCACTTAGGAATATAGATTCAGAATCTTCAGCAAAAATGAGCAAATGGCACCCAGCAATTTCCTAAAAAGGGTAACACATCATGAGTAAAGTGCACTAATTCAAGGAATGCAAGACTGGGTTGACATTAGAAAAATAGAAAAATGTAATTCATCACAATAACATGTTAAAGGAAAGATGTAAGATCACCTCGATAGACACAGGTAAATTGTTTGAAAATATTCAACATAACCCATCTGTGATTTAAAAAAACAACAAATTTGCAGCAACCCAGAAATAGAAGATAATTTTTGTAATCTCATAAAGGGTAGCCACAAGTAACCTATAGCACACACTAAACATAGTGGCAAAAGACTGAATATACTCCCCTATGAGATTCAGAATGAGGATGCCTGCTTTCACCACTCCTATTTCACACTGTACTGGAGGTCCCAGCCAATGCAATATGACATGAAAAAGAAAGAAAATGTAGCTTTGGAAGGGAACATCATGAATTGCAGACGATTGGGAGTGTGCACAGGCCTTGAGATGGGAGTGTGCCTGGCTTGTGCGCGGAACAGAGGGGAGGTCAGTGTGGCTGGGTGGGGTGAATGAAGGGCTGGTGGGAGTTGAGGAGGCAGGAGTGATAATAGCATCTTAATGGCTTCAGTTCTCCTGAGCCTGGCACCACACTGGGCACTTGAGAGCAATGTTGAATCTTTACCACAACCAAACATCTGAGAAACAATTATGATCCCTGCTCTTCAGACTTAGACATTGGAGGTCATGAGGTTAACACAGTGGTGGCATGGCTTTAGGATGTGAATCCAGTTTGGTCTGATTTCCAAGCATGTTTGTGTCAACCTCTACAGTGTGGAAACCTCTCTGTCAGGAGTCTTGGATGTGTTGGAGGGCCACCATGGAAGTTGGGAGGGGTAAGAAGTGAGCCAGGGTCAACATTGGCCAGGGTTTTTTGGGAAGGGAGCTTGAAGTTCCCAAGAGCTGGTATCTTTTAGGGAACAGCAAGAGGTTAATTTTGACTGGACTCTGGAGTCTGAGGTAGGAGCAGGTACTGACTAGAGGTGAAGTTTGGAGGGGGGGGTGGGGCATGGGCTGAACCACATAGGGCCTTAAAGGCTGAAGGAGCGTGAGCCTTCTCTAGAGGGCATGGGAATTTATAGTAGGATCTGAACATGGGAGGGATAGGGTCAGTTTTGTGCTTTGGCATGATCCTTATTTCTCCTACCTCATCTCCACTCACTCTTCCTCCTGCTCCCTTGCTTCCAGCCACACCAGTCTCCTCATTGTTCCTCAAACAACCAAGACTCAAAACCTTTGTAACTTGTTGTGTCCTCTACCTGGACCGTTTTTTCCCTCAGCCCCTTCAGGTCCCTGGTCAAATGCCACCTCTTGGGAGAGGCCTTCTCTGACCCCAGCATATTTATCATGTACCCCAAACCCTTACCTTGCCTTTTTTTTTTGCACCTTAGCCCTTATCATGACCTGAGGTTTATGTTCATTCTTCTCACTGGATTGTGAGCTTCATGAGGAGGTCATGAGGGCCAGGAGGTGTAATGTAATTGCAGCTAAGTGGCCTTGGCAAGTCCTTTCCTCAGGCAGGGAAGTGCAGTGAATAACAGGGCCTCAGGAGCCCTGGCTCGGCCCCATCCTAGCTGTGTGATCTTGGGTAAGTGACCTAGCCTTTCTGGCTCTTGTTTCCTCCTCTATAAAACAGGGACAGTAGGTGTGCTCATCTCAGAGCTGTGAGAATTAGATGTTATTGTGGGAATTGTTTACCCAAAGCCGGGTGAGTACATGCTGCTATTGTTAGTATTTATTCTCTGACCCCAGTCTAAGTTAGTTGCCTCTAGATTGGCTGCTGGTCCACCAGGAGAGGTGATCCCTTGCCGGGGGTCCGGCCTTGGCTGGGAGCCCCTCCCTGCCTGGGTCCCACTTCCTCCCCACCCCCTCTCACAGGCTTAGGTCGCATTTGACACTGGTCTGCAGCAGGTAGGCCTTGGCATTCTGCACCGCCAGCTCCCGAGGCTCAGGTTCTGGCACCTCCACACCGAAGGGCCCAAAGCCCAGTTTGGAAGGCACAAACTGGAGGGCAGGGTCATCCCTCACGTAAGGTCCATGCAGACTGCTCTCCTCAAGCTGCAGGTCTCTCTGGTAGAACTGGTCCAAGAGGTCCAGTCGGGGTTCCTGGTAGTCTGTGTTCAGGGGCTGGAAGAAGCTGCCTTGGCCCTGCTCTAGCTGCTGCAGTAGTAGGCTGGCCTGCTCCATGCCCTGGTTCCTGTTTTCCTGCAGATAACGATGGGGCTGGAGCTCTGAGGAAAAGCCTGGAGTCGGCACCGGGTACTCCACGCCACCCATCTGGGCTTGCTCAGCCTGGAAGGCCCCAGCCACCTGCAAGCCCTCTTGTTCGCTCAAGCTGGACTCCTGCAGCCAGCCCCGCAGGCTGCTCTGGGACATCTGGGCTAGGTTGGTCCGGTTCGCCCAGAACTCCTGAGCCTGCTGCTCGGGCAGTAGGTTCTGGGCGTCGAGCTGCATCTGCTCCATCTGCTGCACAAACTCGAGGATTGTGGACTGAGGCTGCGATTGGCCCCGACTGTGCCGCCGGTCGGAAACGAAGTCTTCCAGGGAACTCCTTCGGCTGGAGGGCTGGTCAGGGTCAGGTGGCGAGTCCCCCATGGTTCGAAAGGGGGCGCAGACTTCTAGGAGAAAGGCTTGCCAACACGCCAGCCAGACCAGTCGCCAGCCCCCGCAGCCGCTAGCGCCGCGGGTGTCCGAAGACGAGGGCGGGGCCGGGCCGTTACCAGAGGCGGGCGCGCGGGGACGCCCGGGGCCGGGAGCAGGCTTCTGCGCAGGCGCAGCCCCAAGTGCCGGGGGTTCCAGGGTCCCGCAGGCTCCCGGGCGCGCCTCGCATCAGACCCCGCGCAAGACACGATACGGAACCTAGGCCTCAGATCTCTTTTTTATTTTTTCAAAGGTAACCCCTCCGCTAGCCAGGCCCCGCCCCGCCCACCCCTGAGCACCCCCCCACCCCCGGCCCAGCCCCGTCAGCTGTTCCCCTTGGCCTCGGGTTCCCCCGCTTCCTCAACGGCAGGGCTGGGGGTCTTCACGGTGTCTTCTCCGGTAGGGGCGAGGGCCTGGGGGCTGCGCTCCTCCTTTGCGGCCAACCCGCTCGCCGCTGCCTCCTAGAGACAGGACAGGGGATGGGGTTCCGGGCAGACGTCAAGTGGTTCCACCACCAGGCTGTGCTCAGGCCCTAACCCTCCCCCCACCTGGGGAATTCAGCACACATGTCATCCCGCAGCCCCGACTTTCCCTTCCCCTGTCGCAGGGAGGCTGTCAGCCCTACCTTAGGTAGGGACCCCTCAAGACTCGAGTCCAGGAGTGCAGCCTCGGTCAGCCCCGAGTCCTCGTCCATGCTGATGAAGATAGCCGGGGTCTCGCACTCAGGCCCGTCCTCCCGAAAGTCGATGGTCTCCTCCACTGGGGTTGGGCCTGGCCGGGCCGAGGAAGAGGACCCCACACCTCCAGGCTTCAGCTTCTGCTCCTCCTCCAGCTGCCGTTTTAGGGCCTTCTCCTGGGCCAGCCGCAGGCCAATGAGGTCCTGAGGGGGACGGGGTGCCGGGGCAGGAGCCAGGGCCAGGGGCTCCAAGTCGTCCTGGGGTGGGAAGGGGCACAAAGAAGCTCAGAGATGGATGGGCGCTGGGGCTGAGCCCAGGCTGCTCTCCGAGACTGGGAGGACAGGAGAGTTAAGATGGTGGGAAAGAAGAGTCAAGAGACCAGCCTGAGACAGAAAGCAGGGGAGTGGGGGCCCGAAGCAGCAGCTGCTTCTGGTCCAGCACAGGGAGTAGGAGGCGTCTGTCCCCCAACTTCACCCCCGTCAGCAGGAGCATCTTGGAGGTGGCTTGGGTAACCCAGAGCCTCTCGGGTGGGCAGGACGTTGGGGTAGGTCCTTGTTGGCTGGGTAGGGGGAGAGCTGGGAATCAAGATGGGTGGGTTGTGGGCCCTCACCTCTTCCAGGGGCCCTGCAGGTGCCTCCTTGGCTTCCAGCTCCGGCTTGCCGCTGGCCTCCAGGATGGCCATGATGGAGTTGGGGATGTGTGCTTGCTGGGTGAAGAGCAGGATGGGGGTGCTGTGGAGAGCTCTGGCCGGGGAACCCTCCTTGGACTTTCCAGATCCCCTGACCTTCTCTGGCAGTGCAGGGTTCCCCTCTGCCCACCCCATCCAGACCCCCCGAACTGGACCCTGGGAACATCCACTCCACACCCTGGGGTACCTGGTGAGGGGTGAAGGAACGGACGTGGGCCAGCAGGGGCTCCCGGAGCTCAGGGCACTTGTCAAAGACGGCACCCAGCTGCTGGGGCGGCAGCTGCAGGATGACTTGGAAGCTCTGGGGCTTGGTGCGTTGGCAGCATTTGATGAAGCCCTCCCACACCTTGGGGTACTTCCACACCTGGGCCGGACAAGGAGGGAGTAGGCATGAGGAGGCAGGCAGGTGGCCAGCTCAGCCCCAGAAACTGAGAAAGACCTTGCCAGGATGGGCCCCTGCTGGTGCCCAAATCCTACAATCCAAAGACTCCTCTGAGGTCCCCAGAGCCCAGACCTCTCTTTAGAGAACTTCCTCTTCTTGATCCAGGCAGCTGGAACACGAGGGTAACTTGGAAAAGGGGGAGAAGAAAAATGAGAGCAACCATTTCACAGTGCTCCCAAGTGCCCGGTCCAGGGCTAAGTGTGTGGTGAGGCCCGCCTCAGCCCGGAGGGAAGATTAGCCATTAGACAACGAAGCCCAGGGGGGCTGAGGGGCAACACCCAAAGTAGCAATTTGTGGGTCAAATATAGTTTGGGGGACAGCTTTGCATGTGGGGTTTGTTTTTTGTCATTTCATTTAGAAATATGGTTATTTCTAAAAACTGAGACTTCTAGCTTTTCTTGAAAAAACTGAACATCTCTGGGCTCCGGTATGCACCCTGGCCAGGCCTGCAGTGGTGGGGGGGGGCGAGGTGCGGCCATGCCTTTCCTACGTGTGTGCCCCTTGCAGTCTACCATGGCTTCTACTGTCCTGTAGCTGTCTGGGTTAGAGACCCCTGGACGACTGCATTATCTTGGCAGGAGGGAGGACAAACGGGAGGCTGGTTTCAGGAGAGCCTGACCTCCACATCCTGGGAGGGGTGGCGTGGGGGTGAGGGGGCAGGCTGGGAAAGCCTGGGTTTCTGCCCGAAGTCTGTCTGTCTCTGGTGCTCCCTAATGCAGTGTGCCTGGGGGACTGGGACTCAGGGGTGAGTTACCTGCTTCATGATGAGGCGGGACAGGATGTTCATGACGAAGCCCCCCAGGCGGGGGTACATGGTCAGGGACTGGATGACGGTCCTCATGAGCAGCATGGGCAGGGGGCTCTGCTCCATCAGCTGCTGCATCACCACGGCGAGCACCTCCGACGTGTACACGTTCCGCTCCGCAAAGCACAGGTTGGTGGCTGTCAGGAGGCGGAGAGTGGGCCTGTCCTCTTTGGCTGCTCTCCACCCCGGGAGGTGGGAACCCGCCACCCTGTGTTCTGCCTGTGTGGCGGGAGGCCCAACCCTGGCTAGAAGCCCCATGCTGGGTGGAGTGGGAGATCTCAGCCCCTTTTATTTGGGGGACAACCTCCCAAAGGCTAAGGGGGAAAGACAGGTTGCCAACCCCACCCTTATCAGAGGGAAGGCAGCCAGTAACTTCTGTTAAGTTCCAAACCCAGGGGACAGGAGAGATGTCCCTCCACCACCAGGCGGGTCAGAGGACTGCCTGTTCCCCAACCCTTGCACTGAGATGCTGGGGAGGATACAGGTCAGGGGTTCTGTGGCAGACACACAGATATCCAGTAGAGTAACTAGGAAAGCTGGAGGAGGATGAGGCCTGGGCATAGGACAGACACCCCAGTCCAGCTCTAGAAGGCAGGCAGACAGGGCAGAACTTGGGGTCTGATTTCCCACATGAGTGGGTGGGGCCCTGATCCATTGTGCTAATGAGAAGACCCCAGGAACTACCTCTGAACCCCTTTTTCCCCAAACACCACTTGCCATGTGTCAACCAGGAATTCTTTATTGAGCCAGAAGAGAGGCCCTGAGCCTTGAGAGGCTAATGGGATGCAGAGGGGGAAAAGCTGGGGAGGTTGGAGGCTTTGCAGGTAGACAGGCAGAGAGGAGGCCCGAGGGGGAGGGCGGGTGTCTGGGGAAGGGGAGAGGAGAGTCCTGTGACGTGAGGAATGTGCTGAGGACCTGCCAGAACCCCCTGGAAGCAGCTACTCCCCACACCCATCTGTCACTCGGGCCTACTGCTCTACCACCTAAATGCCTCCAGAATCCACCCCTTCCCTTCAGCAACTGCCCCAGCCTCCCCCTGGGTCTCCTAGCCTCCACAGCAGCCTGTGGGGCCTTTCAAAAGCTGAAAACTGTTCTCCCAGAGGCCCTCCTGAGAGCAAGCCTAATCCTGACACCCAGGCACGGCTTTCCTAAGGGTTACAGAGCGGCCTCTTACTTGACCCCACTCTCTCCTCCAGACAGGAAGATCCAGCCAGGTTCAACTCTGCAGTTTCAGAGCCCAGCCATGCTACGGACGCCCTGGGCCCCTACAAACGTTCTTCCTTTTTCCTGATTGTCTTCTCCCCTGCCCGTCTCAGTTCAAATGTCCCCTCCTCCTCCAGGAAGCCCTTTCTGATCCCATACCCAGGACAGGGCAGGAACCCCCTCTGGACTTCTCTGTCCCAGCCCTGCCCACTCTGGGTCAATACTGTCTGTTGACAGGTGTTTCCCCCACTGGACTAGGAGCCTAGGAGGGCAGGGCCAGGGCTGTCTCAGGCACCGTTTGTTGTGTCCCCAGGATCACCCAGCAGAGGACCCAGCAGATGTGGTCAATGTGTTTTTTCAACTGGAGGGCCAGATCACTGGGGGCAGATCTAATTATAGAAGAGCTCATGGTAAAAAGGGTGTTTCATGGAGGGCATGAGTGGTGGGAATCCTCCTGCTGTCAGGCACCGGGGTTCCAATGGTGCACAGAATGGGACTAGACTTGCCATTTGGAGCTTACAGGTGAGTGAGGCCTTCAGTGCAACCAGGAATTGCCAGTGCCTGAGCAGGAGAAAAATGTCATGTGCTTTCGGAACAGGCTGGCCTGGGTGCTGGGCAGCTCTGCATGAGTGGAGGTTGTGTGGGCCTGAAGAGGAAGGACGGACGCCTGTGAAAGCTTATTGGAAACAGATGAGGTTCTGAAGGGCAGGTCTTACTGCTGCTCCAGGGGCCCAGCTATTGGCTGCCTGGGGAACTTCTGGCAAAGCCCTTTCCATGGACCATCGCTCCTCCTTGCAACATCAGAGGATGGGGCAGATTGGGGATTCTGGGCTTTGGAGGGGGGTGGTTAGCATACTCTCCCTGGGACTGGGTCTGTAACTTTCCTCAGATCATCAAGGGAGGTCTGGGACCTAGAAAGGCCACGCTCCTGGACCACAGCCTCCATCGATCCTTTCTATCTGCTGTTCTTCCAGTAGAGGTTTCATTTCATCCTCAATGTTAACATGGATTTTAAACTTTCCTAAGTCCCTCTCTTGACCTTAAAACACCTTCTAAAAGAACTTGCTGATGAAGGCTGCATGATAGGACAGCCCCTGGACCAGAAACCTCCCTCAGAGGGAGAAGAGGGGAGCTCTGAGGAGCTGAGGAAGGGGCCTTCTCAGGGGAGATGGTCTTGAGACCCAAGCTGCCTCACACGGGCAGAACAGGGAGAGCTGGGCTCCAACTCAGGTCCGTCTGCCCGGAGATTCTGTGTTTCCCACTATACCACTTGACTACTGTGTGACCCTGGGCAAGTTACTTATCCTCTCTGGAACCTCCATTTCCTTGACTACAAAGATGATATGTGGGAAGAATCCAACAGAGCAGGCTTGTAAGGAACTTAGGGAGAGCCTGGCTCAAAATAAGTGTGTGGTAAGTGGCAAGGGCAGCTACAGGGAAACTGACCATCACAAGCTGGCCTGTGTCACCAAGCCCCGACCATGGCGGCATGCTCTCCTGCCTCAGCTCAGGCCCAGACAGAACCCATTCTTGGCCCAGAAACTGCCCTGGTGCACACCTCCTGGGACGCAAGTCCCAAATGAGTCTCCTCTGCCACTGTGCCTCTGACCAGCAACTCAGCTGGGGGCTTTGCCCCCTTGTGCTCTTTGGGCTGGGCAGGGGAGCAGGGTGCTCGCACATGCCTTTTGGCCTGCTCTGTGCCAGCGCACAGTACAGCAGCTGCAGCAGTTTCTTAGACAGAGGAAAGAAAGAAAGGAGGGTGGAGGGAGGGAAAGAAGTGGGTGGGGAGGTCCTCTGGAGCCCTGAGGAGGGGCTGCAGGCGGCATTATCTCCAAGTTGGCAGATTCCAGCAGTTCTTGCCCAGGGCCTGCAGAGGCCAGGCCACTTGAGGGGGGAGGGGGGGGGGCGCCTCACCTTTGATGATGGATTTCATGTCGCACTTCACCGTGTCAATGTTGTGTAACGCGATCAGCAGCTCTCCGGGGTTCAGGGGGGACAAGGCTGAGTTCCCTTCGCCTGCAGTGGGGGTAGAGGACAGAGACAGCACAGAGCCTAAGTGAAGAGATGGGTCTGAGTCCCCCAGGTTGGGAAGGCAGTGAGTGAAGACGAAGCTCCTTCTGCCCAGAGGAAGACAAAGGGCTGGTGTAGGCAATGGAGAGGCCGAGAACGCAGAAGGGGAGCTCAGTGAGGCAGCAGCCTGAAAACACCCAGCCCCTCTGGGAAGCCTTCACCAGGCAGCCGAAGGTCTTCATTCCACTCTCCTTCTGCACACTGGTTCCTGTCCTCCTTAAAGCCACATCTGAGTGTGTTCAAGCTGTTTCTCTGTCTCTCTCCAGTGGCTTGTGCACCCAGCAGGGCAGGACCTGGCAGTGAGCTCCCTGCTGAGTTCCCAGCACCGACCAGCACAAGCATTTGCTGGACAGGGCAGGATGGGCCGAGGATAGATGTGCAAAGCAGCGCCCAGGGCCTTGCAGAGCGTGGGGCTCTAGTGGAGTGGGAAGGACTCGACACCGCAGGGGAGGAGACGGCTCTCTGATGTTGATATTTTGATGTTCCCAAACACTTTTGTATTTTTTAAATCACTGGGTTATGAGTGAACAGCTCCACTCCCACCCTAGCTCTGGCCACTGGGGTGAGTGGCGAGGAATCCGTTTTACATTACTTGGTAATTTTTCTAAGTTGAAAGTAGTTTGGATTATGCCCAAAGCCTCCATGTCAAGCAAATGCCCCTCACCCACAGCGGGAGGGATTCGGGCAAGACCCAAGGATGGGCAGGAGGGGAACCGGTGACCGAGGGAGTCGAGGGAGCCATCAGGTCCTAGAAGGGAAGACACTCGAAGGGGAAACGCAGCAGTAACTGGCCCAGCCAGGGAGACCCCAGTGCCACAGTTTTGGTCCTGCCACAGAAGAAACCATCATCCAAAAGGCACAGGAGGGCTGCCTGGGACCCTGGGACCAAGGTCCAGATGCTGCGTCTGGGGGCAGCCCTAGGGAGCATCTCGAGCTCTTCTCTCCCCCGAGAGCGCGCAGCCTCCCCTCCTGGAGGCCGAGACCCCTTTCTCCCTGGCCGGGTGGGGGTGGGGTGGGGTGGCTCCTGGAGGAGTTGGGGTACAGAGAGCCAAGGGGGAGGGAAGCCAGGGCCAGGGGCACATCACCTACCGTGCTGGGTGCCCAGCAGGCGGTTGAAGACCTCTTTTACCACGATGGGGTTGAGCTTGATGAGTTTGGGCAGGGCCTGGATCACCTCTTTCTACACGGAGAGGGGCAGGGGAGGCAGGTCAGATGCACCCCTCCCACCTGCCTGCCTGCCCTGGGTCATGAGGGGTCGATCTGGCCTCAGCAGGCCTCTCCGGAGCTTTCTTTCTCTCATCACTCCCTCTGCTCCCTCAGGACTGAGCTTCCCCCTCAGCTCACTGGGCCTGATTCTGCCACAGCCACCCGATTCCCCAACTAGTCCCCTGGTGTCAAACCCTAACCCCTGGGCAGCCACACCCGTCATACACAGAGCTCACTGTCACCATCACACCTCCTTTACAGATAAGGGAGCTGGAAGCTCACAGCTTGTTAGGGGCAAGGCTCTCAGGGATTGCATGTGCAGGGAACAGTGTCCTGGGACAGTACTGGGGAGGGAGGGATCACTGTGACCCTTACTTGACAGAGGTTCAGACAGGAAGGGACCTGCCAAGGTCACAGAGAAGGATGAGGCAGGGCTGAGGTTAGATCCTGTCCTGACAAGCCCAAGACCTGCTCCTGAGTATTTCAGCTGGGGTGTCAGGGGTTTCTAAGATTCCTGACCAGATGCAAGATGTGATTCCACCTTCTGTTTTTTGTTGCTCGTCCTCCCCTCTGTGCCCTCCAAGCCCTGGCAGTACCTTCTCCAGACCATTGAGCACAGGGATGAGGAAGCGGACGTCTGGCAGGCGCTTGTGGTAGAGGTCCCGGACCCGCTTGACCAGCTCTGGGGAGGGCGGCACTGTGGGCAGAACAAGCAGGAAGCCCTGGTGTTGGGGTGGTGACGAGGGCAGAAGAATGGAGGTGGGTGTGCATATGTGGGACGCATGAGGAGGGACAACTCGATTTCAGAACAAGAATTTTTGTCCCTTGATTTTTCATCTGTGGTCAGCAACACTGTCCCAAGTAGAGAATCTGAGGCCCAAGGATGGGGAGAGACCCACAAGAGGTCCAACCATCTGGGGACCCTGCAGTTCTGATCCCCAAGTCCTGGAAGCAAAAACGGGGATTGTTGTGGGGAAGAGGGAAGGCCGAGGAGACAAAGGAAAGGATGAAAGGTGGGGGTCTCAGGGAGGCACCTTTGTCCGTGAGGCTGTGCAGGCATCGGGTGACCAGTGTCTCTGCTCCCTTGGGACAGTTTTCCACCAGCAGGAGCAGCTCTGGTGAGTTCATGCCCATTCCTCGGATCTAGACGGGGAGACACGATGACCGGGAAGGCCTGGAAAAGGGACTGGGCAAACTGGGGAGACTGAGGGCTTGGGTTCAGGGGGGACTAGAGCATCGGGACTGCTGGGACTTTGGGGCAAGAACTGTTGACAGTTGCCAGACCTGGGGGAATCTGGGGAGGGCGGGTGAGGTATAAGCCAGAAGTACCTTGGTCTCTTCCACCTGATCCCCTACTGCCCCAGACCTCGTTCAACTCCTTAGCCTCTGCCAGTGCTGCCCCTCCAACCTAGTGGGCCCCTCCTTTCCTGATGTTCCAAATCTGATCTCATCTTCAAAGCCCAGCTGGAGCCTCCTTTCCTGGGTGGCGACTTTTCCGGCTTCCCCAGGCATCGGGGAGCCCTGCCCAGCCCTTTCTGGGGTGCCATCACCCCAGCCTGGCTGCGAGCTCAGATCAGGGCTCACACCTGCTGTTATTTCTGGAGCCTGCCCCACCCTGATCCCTAAACACAGGGAACAGGGGACCAGGCTTCAGGAGCTCCCTCTTCATTCGTGCAATAAACATTTACAGTCATGAAGGAAACCAACAGTCTTTGTCCTCAAAGAGCTCCCTTTCTAGGAGCTCACTTCCCTGCAGGTTGTAGTCTGTGCTCCTTGAAAATGGGGATGGTCTGTTCACGCCTACAACAATCCTGTTATCCCCCTTTTACAAGTCAGGACACCTGAATCCAGGTGGCGGGGACGTGGGGATTAACAGGCTGTTCTTTCTCCTTCGGTTTATGTTTGAGAAGTTTCATTATATAAAAAATGTCATGGACAGAGATTAAAAAAAAAAGAAAAAGAAAAAAGCAATTTTCAATTCAGCTGCAAATATGAAGGGCAGACACCCTGAATTCCACGTGTATCTCTGCAACTGAGGGATGTCTCACGCAGGTGACCCTGTGGCTCTGGGGGGAACAGGAGGGACTTATTTAATGACAGCTAAAGACCCTCTATAGCCATGCAGGGAAGGCCAGCTCACAAATATAGATGACCCAGATGTTCATATGCATGAATTCACTGAATTCCTGCTACAAGCCCGCAGGCACTGAATTCTCCTCCAATTTTACCTATGGGGCCCAAGGCTGCACTGTGAGAAGTGACAGGCAGACTGGGAACCCAGGTCTTTCTGACTCCATGCTCTTAACTCCTGGGCTGCCCTGCTGTCTTCCCATGGCCTGCTGGATATGAGGATCACCCCTAAGCCACAGAGCCGCTCAGCCCGGAGGCCAGGGCCCTTTGTGCTGGGCACACGCTGAAGTGGGGATGCTGGGGAAAGCTGGAGCCAGGATCCTGCCCTGCCCTCGGTGGGCTCAGGGCCTCACCGGCTGTTCGATGACCCTCAGCACGGTCCGCTTGATGTCAGCGATGGCCTCAGTGTACACGGCTGCCAGCTCGTGGATCAGCTTGTGGTTCTGAGGCAGGAGGGCCAAGTAGAGGTACAGACACTGTTTCACTGTCTCCTCAGTCCAGGGCGCCGCCACCTCTGAAAGGGCAGGGGGCAGCGATCAGTCCGGCTCCACACTCTCCTCCCAACTCCCTCTCATCCGGTTCTCAGGGAGCAGGTCAGTGGGCAGAGAAGGACTGGGGAACCCCCACGCCAGACAACCAGCAGGGAAATGGGATGGGGGCAGGACTGCTCAAACTCAGAGCCCCTGCTCTAAGCTGCCACCTCCAGTCTCCTCTGACCTCCAGTCCATATGGCAGCTGGAGGGATCTTTCTAAAGGGTAATTCTGACCCTGCCTCTCTCTTGCTCAAAACCCTTCATGGTGCCCTGTGCCCTCGGGCTAACACTCCTCACCTTGTACCACCTCCAAGGCCTGTGGGGTCTAGCCCCTGCCCACCATGCACCTCTCCATCCTACTGCCCAGCTGCATGCTGTGCTCCACTCACGCTCAACTTTTTAGTCCTCCAGGGGCTTGCATCCATGCCTCCTGGAATACCATTTCCGAACTCCTCCTGCCTTGCACCTACTCATCCTTTGGGTCTCCTGCTGACCATACGTCTCCTCAGAAGCACCCCCTGCACCCAGGCCGGGGCAGGTCTCCTGTACATACCCGTCACAGCTCTGAACCCTCCAACTTATCGGTCCCTTTTCCTGAAGCCCAGGTTTGCCCATCTGTAACTCCAAGGATCCTGCACTTGGGGAAGGAACTGGCCTGAGAGAATCCTGCTGACCCTTCCTGGACCCCCGTCCCTGGTTAGCGCTCCTGTTCCCAGCCTCAGCTCAACCTGTCCCCTCAGGCTGGGTTCCCGCAGCCCCCTGGTTTCCCTGTTCCAGCCCTGACGGCTGGGTCATGACTGGAGGAAGCTCTTCTGCTGCAGGCTGAGTAGGGCTCTGTTGCCAGTACCCAGGCCTGGGTCACAGCAGGTGCTCAGTATGCATCTGATGAACCTGCACCAAACCTGTGTCCTTGTCAGCTCCAAACAGCACAGACGGCGGGTTGGGGTGGACCAAGAGCTGCAGGTAGTTGAGGGCAAATTTTTCCACATACTCGTGTAGCTGTTCCTTCTCGTACATGCGTTTGATGAAGAGCAGAGCCTGGGAACGCACCTGGAGACAGGCAGCAAGATGGGGAAGAGTGAGGAGGGGGAGGGGAGGATGCTGCTCTCCCAAGCTTGGCAGCACTTCCATGAAAATAAGCCCGGGCTGGAGAAGGGCCCCGGCCTACGGCTGGTCAGCACCTCAGGAGAAAGACCCTGGTCAAACTCAAAGCCCTGCACAAGCCCACTGCCTGCTCTGCAGGCACATCCCTCACTGTTTCTTGCCTTCCTTGCTACGCTCCAACCAGACTTATCTCTCCTCAGTTCTTCAAGAGGAAAGAATATCTCTGGCTCTGAATCTTGGCACAGAAGGTTCCCTGCCCATCATCCCTTCTCTGTAATGCAGGCTACATCCCATTTCATACCCTTACTTGCTGGGACCCTTGAGGGCAGGGGCTGGTTGTGGGCACTGCTGAGTCCCCAACAGCCAGCACAGGCCCAGGTCCAGAGAAGCAGCACAGCGAAGGCCTGCGGAATGGACAGGTGCATGAAGCCGGGCTAAGGAGCCGGCAAAAGGCTGGAGCAGGGATGGTTTGGGGCTCCCCTCTCAACCGTGCATGCGCTGTTCCCTCTGCCTGCAGCATACCCACCTACTCACACTTTAGGTCTTGGCTCACATGTTCCCTCCTCCAGGGAGCCTTCCTTGAACCATTTCCCCTGCCCATGCTTCAAGCAGAGGGTCAGAACCTGCCCCAGGCCTCCTGGGACTCCTAGCACCAAGCACTGCAAGTCCACAAAATGTGCTGACTCCTCTCATGGGGCTCCTCCCCTGCTCAGCATCCCTGGTTCCCAGCACAGGGCTGGGCTCTAACAGGGGCTCCCCAACCCTGGTGGAGCAAGGGTGAGAGTAGACCTGCCCTTCTTTGGGGGAATATGCAGGAAGCAAGTGTATGTATATGTGTGCATTGTGAGGAAGGTCAAATGTATCCACCCTTAGTTTCCGAGCAGCTTCACATCATTGAAAATGGAAAGAAAGAGGGAAAATAAAGTTGCAAGAAGGGCATTAGGCCCAGAGAGAATCTTTCAGGAGGATGTGGGGGGCAGGTTCCTCAGGACAGAGGAAAGACTTTGCAAATGGCTGGCAGGGTGTAGCTCAGCAGGGGCAGTGGCAGGCAATCACCTTGTCCTTCTCGTGGGAGCTGAGGTCCAACAAGACGTGCAGGTACTGGAACTGGCGGGACGGGCGCTTGAAGATCAGGTCTCGAAGCGTAGACATGCCCAGGTAGGTGCGACTCTGCGGCAGGAGGGAGGGGCTGTGAGGCTGCCTCACCGTGTTGCCACATCTCCCCCACTCAGCCTGTCCGAACCCGCTGCATCATCTCGTTCATGCCAGAGGGCTGGGGTAGGGGCAGGTGGGCAGTCCACCTGCAGGGTGCCTTTGGAATCTTTCTGGTTCCCTCCTCTGACTCTGTCTCCACTCAGAGCTGAAACCTGGATGAAAGGGCCCAGCCCCTCACAGAGCCCCCTACCACGAGGTCTAGGCTGTGTGCCCCTCAGAAGCCCCGCCCCTGACAGGGCTCCTGAAAGCAGAACCACTGCCGGTGCCACAGTGTGGCTAACCCTCCTCACCTCATCCTCGCAGTACTTGCGAATCACCTCCAAGGCGCTCTCGGTGATGAGGGGTGCCTCCAGCACAACTTTGGTGAAGATCCTGCAGAGAGGGCGGGACAGGGAAAAGCTGCAGAGGAGAGGTTTGCCTCATTTCAGTCTGCTGTCCCCTCCTCCCAGAAGGGTCTGGCTGGATCATAGGAGCTCAGCGTTGGCAGGGCCCTCTGAGCCCGTGCATTCAACCCCTGGTCACAGAGCTTTGAAGGTGAAGAGAGCAGGGTTCACAATCTGCCGGCTGGGTGGAAACGTTATCTCTCTGAACCTCAGTGTCTCTCCTTTGTAAACTGGGGATTCAGGACTTTACTTGTTTAATACACTTTTCTGAGTGCCAGGCACCATTCTAGTGACTGGGGACACAGAGGTGAAGAAGAAAGACAGGATATCTATCCTAATGGATAGTGGGGGAGGTAGGCAAAAAATCAGAATAAAACTTCGGGCTGTCTTAAGTACTTTGTATACAGAAGCAATGGGAGAGAATGATGGGGTGGGGACGGTATATGGCTGCTTTAGACAGAGCGGCCACAGAAGGCAGCTTTGAGGTGACATTTGAGTAGTTGCTGTGGATGAGAAGAAGCCAGCCATGCCAAGGGTAGGGGGAGAGCATCCCAGGCAGAGAGCGGAACGTGTCAAGGCCCTAACTCAGCATGTCTGAGGAGCAGACAGAGGCCAGTGTGGCTAAAGTTTGGGTGGTGGGAGACTGAACAAGAGGCCGAAGAGGGTGGTCAGGGTTGGGTCACGCAAGGCCTCATGGGCCCTAGTGAGGAGGCTATATTTTATTTCCAGAGCAATGGAAAGCCACAGAAGGTTTTTAGCAGGAAAGCAACAAAACAGGATTTACATCATGAAACATCCCCAGGCTGCTGTGTGGAGAATGGCTGAGTGAGCTGGAGGCTGAGGACAGTGAGGAGGCCACAAAGCTGATTCAGGCAAGGGATGGGAAAGGAGAGAAGTCAGTCTTTAAAACAAACCTATGAACTGGAGACCGTCATTTACAGATCGGCAAGTGGAAGCTCAAAGGTTAAGTGACGCAGGTCACACAGACAGCAGGAGGCAAACTGGGGACCCAATGCCCACACTCAACTGTGACCTTGCCCAGGGGGACTTGGATGGACACGTGGGGATGAAGTGGGAGGAGGTCAGAAACTGGAAAGAGCAGGTGGAGTCAGGAAGATGGGGGCCAGGCCCAGCACCCCAGGGAGGGCAGAGCTGTCCCACTCACCCATCCTTCTGGTCCGGCTTCTCCTGCAGGCCGGAGAGCAGGCGGATGAGGCAGTCCTCGTACTTGTCCAGGGCGCCCGTGGCCTCAGCTGCCAGGTAGGCATTGTACTCCTGGTAGAGCCAGGCAAAGGCCAGGTCCAGGCGGGCCCGCACGTCCTCCAGGATGAAGGCCAGGACCTCAGCCTTCAGGCCTGAGTCGAACTGTGTTGCCAGGCTGGCCAGGATCTTCACGCGAACCTGGCAGAGAGTGAGTGTGTAAGTCTGTGTGGGGGTAGGCCACCTCGGGGCACCAACCAGGCACACCTTTGATACCTCCGGCCCAGGCTCAGGGACTGCCAAGCCACCCCGGAGCCCAGTCCAGACATGGAGCTAATTGGGAAGGAAGCTGAAGTAAGTACCTCATGCCCAGTAGGGCCCTGTTTGTAAAAAAAAAAATGAAAGAAAAAAAGCCATCATCATAGAATAAAACCATGAATTTCTAGGAGTACCTACATACCCAACACAAAGAAAGATCTTGAGGGCTTCACACAATTTGTGAGTTCACCTCTGGGGAGGGGAACAGGAGCAGGCAATGGCCAAGGGAGACTGACTCAATCTCTACTGCCTGAAAATATTTTTTGACCGAGAGGATATTCACATCCTACTCTGCTAATCACCAGTAGACTTAAAAGAATAGAAAACCTGCAAGTGACAGAATGCAGGTATATGTGAATCTAAATAATAAACAATGACATTAACCACCAGAAAAAACAAACACTTGCAGAGTTCTTGCTCGCATGCAGCCCTGCGCTAGCCCAGAGCTCAGGCGTGTTCCTGCATCTCCTCCTCATCAAGTGTGAGGACTGCGACTGTGTCCATTTCCGGGAGGACAGAGTGAGGCCTGGAGAAGTGGCTGGCCCAGGTCCTGTGGCTAGAGAGTGGCCCAGCTGGGCTCGGGAGCCAGAGAGGTGTGACACTGGGGCCCATCTCTTTACTGGGACTGAGGTGGGCTCTTAGGGAGAGGGAATGGGAGGATGGGGTGGGGGTAGGGGCAAACCTGGGCCGCCCCGCTGCAGGCCACGGCTTTCTCTGCCCGCAGGATCCGCTTCACAGCACCTAGCTTCATGGCCTCCACCTGGGCGTCGGTCAGGGGCTTCAGGACATCACTCAGACGGAAGATCTTCTTGCGCCCACCAGCGCCCGTCAGCCTATCAGAGAGTAGGGACAGGGACAGTGACTTGGAGCCCAGCCCAACCCAGAGACTGGGCACTCCCTTCCCCCATGCTGCCTGTCTAACTCCCCTGTGACTGAGCACAGCAGGGTCCAGGGTAAGGAGCAAGGAAGTCACTTATCTATAAAGGGTCTTTCAGGGAAGGCATCCATGAGGATGTGGGCAGAGATCTGATCAAAGCTAAAGAACAAGATCCATAGATACCTGGCAGAGAGAACGGAAAGTGCAAAGGCCTGGAAGTGGGCACCCATGTGGCCTTTTGAGGAAGGCCAAGGGGGCTGATGTGATTGGGGGACTGAGTGAGGAGAGGAGAGCAGAGCTCAGAGAAGAAGCAAGGATCATTCAAGGCCCTGTTAGCAAGATTTGGTTGGGGACAGGGCAGGAATGGCTGGATTTTGTAGCCTGTAAGGGAGGCAACAAGGAGGAGGGCAACCACCAGAAGCACTTACTGCACATTAGAAATCACGTTAAAATGCTACACAATTGCAACGCCTTTTAATACCAAGAGTTATCTAATTTAATTATCTAACCATGGCCATGAACTAATTTAATTCTCCCACAATCCTTCTAAGAGAGATACTATTATTTGCCCCATTTTAGATGTAAGAGAGCTGGCGTTTTTAATAAAAGAAAACAATAAGTCTTAGTGGTTACGGCATTATCTCTGGAGTCAGAGAGATCCTTGTATACCTTCTGTCTGTCTCTTCCTCACACACAACCCTGCCACCCCGCCCCAGCACCCGGAAGTCCTCACCGGGGCTGCGTGACGGGGATGATGGGCTCTGGCCTCCTCTTGGCCTGGGGCGCCTCCTCCTCCAGAGTGGACATGGAGCTCAGGGAGCCCACCACCGAGATGGCCTGGCCCTGGACCGACAGACGCCGCTTGATCAGGACACTCTCTGGCTTCACCACCTTCTCCTCCTTGGGCTCCTCCTTGCTCTGTTTGGTCTGCTCCACGCCTGACAGGCAGAGAAAACTGGCCCTGGGCACGTCATACCCTACTGCTCCCCTGTCCCCTCCACCCACCTCAGCACTGCTTCCCAGGCAACAACTTTAATAATGATAATAATAGCTGACATCTGGGAACCTCCTGTGTGCAGGCTCCATCCTAATCCTCATACATGCAAAACCTTGTTTAAATCTCCATACCTTTCCTGGGGTTGAATACTCTTTTTGTCTCCATTTTGCAATACAACAACTGAGGCTCAAACTAGATATGGCCTTCATTGATGGTGGGAGTACAAAATGGTACATTCCTTCGGGAAACCCGATCAGCAGTTTCTAATAACATTGAACATACCCTGACCTGTGACCCAGCAATTCCACTTCTTGGTATAAGCTCAACATAAATGAGGGCAATTGTCCATCAAAAGACTTGAACACATATGTTCACAGCAGCTTTATTCACAATAGCCCCACCCTGGAATCAACCCACAGGCCCATGAAGAGCATGGATGAATGAATGGTGGTATGTTCATGTAATAGAATACTACCAAACAATAAAAAATAAACTGCTAAGTCACATATGGACAAATCTCAAAAACTTATGCTGAGCCAAAGAAGTCAGGCTCTCTGATTCCATTCATATAAGTTCAAGAACAGGCCAAACTAATCTATGGAGATAAAAATCAGAACAGTGGTGGTTATCTCTGGAGGTGGTATGGTGAGTATTGACTGGAGAGAAGGAACTTTCTGGAGTGGTGGAAAGTTTCCATCTTGATCTGGGTGGTGGTTACACCAGAGTGTTCACTTTGTGAAAATTCACTAAGGTATACACTAAGAGTCAGGCATGTCACTGTATACTTTGACGGTACTGTAACATGGGGAAAAACGCGAGGCTCAGAGAGGTTAAGTAACTTGACCAAAGCCACACAGCTACTAAGTGGCTGAGGTATTCATGTCCCAGAGGCCATGCTCTTATCCACTGTGCTACATGGACTCCTAGTCACCAAACCCAGTCAACTCTCCCCCAGCCCCCTGCACCAGCCTCTCCTCCTCGCTATTCATAATGAAAACAAACTTGCCAGCAGCCACATGTGGAGCACTTATTATGTGCCAGGCCTCAGCAGGGCCATGGTAGTTAAGAGCCTGGGCTTTGAAATCCAACAGAACTGGGCTACAGCCAGTTCAGTCACTCACTCTCTGGGTCCCTTGGGTGAGGTAAGTGGACCTCTTCAAGCTTCCTCCCGTATGTGGGAGCTCAGTATCCCCCGCCATGGCACAGAGACATGGTTAGTACCCAGGACATTTATTATTAAAGCTCACCTAGGGCAATGGCGAGAACTGGTTCTGGAGTCACCGACCTGTGTTCAAAACCCAGCCACACTCACTGGACTGCCTATGCGGGCATGGCCTGTTATCACTGAGCCTTGTTCTTCTCATCTACAAAATGGGGATTATCACACAAAGCCCCCCGGCACCCCAACTGAATGAGACCGGGTGTCTGCAGGTTGTCTAAGGGACTGGAACCTGAGCACTCCACAATTATTTACAGGTGAGACCTCATGTGACTTGCATCTGTCAGAACTATGAAGAAGAAAGAACACTCCTCCAAACCCACACTGCCAACCCCTGCCCTGGGTCTGCTCCAAGCAACCCTCACCTGGCCCCAGTCCTGCTGCCGTCATCTGGGTGGCCATGAGCCGAGCCAGGTGCTTGATCTGGGCTTCGGTGCCTGCTGACTCCACTGGGGTGTAGATGGCTTGGAAGGAGGCAGGCATGGCCTCGGGCAGGTACACCATGCTGATGAGGACCTGTGGGATGTCCAGGGAAGAGGGGCCTTTCTTTAACCAGTAACTCAGCAAACGTGTTCCATCCCCAGGCAATGCTGGGGAAACAACAGGGCCTGCTCTCGTGGCACTCAGACTGCTGGGGAGTCAGAGAGAAAAAGAGCAAAGTTCAAAGGTGGGGCCTGAGAGGAAGCAAAGGTGCCCGGAGGGGGCCAGGGGAAGCGCCAGCTCCCTGGGGAAGTGGCACCCAGACTGAGACGGAGGGGAGGGTGAGGTCCCACAGTGGGGAGTGGGGTAAGTACTCCAGGTACAAGAAGAGCATGGGGGAAGGCATGAAGCAGCAGAACTGGTACCCTGTCCAGAGAGAGGAAAGGAGTATAGCAAAGAGTATAATATGTACTGTGAATTGACTTCCAAAAAGTCAGTATCCTAATGGACCACGTCCCCTGCCCACAATGCCATGTATGGCAGAAATTGGTAACAAAAAATAATTTAAAACTCCCTACACATACGATGCTTTAATTACATTCTAAATAATAAAATAATTAGAACAGAAAGATAATGAAAACACTGCAAATCAAGAAGTATGGGATGCAGCTAAAATGGTTCTTAGATGGAAAATTGTATCTTTAAATGCTTATATTGGGAAAGAAGATTGAAAACTAACGAGCCAAACATTTAACTTAAAGTTTTGGGGAAAAAACAATTCAAAGAAAGTAGAAGAAAGGAAATAAAGACAACAGAAATAAGAAAAGGTTTTAAAAAATATCAATAAAACTAAAAGCCAGTTCTTTGCAAGGACTAAAAACAGGCAAATCTACGGAAAGACTGAACAGAAAAAGAGTAAGGACACAGTATTAGGAACAAAAAAGGACACATTACTACAGAGACAGCAGACATTATAAAATATGTAAAAGAATGCTATGAACAACTAATGCCAATAAATTTGAAAAGGACAGTTTCTTAGCGAGTGATGAGGATACAAAAGGTCAAATGAATTAACGGAATCCAGATCACAGAGAGCCTTTGAAGGCAAATTGAATTTAGATTTTATCTGGAGGGAAACTAGGGGGCCATGGCAGGGTTCTGAGCATGAGAGGGTCACAATTTGTGCCTTAGAGAGCCTGCTCTGGGTGCCACGTGGAGAGTGAGTCGAAAGAGCACAACAGGAGGCCGGAGCCCAGGAGCAGGCTGGCAGTGTCCTAGGGGAGGGAGGAAGGGGAGGGGGCTGGACTAGGGCAGGGGCCACGAGGATGGAGAAGAGGAGAAGAGGGGACAGATTTGGGGAGGAAGGCAAAGAGGTTAACTCCCAAGTTTGGCTTGGGAACTGGGTGGCCAGTTTGCCAAGGAGGAGCCACAGGCCTATAGAGGAAGGTGGAGGGAGATTCCACAAGTTTCGCTTTGACACACTGAGTCTGAGGTACTGGTGGAGCACCCAAGGGGAGATAGGTCCCCAGCAGGTAGATGGACATCCAGGCCTGAAGCTCACCAAAGAGATGTGAACTGGAGAGATAAGGCCTTCTCACAACCTCATGACAATAGCTCCACTCCACACATCCAATAAATAAACCCTTCTGAGCCTCTAGGCAGGGGATGACTGTCATCGAGGATGGGGGAGGCATTCTCCACGACCACCCAGTGGGAAGGTGCGGACACTGCTACAGCCGAAGGACTGATGTCAGACTCCTACCCCACCCCCAACTCAAGCAAGAAGCTCTTTCAGTTTGGGGCAGGGTTTCTCTTAGAATCTGAGGAATACTCTGGCCCTACTGCCCTACCAATACCCACTTCCACACACTTAACAAACAACTCACAGGGCTCATGGAACCCTGTACTCTCCAGTTCATTGATCCTAACTTCAAAGGAGAGGAGAGAGTAAGAGTTGGGGTGAGTGGGTTTGGAGAGGGACTCAGACCTCCCAAAGAGGGATGGTCAGGGCAGTGGTGACACATAACCTCCTGAAGAAGTAAGGATCAGAGAAGAGGCCCATCCAAGGTCAGGAGGTCCCACAGGACCCCACCCCCCAGCACTGATGGGGGAGAAGTGTTTCCAGGCTGATGGCACCTGGAGGAGGTGGACAGGGGGCAGTGAAGGCAGGGGAAAGGACTGGGAGACCCCTTCTCCCTGCCCTGGCGGGAAATGGCTCCCACCCATCCTCACCAGATTGGCCACGTTGTCAGGTGTCAGCAGTGGCTGCAGGAATTCGGCAGTGATGTCTGTGTCTGACTGGCCTGAAATCTGGGCTGAGGCCTTTGAGGTCCCTGAAGGGCCTGGCTCCAAGTCCTTGTCCTCATCGTCTTCCCCCAGGTTGGGCTCTGGTATGGGGGAGGGAATAAGACGCCGGATCCAGTCAGAGTGGTGGGGCCCCTCCTCCCAGGGAGGCCAGGTGGTCCCTGCCTCCAGCCAGCCCCATCACACAGGAGCAGCACAGGGGACAAAGACCAGGGCCACTGCCAGCTCTGCCTTCCAATCACCACATACCCTGGGCAACTCCCTGCCTCTGTGGGCCTCAGTTCTCCTCATCTAGGAAATGGGAACAAGCCACATCTGCTCTGCTGATCAAAAAAAGCTCCAAGAGGTGATTTTTATTAAAGAAAATGTTCTCTAGTAATTCATAGAGCTTTATTGCTTAAAGACTTCTGTCTCTGAAATAGTGCTCAACTTCACTAGGAATCAGAGAAACGCAAAATAAACTAGTAAAATAGCAATTTTTTGCCAATGTGATTGACAAGAAATAAGGGTGATGATAACAGCTGTAAATAGGGCTGTGTGCTTGTATTAGTTTTTCAGGGAAATGTGAATTGGTATAGCACTTTGGAAGGACAATTTAACAGCATATTGAAGTTTAAAACAGGCACTCCCGTTTGACACAGCAATTTCACTTCTAGATATCTACCCTAAAAACTTACTTACATGTTCATCTAAGGTAAAACGTACAGGGAATTCATAGCAGCACTGATTATAAAGAAAAATGGCACAGAACCTCCATCAGTAGTGGGCTGGGTGAATGTAGTACAGTGGTTGTAGCCCAAGGGAAAAACTAATAATTTGAGCATTAAAGAAAAAGCTTTTGGTACAAAGATGTTCCTTGAAGTAATATTTGTAAAACTAGAAAGTCTGGAATGTTCAACAGGGTGATGATCTAAGTAAATTATGGCAAAAATATGATGAAATGTGCAGCCATTTAAATAAGTGTGCAACACTGGTGATGGGGGAGGGGGAGGGGGATTTTCACTTGGCAGGTATAGAGTGTAAATAAAAATTAAATATATATATTTTTAAGTTTGCGACACATATAACAAAGAGCCGATCCAGCATTAACCAAGGTCATATGCAACTCAACTAAAAAAGGTTGAACAACCCAATAGAAAAATGAGCAAGGCTATGAATGGGTCTCCAAGGAAATGCAAATGGCCAATAAATGAAAAGGATGCACAGTCCAACTCCAACATGTGCCAGAATGCAAATCCAAGCCAAGAATCCCTGTTTATATCCAGCAGGTTTACAGTCAGTCTGGGCTGGGGGGGCAGGGAGCTGTGCTTACACACTGCAGTAGGAGTGTAAACTAGTGCAGTTTGTGGAAAGGGATTAGCAATGGCTATCAATAACGTAACCTCAGCCAGCAGTAATGGCACATCCAGTGCCCAGATCATGATTTCTGAAACTCTTCCCTACTTAAAGAGCACCTGAGAGAAATGGCTGATTCCAGGGCTAGAGCAAGGAAAGTCCAAGATGAGTCTTGCACATCTGTTATATGCCAGAAAATAAGAGAATGCTAAAAAAGAACTGATGGAACATAATAAAAAATGGAGAGATCTTCTACAAGACATCTGTCCTGTCATCACAGGATCAGTGCTAACAGAAGGTGAGGAACTGATCCAGGAGACTAAGGGAGGGACAACTCAACGCAATGTGGCATCCACACCTCGTGAAGGGTGTGCAGGACCTTTCTGTACTATTCTGTAATTCTTGTAAGTTCAAAATTATTTCAAGATAACGAGTTGCAAGCAATAAATAAAATGTGGGCAAAAAAATTTTTTAAAACATACATGCCCTTTGCCCAACAATCCTACCTCTAGGATTGTACCTTAAGACTAGATCTAGCCCACGAGATCATTTCCACCGCACAATCTTCATAATTTAAAAAATGGACACAACTTAAAAGTCTGTCAAACAGAGGATTGAGTGAAAGGGCCCATGTATACTAGAGACCGTTAAGTCATCATTAAAAAGGATGCAGTAGACTTCCATGTGCAGATGTGGAAGGGGCTCCAACACGATTACTAAATTAAAGCAAATCAAGGTACGAACACTTTGCTTACTATGAACAATCATGGGAAAGAAAGTGAGATCCCTACCTCACTCCTTACACCAAAATAAATGCCATCTTTTTAAAAATGAAAAATGATTCTTTAATAAATGTTACATAAACAAGTGATGTTTTAAAAAAATAGTAATTTTGGAGTCAGGAAGCCTGCCATAGGTGACACTATCGATAAACAGAGCAACCATTAAAGAATTAATTCATGACAAAAAAACACCCACCCATAAAGAAAACAAAGGAAAGGCATTCCTGAAAGGAAACACAAGGAAGTGCTAACACTTGGGGAGAGGGACAAAAGGGAGACTATTTTCCTTTTGTTACTTTCTGTATAATTTAAACGTTAGTAATCATTTATGAAATATATTACATATGTCTTGATATATTCCATTACATTATATATATTACATTATACATTATGTAATGTAACATATCAAGTAACATAAATTAAGCTTATAGTTTTTAAGCTTATGTAAATAATTAAACATTTTAAATATGGTTAGTCCCTACCCACCCACCCACCCCTCCTGCCAGGCCCAGACCCAACCTCGCAGCTCGCTCACCCAGTTTCATCTTCTTGAGTGTGGAGTCCGAGTCATCCCGGGGCCGCTTGCGGGCATCCTTGCTGCTGGGCATGTTGCGGGCAATCTCAGCCTGCGGCGTGCCCAGGTCCACCAGCAGGGTGGTGATCTGGGCCTGGAACTCCAAGGAGGCTGGGTGCTTTAGCACACTCAGCAGGTGCAGCTTGAGGTTCTTGCGTACGCTGCTCACCTGAGATTTGGCCAGCGTCGGGGGTAGATTGGCTGTGAGGAAAGGACCAGGAGCTTCGTGCTGTGAATGGATCTCACGGGGTTCTGCCAAACTCACTTCCCAACCTCAAACTTGGGCAGAGGTCTTCCAGGCAGGCTCCTAGAAAAGTTCTCTGCCCTCTGATCTAATGGGTGGCCTTGTCCTGTTCAAGCTGATGCTTAAAACCCTTGAGAGGTCTCTGACAGTATTATTCAGCCTTAAAACAAAAAGAAAACACTCAACCTCCCTTTCATTAAACATATTTTGTCTCCCTCCTCTCTGGCCTGGAAATTCTGATATACCTCCCCTGGTGAGGGCTAGAATAACTATAATCCGCCTCTAAAATCTCTCAAGTGAACTGCTACAACAACTTCATCACTGGTCGCCTTGCCATCAGCACGACTTTCTAACATCTAACAGTCACCTTGACGAGCAAGCCTCCCCTGCTCCAGGGAGGTGAAAGAGGATGCCTGTAATTCTGCCTGCCCAGCATCCATTCCCCCTTCCTTGGCCAACACTCCCTTTCTCCTTTGACGGAACCACCCTGTCTCCACTCTCAGGCCAAGTGGGCATGTGACCCATGAGCCAATAAGAACACCACATTTCCTTGGCCACTGTGATTGGTTCAGAGACAGGCTCGTAATCTGCTTGGCCAATCAGAAACAATGAGTAGCAGCTCTTGCATTTTTGCTGGAATGATGGGGAAGGAGACACTCTTTTCCCCCTAGGGTTGCTAAGTGGGTGGAATAGAAGCCTGGAGCTATGGGGGGTGGGGGTGGGGCGGAATGGGAGGGACATCTTTGCTACTGTAAAGAGAGAGCCAGAGAATGAAGTCAACATGGAGAAAGTAAGAGTCAAAAGATGGAGTGATACCCATGACCTACACACACTCATGACTCAAGTCGATCTACCCCAGACTTCTCAGTTTTTCAAACATACCCAAAAAGTAGAGAAAATATAATAATGAATCTCCATGTAGCTACCAATGTGTCGCTAGTCTTTAATCTCCATACATCTAACCTGCCCCACTTTGTTTTTTGGTGGGGTGGGGGGAGGAGGATGGAGGACTGGGATACTTTAAAGCATTTAACAGACATCATGTCATTTCACCCATACGTATCTCAACATTAAAGCCAATTTGAACCAGATGTCTGTCACACGTGACTATAAGGATCCCATCTACTAGAACCCATATCTCTCAGCCTAGCTTACGTATCTCCAGGAAAGCTCAGGCTAGCCAGTGGAGAGGGAAAGGGGAGGGGACCAACTCACCGTGCAGGGTCTCGTAGGCCTGGATCACCTCCGACATGAACATAGGCCTCTGGCGGGCGATGTTGGCGAGGGAGCCCAGCGCTGTGGTCAGGTTGATAGAGGAGATGGCAGGGTGCACCATGAACTTGAGCAACTGCTCCAGGGCAGCCTTGCCCTCTTCCCACAGCATGTCTGATGAGGGAGAAGAAAAGAAAACCTGTCAGGAGGGTCTTTGCTTCCAGGCCTCCAGAGAGACCAGCCTTTGGTACATAGATGTCTGTGAATGGCTGAAAAAACAGAGAAAAAATTAGTGGTTGGAGAGTCCCATGAGACTAAGTATTACTGAGTATTAAAATTCCATTCTGAAGATGTTCAAAGCACGAGTTTGCAGTGGCAAAAGTCTAAATAATAATACACTTTGTCCTTCCAGACACTATGCAAAATCAATATTGAATGCCACATACTGGAAATAGTGAATAAAAAACAACCTAATGCCCATCAATAGAGACTGGGTTAGTAGAGTGTGATGTGACCATACTACGGAGCATTGTGCAGCAACTAAGTATGATTTTGACAAGGAAGGATGTCACCAAGGTGTTACCGTTGTTAAAAAGGTTGCTAAGTGATATATAAGAATAGCTAATACTGAGGGAATGCTTGTTATGCCAGCCATATTAACTCACCAAATGCTCATACCTGAACCCTAAAGTAGACATCATAATAATGATCCCCAAATTACCAATAAGAAAAACTGGCTCAGACCAGATCACCTGCACAGTGGTAGAGCTGGGTCCTAACCCAGGCCACTACAGTCCAATGCCCCTCAGCTGAAAATACAGAGCATGGGCCACTTTTGTAAACAAAAAAGCAAACAAACACAGAAACCATGAATATATCCATACACATATCTAATGCACACATGCAAAGGTCCGGAAGGAAACAATACTCTGCACAATACTTACCTCTGAAAAGTTGGGGGGAGGGTGTGGATTTTCCCCTTTTTTAAAGTTTTACCTCTCTGCATTGACACTTATAGTATGTACCACTTTTATCATTTGCGATTGAGTCAACAGTTGAACTAGCTAGCTTTTACTGAGTGCTCACACGCTCATGGAACCTCATTACAAGCCTGTGAAAGGGGTACTATTACCATCTCCATTTTATGAAAAAGAAAATGAGGTTCAGAGAGAAGTAACTTGCCCAAGTTCACCTAATGAATAATTAGTAAACATGGGATCTGAGTCTAGTGCAAGAGCTCTTTACCATTTCTCCAGAAATTAAGAAACAAGAAAGAAGGGGTTAGGGAGGGGAGTGAAGGGGAGGAAGAGGGAGGGGCCAGCGCGGTAATTGACAAATGGCACCAACTTCGGGGCGGCACTCACTGTACTGGATGTAGGGGTGGTCGCGAGGAATGCGGTCCAGGCTGATGTCGTGCTCCTGGCGCCGGGGCACCTCGGAGTCAGCCATGCGGGGAGACAGGGTGACGATGAGGCCCTCCACAAACTTGATTGCGTGGGTGCGGATGCCGTCGTTGTCAGAGTCCAACAGCAGGATGATGTCCCCAGCCATGGCAGACACCATGTCCCAGCAGGCCTCCTGGAGCTCGCTGATGACCCGTGACTTCACCATCCACTGCCAGCAGGCCCAGGGGGAGGAGCAGACAGACAGAGATGGGAACCAGACATGACTCACCAACACCAAGTCCTCCATCACTACCCAGAGATCCATATATAATGAAGAATACATTCATCTGGGAAACATTTACTGAGTTCCAACTCTGCCCCCAGCCCTGTCCACTGGAGCCACAGACACATCACTGGACAGTGACAACCGAGACCGATGGAGGCTGAAATCTTAAGGGAAACAAAGGAATAACAAGGCTGAACTCACAAGGTGGTGGTGGAGATTAAATGGATTCACTCATTTCATTAACATCAATGAACCTCAGTCAGTATGTTCTTCTCCTGCCTTCCCTCACCACAGTCCATAATTAATAGTTACGTGATTCTTTGATTAAAGTCTCTCCTCCTCTTTGGGCTGTGAAGACAGGACCGGACTGTCTTGGTCATAGCTGTGTTCCCCACATAACTCAGCACAGGGCTGGTGACAGAGGAGTTTGTTTAACGAAAAGATGGATGGATGGATGGAGGTTGGATAAATGGAGATTCCCTGGCTCAGCAGACACCAGCTCTCCTTGCTTTATGCTGCCACAGATCTTGTCCACAAAGAATGGGATTTGACCCTGGTTTTGAACTCTTTTAATACATTAGCCTGTAAACGAGACCTGTCAGGACGAGAGGACTCTAGTAGAGCGTGTGTACCTGTAGGGCCACCTTGTAGAGCTGTGTCATGGTGAGGATGGCCTTCTTCACCACGTTCACGTTCTCGTCTCTCAAGAGCATGTTGAGGTTTGCGATCAGTTTCAGCAGTAACTCAATGTCTCGCTTGCTGGGGGATGGAGGAAAATGGGCAAGGTCAAGGAGCTCTGAGGGCAGGTGGTGGGAGCCTGAGGTCCAGGAGGAAAAGGAAATCAGGGTCAGTGTCCTGGGGATTTGGAATGGAGGTGGGAAGAGAGAACAGCAGGGACTGCACCTGTCTTGTTTGCCAGCATATCCAGAAGGTGAGAATGAGGCTTGGCCCCTCCTGACTGAGGCTGCCTTGGAACCTTCTGTCTAGATTGGTCTGAAGTTCCCACTGCTTTACTGTCTCAGGGCCCTGCTACTCACGTAAGGGGCAGGAGAGCCAGACAACCCGGGTTTAAATTCTGGCTCTGACACTCACTTGCTTTGTGAATATGGGCAAGCAACTTTGTCTCCTCATTCCGAATAACAATACCTACCTCTTAGGTTGTGATGAGAATTGTAGCAATACATGTAAAGTGCTTAGAATAGCACCTAGGATGCAGAAAGCAGTCGATAAATATTAGCCATCATTATTACCTTTAAAGTGCTTTATGTGGTCACTAGCTTTGCTTACTGATTTGTTTACCTACATCTGCTGGCTCTGAAGGTGGGGACTCTTTGGACACCTGTACAGACCCAGGACCTAGTACTAGCAGGGTCCCATTACTGGCTAAAGGAAAGAATAAATGGAAAAGCCTTCAATAAATTCTTGTTCAATGAAAAAGAAACTCCAGAAGGCCATACCTAGAGCTCAACACGTGAACATAATTTTCACAGCATATATTACAATCTGAAACAGGGTGTTAGTCAAAATCAGCCAAAAAAATATGAAACTCAACTGTAAGCCACACGAGGCAGGAACAATACCTGGTTGTTCTCACTGCTATATTCTTGCAGCCTGAGACAAATGCCAGGCAAGTAACAGACAGCTGACACATACTGGCTGAAAAATGGATTTCTTGCAAATTCAGATTTAAACCACAAATTCTCCCAGGAAAAGGAGGACATGGAGAATTTGGGCTCAAGTTACCAACATCAGTTAAAATCACAGCCTTGCCACATACTGGCAATGTGATCTTAAGAAACATGCTTCACCTCTCCAAGCCTCAGTTTTCTCTCCAGTAAATTGGGTCAAACAACTAAATGACAGTAATATTTTGAGGACCAAACAACAAAGAATGAAAAAGCATTTGGTATAGTGCCTGGCAAATAGAAAATATTCGGACACTAGGGGCTATTTTATTTCCTCCCAGTCAAGAGGAAACCAGTAAATGTTTAATAAATGAATGAGAAAATGACCCACTTTATCATTCTGAGCCTCGGTTTCCCTCTCTGTAACAGGAGGATAGCAACAGAACTCCTTCCCAAAGGCTGTTGTGGATTACGGGCAATAACATGGGAAGGGCCTTACACTGCATGGCAATGAAAGCACTCCGTGTGGCATATCATGATGAAATTCACTCGTTTCTTCAGCAAATACATATTCAGCCCCTACCATGTGCCAGCACTGTTCCAGACTCTGGAGATAGAGTGGCTAACAATATGGAAAAGTCCTGCCCCAAGGAGCTTACATTTTTGTGGAGAAGAGAATAAAAAACAAAGCCAATGGAGAGCCAGAGGGGAGTGTGCTGCTCTGGAGAGGCGGGAAGGATCCCTGGGGCAGAGACCTGAGGCGAGTGAGGGGGCTACCTGGGGATGAGCGTCCCGTCAGGAACACAAGTGTAGAGGCTGCAAAGCAGAGCGTTGTTTTCTGAGGAAGAGCAAGGAGGTCAGTGGACTGGCGTGCAGAGAGGGACAGAAGTAAAGGTAAGAGAGGCCAGCAGGAGTGAGATGGGGCAAGAGTGGGGAACGTAGGTTTCGATCTAAGTGAGACGGCAGGCCAGGGGAGGCCTGAGAGTGGGCGTGCTGAGATCAGATTTACATGTTAGCAGGATCATGCTGGCTGCCGTGTGCCAGAGTGGAAGCAGGGAGGGCAGTGAGGCTGCTACAGTCATCTAGGTGGGAGGTAATGGTGGCTCAGACCAGCACAGTAGCAGGGGAAGTGGATAAAAAATGGTCAGGTTCTGTGTATATTTTGAAGGTAGAGCTGCCAGTCCTTATTAATGATGTAGATGTGAAGTGTGGGAGGAGTAGAGGAAGCATGGGCAACTCCAAGATTAATTTTTTGCTGGGGAGCTGGTGTCATGGGAAGGAGAATGGGTCTAGGAAGCCAAGGGCAAGACTTTCAGGGCCGGAGCAGGCCAGGACTGGAGCTGAAGAGGCTGACTCCACCAGGAGGGTTCCTGGGGGCTCCCCACGCTCCCCATACCATGCTTCCTCGATGAAGCCGATGACAAACTTGCGTACTTCGATCGACTTGTCTGCTTGGAAAGCGATGATCTCCTGCCGACATCAGAAAGAAGGTGGTCAGGGCTGTACCAGGACCCAGCCCTCCCTCACACCTAGGCCCTCTTTCCTCCCATTGGTCACTCACGTCCAGGAAGTTGTCCAGTAGTGTGGGGTCTTTGTTGATTATCAGTTCCTGGACCTACAAGGAGATTGGGGGTGGGGAGGAGGAACACATTTATAAAACCAGGGTCCAGTCAGTGCTGACAGGAGCATAGGGGGAAATAGCATGGGGGCAGGGAGCTGATAAATTTTGCACTCCAAATGCTGGCTCTGCCACTCCCTATCATGGTTCAGGGTCCCCTCTCTGAGCTTCAGTGTGTTCTTCTGCAAAATGGGGATCTTAAACACCAACTCACAGGGCTGTTCCAGGCTTCAGTGAGAGCCTTCAAGGTACAAGTCCTGGTACATGATTCACAGGGGGCTAAAAAGAAGAGGGAAATGTCCCAGGCTCCTACCTTCCTGAGGTTTGGGTTCCTTTCACCTGCCCATCCATTCTCTCCATTCTCCCGCTACTTGCCACCCCCCATTTCATACTGCCATGACTCAGTAAGAATTATAACAGTGAGAATCTGTTTGCTGAGGCCCTTTCCACAGACATCCTCATCTATGCCCAACACTGGCACAGTATCTGGCTCCCACCACTTAAGGAGGTGCTACTGATTAGCCCTCACCATCCTGTGAGGGTGGTACCATCTGCAGCCCACGCTACCACTGAGGTGGACTCTCCTGCCCAAGCCCACACACTAAGTCAGTGGCAGCAATGGGGCTCTCACACAGGTAGCCTGACCCCACAACCTCTGAACTCCAAGTGCCTCCCGTTCTGAACCACTCCCAGTCCCCAAACCCTTAATGTCCTCTTTGCCTTTGCACATGCCTTGGAAGCTCTCCCTCTCTCATTCTCCAGCTCTCAGATCAGGTGTCCCTTCCTCCAGGAAGCCCTCCCTGACTCCCCAGACTACGTCAGGCACCTGCTCTGGGCTCCCACAGCTTCTCAAATCCCCCACCCCAGCTCTGCTCACTCTAGGTCATCACTTTCTGGGGACATAGATGTCTTTTCCCTGGATTGAACCCTGGCAGAAAGTAAACACAATGATGTAGAGCACAGGATTTGGAGATGGAATCCAGAATTCAAGTCTTGGGTCACCTGGCTCTTAGTGGAGTGACTTTGGGCTAATTATTTAAGCTCTGAGACTTTTCTTTCTTCTGTACAATATGGGGGTGAAACTGCCCTGCCTTACAGAGGGAACTGAATGACATCATGCCTACACAGCACTGTGCACTGAGGCTGGCATATGCTAAGTGCTTAGTATGCAGAAACTGGTGTGACCAGCAGTGTCTTCTCATTCATAGCTCTCCATTCCTCATCCCAAGCAACCCAGCATCACCTCCAACCCCACCACCTCACCTGTTTGAGCACTGTGATCTTTGAGTCATTGGTGATCAGTGCTGCCTGGTTCAGGAGATCCACCACCTGGAAGGAGGAGAGGCAAGTGACAGTGCCAGCCTGGCCCCCAAGACTCCATGACCTGGAGGTGGTTCACCCCAAGATGGACTGTACACATCCACCACCCCACCCCATAAGCTTTACACTCACTCACCCTCTCTGAAGTAGTCATGCCATCAATGCCTGTTCCTTCCTCCTGTGTGAAAAACTGAGATGCCACACTCCGGCGGGTGACACTGTCCCCACTGCTGCTCGCCATGGCTGCAGTCAGGTATTTCCTGGGGAAGAAGGGGATGGATCAAGCTCTGGGTCTCAGTGGCTGGGCTGGGCCGAGCTTCACCCACAGCCCACAAAGGCTCATCCCCCTCCTCAGCCTGCGCCTTCCCTGTCAGGCCTTCCCAATCCTGCCGCTACCCTCCCCTCCGGGGTCTGTCTGACACGGTACATATGTGTGCATGAGGGCTGTAATCTGGGAGTGACTGATATCATCTGCTTCCCTGATGAGGTCAGAGACAGCTCTCTAAGCACCATCTCCAGCAATTTAAAACCAGTGGGCACACCACACACGTCTGCTGAATGACTGAACAAAGGAACACACAACAGCCACCTCGCCAGGCTCCAAGCCTCCTGTCCACCTGGGCTGTGCTCTGAAGTGGACACCAGAGGAAGTGTTCGAAAACTCAGCTCTGAGGAATGCCAGTCACCGAGCCCTGCAGGTGGCAGGTACTCAAGACATCAGAAAAAGCCTGGTTAAATATTCTTCTCGGGAAACCATGGAGCTGTTCAAAAAGGGGGGCAGGATGGACCTTGGGGCACCTATCCCAAAGTTATACTGGCAAAATTACAAAATGATTAATGCAGAAGGATATTAACTACAGCACTGTTTGTAGCAGCAAAAAACTAGAAACAACACAAATATTCTCAAACAAGAGGGCTGGCTGAAAAAAAAACACATGAAATAAAAGGAATGAGGGAGGAAAAAATAAAGAAAGAAATGAGGAATATCTCCATATACTCACTGATAGAGTAGGCGCTAGCATATATTAAGTGACAGCAAAGTGGAAGAGTGTTTATTGTATACTCTCTGTTTACAAAGGACAGAAAGGAAAATATTGACATACATCAAAAAAAAAAAAAAAAAAACTGAAAGGATAAAGAAAAAACAAGAGTAAACAGGGTAAAAAACAATTTGGTGGATCTCAAAGTATTATCATCATGAACGATTTCCCAGATAGACTGTTGTGTCACAGAACAATATATAGAATTCAACCCATTTTTGTTGAGTTTCTCTCTGTACATACATAAAATGACTTGAGCAAGAAACTTTATTTTTCTGTGTCTCAGTTTCCTCCCTCCTCTGAAAAAATGGGGTAGCAAGAGTGCCTATGTCCCAGAGCAACTCTGAAGACTGAGTAAGTCAGTGTACGTAGTAAACATTAGATAAGTATGGCTATTCCTTTTATGTACATGGGTAAAGATCTGAAGGATATTCCATAAACTGTTAACAATACCTCAGGGAAACAAGAATTTGAGGTAGATGAAAAGATGCATTTTTAAAAAGAAACTCTATATACCATACATGTTAGCTATTCAGTAGATGTTTGCTGAATGAAGGACTAGCCGACAGCCTCCTTCCTACTCTCCTCGCTGCCTCTCACCCCCACATCTTGCTCAGCATCAAAGCCAAAATCCTCACTAAGTCCTAGAAGACCTTACATGATCTGGCCCCTCCAACCTCTGCCCTCATCTCCCACTGCATCTTCTCAGCTAGAGCCACTCTGGCCTCCCTGCTGTTCCTTGAACATGTCAAGCACACCCATCTCTCAAAGCTTTTGTGCTTTTTCCCTTATGCCAGGAAAACTCCTCACCCCAGGTATCAGCTCAAATCCCTCCCTCATTTCCTTCAGGTCTCCACTCAAATGTCTCCACTGACCACCCTATTTCAAATTTCAGTTCCCTCTTCCTGCTCTCCTATGTTGCTTTATTTTTCTCCACGGGCTTTATTATCAATATACTATATATTCAAAAGTTCCATGAGGACAAAGGCTTTTCTATTAATTTTTTAATTAAAATTTTAAAACTTTCATTTTCAAAATTCCAAAATTTACAAACATCAACTCCCCCTCCCCTCTCTCCCCATTCCCTGGTAACCTCTAATCTACTTTCTGTCTCTACAAATTTGCTATTTCTAGATATTTCATATAAATGAAATCAAACAGTATTTGGCCTTATGTGCCTTGCTTATTTCACTTAGCATGTTTTCAAGGTTCATCCATGTTGTGGCATGTATAGAATTTCATTCCTTTTTACAGCCAAATAATATTCTATCGTATGTACATAACGTATTTTCTTTATCCATTCATCCATCGATGGACACTTGGGTTGCTTCCACCCTTTGGCTATTGTGAATAATGTTGCAATGAACATTGATGTACAAATATCTGTTCAAGTTCCTGCTTTCAATTCTTCAGGGTATATACCCAAGAGTGGAATTGCCAGGTCACATGGTAATTTTATATTCAACTTTTTGAGTAACGGCTATACTGCTTTCCAAAGTGGCTGCTCCTTTGTACATTCCCACCAACAATGCATCAGATTTCCAATTTCTCAACAGTTATTTTCTGGTTTTTAAATAGTAGCCATCCTTGTGGATATTTTGATTTGCATTTTCCTAATAGCTAATGATGTGCAGCATCTTTTCATATGCATATTGGCCATTTTTATGTCCTCTTTGGTAAAATGTCTAAGCCCTTTGTCCAGTTTTAAATTGAGCTGTTTCTCTTTTTTGTGGTGGGATCATAATAGCTCTTTATTTATTCTGAATATTTAGTCCTTATCAGATATGATTTGCAACTATTTTCTCCCATTCTGTAGGATGTCTTTTCACTTTCTTGACAATGTCCTTTGAGGCACAACAATTTTTCATTTTGATGAAGTCCAATTTATTTATTGTTTCTTTTGTTGTAGGTGTTTTTGGTATTGTATCTGACATCACTGCTGAATCCAAGGTTGGGAAGATTTGCCCCTATGTTATCTTCTAAGAGTTTTATGGTTTTAGCTCTTATATTTAGGTCCTAGATACATTTTGAATTTATTTTTGCATATGGTGTGAGGTAGGGATTCAACTTCATTCTTCTGCATGTGGACACCCAGTTTCCCCAGCACCATTTGTTGAAGAGACTACTCTTCAAGCATGTGCTTGGCATGCTTGTCAAAAATCAATTTGCTGGAAAGATTTTTTCCTTTTTGGTCTATTTGTTCACTTTCTGTATCTCTACCACATAAAACAGTGCTTGACATCTAGTAAGCTGCCCAATAAATATTCTACCAAAGAGCCTTCCCAATCACTGGGCTCAGTACCTCTGCCCCCTGAATGCTTGAAAACTAATAATAGCTGTTATTCATTAAACATTTAACATGCATGGGGCACAACTTCTCAACAGTTGTTGGAAGAGATGTGTGAAAAATCACTTAAGCCTCACAAAAACAACTCTGAGGGAGGTTCTATTTTTAATGTCTATCATACAAATAAAGAAACTGAAGGCCAGGGAGTTGTAAAATCGCTGGACCAAAGGCAGGCAGCCTGTAAGGCTGTAGAGCCAGCAATGTAGCTGCAGACTCATCCTCATCAGCACTGTCTCTAGGAAAAGAATCGATTCTCCATCCCCAAGTCTGCTCACATAAGCCCTGGGGCCTGGCCACCCACCTACCTAGCAGAACATAATGAACCTCCTCCCCCACCCACGTCATTGCTTCCCTCTCCCTTCCAGGGCAGTCCTTATGGGAGTCCCTCTGGGAGTGTGACGACTTCCTCGAGTAGTGTAGAGTACGGTGTATCTTTCATTCATTCAACAAACATTACTCAGCGCCTCTCGAGTGACCTGCACTGTGCTGGGACCACAGCAGTCACCAAAATATACCCAGTCTCTGCCCTCGTGGAGCTCACGGTCATAGACATAATCAAACAGTCACTTAAATAAAGGTCTAATAACAAATTAGACCACACGTGACATGGAGAAAAGGAACAGGTACTCATGAGAGCACTTAACAGGATTGGGGGGCGGGAAAAGATGGCTTTGCTGAGGAAGTGACGTTTGCGCAGAAAAGTGAAGGATGAACAGTAGTTAGCGGGTAAAAGGATGTTGCAGGTACAGGGGCAGCATATGCAAAAACCCTAAGACGGGAAGGCGCATGGCGAGTTTGAGGAACCGACAGGCCAGTTCAGCTCTGAGAGGTGGGGACTGAACAGAGACGAGGATGGCGCGCTGGCGGGGAGGACGCGCCTTGGGGGCCACGTTGGAACTTTGCCCTAAGGGCACTGGGGAGCCACGGAAGGGTCCTGAGCAGGGGAAGATCCTGAGGTCCCGAACGCCACTGCTCCCCTCTCTTCTCTGCGTCCCCCTTCTCCCAGAGTCCCTGTCTCCTCAGGGTCCCTTCTCCCTTCGACCCCGGGTCCCCACGCCGTTCCCCGCTCACCGCGGCTCCGACCTCCGTCCCCCTCGCGCCCCCTCAGCAGCGCCTCAACACAGACGCCGCTGCCGCCATCTTCGGTTCACCACCGTGACAATGCGCATGCGCCGCGCACTTAGGGCCGCCGGGAAATGGAGTCCAGTCCCCCTTCCCCCTCCGCCTTGTACCGCGCCCTCGGCCTTCCGCCCTCCCCCAGAGTTCGCCAGTACTGCTCCTCATTTCTGGTCTCGGAACGCCATGCCTTCTGGGAAGTGTAGTCCTTTGACGAAGACATGGGGCGGAAAGGGATTTAGAGGCTTCTGGGAAACGGAGTTCCCAGTGATTCTGAGTCCTTGGACGGCTGCTGTCGCGGGGAGTGGAGAGCCCGGGCGGCTAAGCTCCTAGGTCTTGGAGGTAGTCTGTTGCCCTAGTGGAGTCTGAACAGAGATCCCGATTTTCTCGACCTTTGGCCTGGACTCTACACAGCCCAGACCATTTCCAGCCGTCGGAAGCCTCAGTCTCCCCGTTCATCCAATGGGGGTGTGGTTTCGAGGACCTCTTAAGGGTCCTTACAATCGTATATAGGGGCCCCTGGACGTTGCGCCGCCTTCGCACTACTGTTGCCACGCTGGGCTCTGGCTATGCGCCCTCTCATGTGGAGACAATGAAATCCTTTGGAGTAACAGGGCCCCAGAGTTCTGCCTTCGGGGTCCTTACTGTCAGCAGTGTCACTCACCAGTAGCTCACTCTTCAGCCTTCACCTGCACTCGCGCCCCCGGGCTGCGACTCCCGGCGCCTGGGGTCTTGTCCTCGTAATCCCGCAGGGGGCGCCCCAGTCCGAGCGCGCCGCCCTGGGGGAGGCGGGAGGGGAGCCTGGGGCGGGAGAAGCGGGAGGGGCGGCGGGGGGGTTGTCCCGGCTATAAAGCGTGGCCACCTCCAGCGGCGTCCGCGACGGCGGGGACCCTGGGCGGTCGGACGGGCGGGCTTTAGTCGGAACTCCCGCCGTATCCGCTGAGAGACCCGAAATTCTCCGTTCCCTGGGACCAGAGCGGGGGCAGGTGGGGGCGCAAGCCCCGGGGATGCTGGGCTCGGTGAAGATGGAAGCCCACGACCTGGCCGAGTGGAGCTACTACCCCGAGGCGGGCGAGGTGTGTCCTCGGGGATGGCGGAGAGGGAAGTGAGGGTGTGTGGGCTCCAGTGGGGGCCGAGGCTTGTAGCTGGAGAGCCGCGCAATTAGGGACCTGAAGACCAGGTGTGGAAGGCAGGGACAGGACACGGGTCTAGGCAGGCGAGTTGGGGGCGAGGGCTTAAATGGAAGTCGGGAAAAGTTAGGCAAGGATCAGGTCATAGCTCAAACGGGAGGGCCGGGTGTTCGGGAACCCAAATTAACAAACCCAAAATAGGAATCAGAGCTCTAGGATGGGGGGCAGAGCTGGGGGTTCGGAAATGGGGTTCAAAGTTGGGGGGGAAATAGGGACTAAAGGAGGGTAGGGATCACCATTGAAGAACTGATAGCTAGTGCAGCTGTGAGAGATGGGGAGTGAGCTGAGGGTTAGAATATGGTGTTAAAGACAGGCCGGGTCCATCTAAGACAGGGTCAGAAATAGGACTTGGCGCTCAGAGAAGAAGCTTCATTTTGGGGGTCTGAGATAATAGGCACGTTAGAGACCAGGAGATGTGGGCATTATTAGTGGCGGGGGTGGGGGGAAGTACAGGGTCAGTCTCCACCCCCTATTCCTCTCCATGATCCTTACCCTCTCCTGGCTGAATTTCAGTGGTTAAAATCTTATTAGAGACCCCCAGCAGGGACTCCCCTCTTGGGGTCCTTCAGATTGAACCCCCACCACGAACAATCTCTAGCAATTGCTAAGATTCTCATCCAGTCACATCTCAGACAAGACTTCCCTGGATTTGGGGGTGGGAGCATATTCTAATTCCCTCACCCCAGCAGACAGGAAGTCCTTCCCCAAGTCTAACTCCCATTCGTCTTGCTGCAAGGACTCCTTCTTAGCTCATTCTCTATAGTCAATATTGTCTGATTTGGAGGAGGGGTTCTAGTCTGAGAGTTATTGGAGTCTGGAGTCTTGGGTTCCTAACCTGGAAGGGGACTATGGGGCTGGAATGGCTGAGTTCCCCAAGGAAAGAACTGAAACCTGGGGCTCAAGGAGCCCCAGTATGCTTGAGTCCCTGGTCTGGAGTTTGAAGCTGTAGGGTGGGACTCCTGGATCTCCCAGGCTGCGAAGTTTAGCCAGGGGCCTGGGAGGGCCCATCTTGGGGCTGTGGAGGTGTGAGGTGCATGCAGGATGAGGCAGGGCCCACTGAGGAAGGGACGGGGACTGCTGAGAGGTGGAGGCAGGGCGGCCGGAGGGGTCAGTTGTGAGATGGGGAAGGCAGAGACCCACGGTGGAGGCTCGTGGACAGTGGGGGGCAGAGGAGGGAATCCCAGCTGAACCCCTGGAGAGCTCAGTCTGGGGACATGGTTTCAGGGAACTATCTAGAAACAGAGGTTTTCGGGGCACATCTTAAGAAATCATGGGGGTCTGGGCTGGCGAAGTCAATATTTGGGCTTCAATCTGAATGGATTCAAGTTTAGGGGACAATTTGTATGGATAGCAGATAATTCAGAAATCAAGGAACTGTCTGGAGGTGATCAACATTTGGGGGCATATCTTGGAAGAGTTGAATATAGGGGGCTGGAAATTGTTTGGAGGATACTGCCTCTGGGTCTCCACCGCCCTCCCACCAGGTCAGCCCAATTCTTCCCCTCCGGGTCAGAACCATGGGGGGGGTGGGGGCAGCAGGGACAGCTGCACACACCCAGCAACGGAGAAAGAACTGAGAGGGTCCCCAACCACTTCTTACCTATTGTACCCTCTTGCTGGGGTAATGTTGACACCACAGGGTGCTGTTCATCAGAAGAGAACTCGGACAATTGTCACCTGGGGCGTCCCTGTTGGCCTCGGGTGCCTACCAATCAGCTGGTCCAACTGCTCCCCCATTTTAGCGGTGGAGAAACTGTAGCCCAGGGGAGTATGGGGTCTCCTTGACGTCCAAGTCTGGGGCTAGAAACTAGGCTTCTTTCTGGTTTCACACTGCCTCCCTCTGCTCTCAGTCATACCCTCCCCCAGAGACAATAAGGAAATGAAAGGGAAGAAATTCCAGCCTCCTGGTGTGGGGGTGCAGGTCCCCTGAGGGCTTCCCCCCAATCTCAGCCCCGCCCTGGTGGCAGGGAGATCCGGCTCAGACCCGGACACTGGGGGTTCATCCGTGCGGCGGGGCGTGGGAAAGTTTAGGGTGGATTAAAGCAGCTGGAGTGCTTGAGGTTAGACCTCCAGGAGGACTTCCGGGTGGGTGGGGAGCCAGGAAAGGAGCGCCCTGGGGTCCTAGTCTGTCTTAACTCTGCAGTAGGAGAGCTTGACTGAGTTGGGAGAAGTAAGGGGTGTGGGAGGGATTTAGGAATCCTTCCCCAACTTTCTAATCCCACAGAATCATAACCTCCCTTCATCTCTTTCCTTAATCCGGGGAGGAGGCAGAACCAGCCCTCAGCGGGGAGGCCAGAGGATGGTGCAGGGGTGTAGTTCTGACTCCAGTCGCAATGTCGGACTTCTGAAAAGCTGGTGATGCTGCGGGATGGAGACCAATACAAAGGGAAAATCGAGATGGGGTGGGAGGGAAGTGGGGGAGTGAGGGACAGGGAAGAGAGACAGGGAGGGGGCAGAGCTAGGGAGGGGGAGGGGGACCCACAGAAACAACCAATGGAGACATCCAAAGAGACACAAGAGATGAGAGCAACCTGGAGAGACTTGCGAAGGAGAAAGGGGAGGGTTTCCTCTCAACTGGGGTTGGATGCCACCTGTCCCTGACTTCCTGAGTGGCCCTGGGCAAGTCCCTTTTCTCTTTGGCCCTTAGGATCTGCAGATGCTTACAGTGCGGGCAGAGGATGAGACAAGACCCACTCAGCCACAGCAAAGCTGGCCCCACCCAGAGCTAATGCAGCATCCCAATGTCAGGGGACCCCAGTCAGGGGTGGGACCACCTCCCTCCCTCCCAGGCTCCCTGGGGGAAGGGGGCAGGGCAGACAGAGAGTCAGATGGAGGAGGGGGGAGAGTGGATGGAAGGGAGCAGGTGAGAGGGGTGGATGCACACAGAAAGAGAGAAACTACCATCTGTGATGCTTCCTATTCTCCCCATTTAACTTGTTCAGTGTGAGTCTTTCCTGCTAGAGTGCCAGCTCCACAAAAGCAGACATGTCTGTCTGTCTTGGTCACTGCTTTTATAGGGTGATACAGATCACAGGTTCTGGAGCCAGACTGCTTGAGTTCAGAATCCCAGTTCTGCCCCTTAATTGCTGTGTGACCTTGGACAACCTCTCTGGGCCTCAGTTTCCTCAACTGCAAAATAGGGATCATAACAGCAGCCTGCTCCCGTGATGGCCGAGAGGATTAAAGAGACAGTCCCTGTGAAGTAACTGTTGCAGAGTAGGTGGACAAGAATTGTTTTCTGAATAGAAGAAAGAATATACAGAGGGTTTTTTAGAGAGACAGAGAGATGTCTGTTATACTTCATTGTGCTAAGATGCACATTTTCCCCCATTTGAACAGTTCTGAAAATGGGATGCATTTTGCAGTTGATGGTGTCTAATGATTGTAATCAACAGTGTTTTTATTTTTTTCCATTGTGATTGATACATAAAATAATGTACAGCTGACAGTGACATCTTGGATTGGCTGATACATAGTAAATAGATAGATGTGAATTCTCATAGTCAAACATTTTTGACCTAGGGAAACATTAGTTTTAGATGTATCACCTAAAAGATTGATAGAGTACACATACAGGTGAGATTATTAGATAGATCAGTAGTTCTTAATGTTTTGGGTCTCAGGATCTCTTTATTGAGGACCCTGAAGAGTTTTTGTTGATGCGGGTTGCATCTCTTGATATTTACCATATTAGAAATTTAAAAGTGAGTAACTTAAAAAAAAACTATTGCTTTAAAAAATTATGATTTATGTTAGGATAAATAACAATTTTATTAAAATAACTATTTCAAAAACTTTAGTGAGAAGGCTGACATCATTTTATAATTTTGCAATTGTTTTATGTCTGGTTCAGTAGAAGACAGTTGGATTCTCATAGCTACTTCTGCGTTCTGTCTGTTCTGATTTCACCATCATGCCACCTCCAGAAAACTCAATTGTACACTCATGAGAGAGAGACCAAGAGTGAGAAAGACAAACACTATCTTAGCATTATTATGAAAAATAATTCTGATTTGTGGAACCCTCCCAGGGTTCCCTGGGTCACACTTTGAGAACTATTTTAAGAGTATGCGAGAGAGAAGACAGGCAGACACATGGACAGCTATCTACAGGGAGAGGTAAGGATAGAGGGGATTTGTAGAGCCGGGTTACACAGACACACAGGGGGTCCAGCAGCCCTCTGCCCACCAGCGGAGTGGAGATCCACTGACCCCTCCCCATCTCTCCCTCCCTGCAGGTCTATTCCCCGGTGACCCCAGTGCCCACTATGGCCCCCCTCAACTCGTACATGACTCTGAATCCTCTGAGCTCTCCCTACCCCCCCGGGGGGCTTCCCGCCTCACCGCTGCCCTCAGGACCCTTGGCGCCCCCGGCTTCCGCCACCCCCCTGGGGCCCACCTTCCCAGGCCTGGGCTCCAGCAGCGGCGCAGGCGGCAGCTCGGGGTACCCGGGCCCGGGCCCGGGGCTGGTGCACGGGAAGGAGCTGCCGAAAGGGTACCGGCGGCCCCTGGTCCACGCCAAGCCGCCCTATTCCTACATCTCGCTCATCACCATGGCCATCCAGCAGGCGCCGGGCAAGATGCTGACGCTGAGCGAGATCTACCAGTGGATCATGGACCTCTTCCCCTACTACCGGGAGAACCAGCAGCGCTGGCAGAACTCCATCCGCCACTCGCTCTCCTTCAACGACTGCTTCGTCAAGGTGGCGCGCTCCCCGGACAAGCCGGGCAAGGGCTCCTACTGGGCCCTGCACCCCAGCTCAGGCAACATGTTCGAGAACGGCTGCTACCTGCGCCGCCAGAAGCGCTTCAAGCTGGAGGAGAAGGTGAAGAAGGGCGCGGGCCCCTCCACCGCCAGGAACGCGGCAGGCGCGGCCTCGTCCACCCCCGCGGCCTCCGCCACGGTCACGGTCACGTCCCCGCCGCCCCCGCCCCCTCCCTCCGAGCCTGAGGCCCAGGGTGGGGAAGACGTGGGGGCTCTGGACTGTGGCTCGCCCCCGTCCTCCACACCCTATTTCACGGGCCTGGAGCTCCCCGGGGAGCTGAAGTTGGACGCGCCCTACAACTTCAACCACCCGTTCTCCATCAACAACCTGATGTCGGAACAGACGCCAGCGCCTCCCAAACTGGACGTGGGGTTTGGAGGCTACGGGGCTGAGAGTGGAGAGCCTGGGGTCTACTACCAAGGGCTTTATTCCCGCTCCTTGCTTAATGCATCCTAGCAGGGTGGGGGCAGGAGCTTGGTGGTGGGGGGGTTATGGCTGTAGCTCACACCATCAGGCTCTTGTGGCCTGACCCTCTTGGTGGACACTTTGCTCGTCTCATTGGTTGACATCTTGGTTGGTCTCTTGCTTACTGTGATGACTGCCATCTCCTTGGGCATCCTGTCGATCCTTGGGT